>NC_090811.1:19648249-20255035 GCF_036512215.1 Solanum lycopersicum | reverse complement strand
TTCGTTCAAAGGATTTTTAGAAGTTGAGTTTTCATGTGGGTCTTTGTCAATCTCGAAAATTATGTGATGAATAGAATTGTTTATTATTTATTTTGGGTATTATTAATATATTACCATATATTCTAACTCAATTATGATATATCTTTATTGTTTGATCTAGTTTGTAGAAGATGACCCTTAACCCTCGGTTTGATCATGATATGAATTAGTGTATTTGGTTCAATTGAGTTAGTTATGGGTTGAATTACTACTATATGTTATTGTTACACTAATCATGACAAAAATTAGGGTGATTTGTAGTATTTCATGCTATTACTTACGAAGATGATCGAGGTTATAAAATTAATTGACCTGTGTATCTTGCCTTAAGGTATGATCTTGTATTGAATTGTGATGTAGTTATTCTTCGAGACTTGTTATCAGGTTGATTATTTTCTTATGATGACGTATACCCAAAATTGGGTTTAATTGAGGTTTGATGGTAAGATCTTCATGATGAATAATGAAGAAGACTTGGTATGCCTTATGATCTCTATCCTATACTTCAAATTGTGGTTAATTGTGATTGAGTCATCATGTTTTGTTGAAGTATATCTTGTATTCCGATTGATAGGATGATATGATATTGAATTGGAATGTCTTTACTATGATTTGTGAGGTGTTGGATTAAGATGTAAATTTTATAAGGATGGTTAATGATTTACCAATGTGCATTATCATGATAAGAATATTAATATTCTAACCTCATCTATATGAATTGTATTGAAAGGATTTATACTCACGCAATTCTGATTGAGCTTTTGATTATTATGATTATCCAACGTGTAGACCCTATGACCTAAACTAAGCGATGATTCATAATAAAGGATTAAAGATATTTCAAAATGGGATTCTAGCTTTGCACCGAGTGAACTAGAGCGAGGAGTGGCCTTTCCTACATAGGAATGGTAGCATCACTAATGTACTCTTGAGACTGGAGGCTATAATGCATGTAGCATAAAGAGGGTCCAAAATATATCTCCTAGTTCTTGAACTATGTTGCCACCATAGGAATAGATCTAGTGGATCCACATAGTTGCTATGTCTCTTATTTTGGTACTACTTTGGCATGTATTTCGTGTTCCTTCGGTGTAGGATTTTATGACAATGAATTTCACATTAGCTCATGAGGTCTATGTTTTGGGCAAGATGTTCCCAAAAATTTAAACTAAACTTAAGGAATGAACTCTAACTAGGATAACCTAAGAGGTATAGCTTAGTCTAGGTAGGGAGATAGGACTCGTCCTGAGCATTGCACTAGTTAGGCTTGAGGGGAATCTTAAAAGGATGTTCTTATGTATGAGTACGCTTATGATGCTAGATGATATGCATATGATGAAGTTTCACATTGTTGATACTATATGATAATTTGTTTCACTTATATATATGTGTTGGTCTATATGGTTAAAGTAATATGCATGTACTCTTCCATGTTATGTTATGTGAAGTAAGATGTTAGTCATGATTCTTGTTGGGTTACTTGATTGAGTAAGGTTATGGGAATTTGCATGTTCATTGCACTTTTGACTTGAAAGGGGTTCATGGGTAATTTAGTTGCTTTGGTTATGTTTCAATGTACTCTTATTCATGCTTGTTGCTAATATTACTTGATGATAGAGTTACTTGATTATGCATTCGGTAATATGATAAGCATGTTGAATTGAATAGTTTTATTGTTCTTGGTGGTGTTATGTACAGGCCTATGACTTATTAAACATGCATTATTGATGTGTATGGTCTTATTGAATGTGCGTAAAGGTTTTAAATGAGAAATGCATACTTTATGGAATGTCCCTTTTTCTTACAAAGTTTTCAAAGTACGTGTGCAAATGGTCTCATACATAGTATAGGTGGTGCACTAACACCATTTTTTCGTTTTCCCAACATTTTAGGTTCCGCTCGTTGAAGTTCTTTGAAGAAGACTTGAACAAGGCCTGCATATCTTATTCATCCAAGTAGGGTAGGTTCTCAACTTCTGAGAGTAATGTGACTAAAATCTTATGTAGTTGCTTTATTTCAAAGACTTCTATGTTTTTTTTTCCGTTTAGTATGAAATATTATGTAGCCCATGTGAAGAGTTTTCACTTTGATGTATGTGTTATAACCATGTTCTTACACTCTTATGAGATTTTAATGAGATGAGACAACTATGATGACTAATATATAGATTTTATCTTAGATACTTAAATGTAATAAAAGTAGAAGACTTAGTTATCTTCCTATATGAAGGGTCTATGTATACTCAATATAAATATGTTGTGTATGTAGAGGTCTATGTAAACCTCCAAGTACAATTAATGAAAAGTTTTAATTTTTTCGCTAAATTTGAACTATGAATGTAAAGTTGTAAACTAAGAGGCTAGTCTTAGTTCTCAAGGAGGACAATGATGCCGGTTACATCTAGGGGGTACACCCGGATGAGACAAACTTGGTATCAGAGCATGAGCTTGAATTATCCTTGTGTCAATGTCTCTCTCAACCATGTAAATATAAGTTCATATTGATAATTATGAAGCATGCTACTCTTATGGATAGGAACCTACGTGATGCCGAGGAAACTCTCTCTTTATTGGAAATCCTATATCGTGCCATTAGAGTGTACTTATTGTGTGATTTCGCATGTAATCCTGTTTTTGTTATTATAGGAGATGAACGCTCAAAGAAATGCGGCAGGAAGGGTTGAAGAAGAGATTGCCAGTGCAGGAGCTACTCCCCATCGTGATCAAGTTCCTCCTCTTGAGGAAGGTGGGAATGATGACCAAGCCCTCGTGAATCCTCCTTCTTTGAAAGATGAGAATATAAGGGCAGCTCTTCTTCAGATAGACCAGTCCATCACTACCCAAGCAAATGCCTCCACTACTTAAGCCCATTGAATGACGACCCAAGATAATAGAGAGGTTCTACCCTAACAAAATCATATAGTTGCTACCATGTATTCCCATCTAAGGGATTTCATACGGATCAATCCTCCTAGTTTCTACGGGTCCAAAGTTGAAGAAGACCCGAAGGAGTTCATTGATGAAGTTTAGAAGATACTCTTGGCTATGGGGTTTTCTACAAGTGAGAAGTCCGAACAATCCATTTATCAACTCGAGGATGTGTCTCAAGCATGGTATGTCCCATAAAAGGATAATAGTCCATTAAAGGGTGGTTCAATGACTTGGGAGAACTTCAAGAAATCTTTTATCGATCGGTTCTTTCATAGGGAGATGAGGGAAGCTAAAGTGGTAGAGTTCATCAACCTTCGCTAACGAGGTATGAGTGTTCATGAATACTCCTTGAAATTCACTAAATTGTCAAAATATGCTTCTTCTTTGGTACTGATTCTAGATATGAAATGAGCCGCTTTGTGGTGGGGGTGTAAAATTATTTGCAAGAGGAGTGTGATTAGGAAATATTATATTAAAAACATGAACATTTCACGTCTTATGGTGCATGCAAAACATGTGGAAGAGCCAAGCGCTAAGAGGTGGAGTAGACATTCTAATAGGGCAAGACCTTTTGATGGAGGTTCTTTAAAAGATAGTCTTGAGATACAACACAAGCATAGATTAAAGAAAAGGGATTTTGATCAAGTTCCTTCCAAGATCCCTAAGGCTAGTGGTGATAGGGTCTCTATTGCTAAGCCTAAAAAGTGAAAGGGTACAAGTTCACCAACTAAGAAGCCAACTTATGGAAAGTGTGGCAAGAAGCACTATGATGATTGTCTTATGGGGACAGACAATTGTTTTGGTTGTTGTAAAAGTGAGCATAAGGTTATATATTTCCCTAAAGTGAGGGGTCAATACAAGGGTAATATTCAAGCTAAAGCAAGTGGTTCAAATGAGGCTCCAAAAAAGAACCACTTTTATGCTCTCTGCTCTAGCATGAACAAAAGACATCTCCGAACGTGGTGATCGCCAAGTTGAAAGTCTTCTATATTGATGTGTATTTCTTACTTTACCCCGGTTCTACTTTTTAATTTGTTACCCATCGAATAGCTAAAAAATTCTACATTATGACCGATATTTTGCATGAACCTTTTATATTGTCTACCCCGGTGGGTGAGTATCTAGTTTCAAATAGGATGTAAAGAAATTGTTCAATAATCTTGCCTAATAGAGTTTTTTTTGTTGAACTAGTAGAGCTTCATATGCTTGAATTTGAAGTGATTTTGGGTATGGATGGGTTGCACTTTCTTTACCTCTATTGATTAAAGGATAAGGCAAAATGAACCTGTTGTTGAGTGGAAGGGGGAAAATTCTATTCGTACATGTCGTATCATCTCTTGTTTGAAATCATGCAAAATGATCTCCAAAGTATGTTTATGCCATATAGTAACGGTCCAAAATATAGACTTTGAAATTCCTCTATTGAGTCGATCTCCGTAGTAAGTGAATTTCTGGAGGTCTCTCGTAATGATCTTCCCTGTTTTCCTCCCTAGTGAGAAATTGATTTTGTTATTGACTTATTACCCGATACAAAACCTATTTCAATTCCTTCTTATCGGATGGCTCCGACCGAATTGAAAAATTTGAAGGCTCAACTCAAAGATTTACTAGAGAAAGACTCCATTAGAGCTTGTATTTCTCCATGGGGTGCTCCGGTTTTGTTTATAAAAAAAATGATTGGTCCTTAAGAATGTGTATTAATTGCGCCAACTCAATAAAATTAATATTAAGAAAAAGAATCCTCTCCCTCAGATTGATGACGTGTTTCATCAACTCTTAGGGGAAAGCTATTTTTCTAAGATCGACTTAAGAACGGGGTATACCACACTTAAGGTCAGAGGTGAGGATATTCCGAATAAGGAATGTCGAACTAGATATGGTAAGTATAAGTTCTTAGTAATGTCCTTTGGTCTCACAAATGACCCTGCGGCGTTTATCAACCTCATGAACAGAATATTTCGAAATTAGCTAGATTCATTTGTCATTGTCTTCATTAATGACATCTTGGTATATTTGAAAAATAAGGGTGGTCACATTAACCATTTGAGGGTGGTGTTAGAAGTACTTAAAGATCATGAATTGTTTGCCAAGTAAAGCAAATATGAGTTTTTGTTTAGTTCGGTGTCATTTCATGGTCATATAATCTCTAGTGAGGGAGCTGATGCTAATCCAAGGAAAATGAGGCGGTGAAAAATTGGCTCAGAACATTGGCTCCAATCGACATTAGGTGTTTTTTGGGATAAACGGGTTATTATCGGAGATTTGTGGATGGTTTTGCGTCCATAATATCCCTTGACTACTTTCACCAAAAAATATAAGAAATTTGAGTGGTCGGAGGCATGTGAGAGAAATTTGCAAATGTTTAAGGATAGACTTACATTCGCTCTAGTAATGACTTTATCGGAGGGTACAAAGATTTTTGTTGTTTATATTGACACATCCCGGGTGAGTTTAGGGTGTTTGATTATGCAACATGGGAAGGTGATAGCCTATGATTCTAGTCAACTTAAGGGGCATGAGAGAAACTATACAACTCATGACCTTGAGTTAGCGGCCGTGGTATTCTCCTTGAAAATATGGAGGCATTACTTGTATGGTCCATGTTTATGTGTATACTGAGCATAAGAGTCTATAATATGTGTTTACCCAAAATGAGTTGAATGTCAAAAAAATAAGGTTTAGAATTGTTGAAAGATTACAACATGAGTGTCATTTATAACCCCGCCAATTCCCATGTGGTTGCGGATGCGCTAAGTCATATAACTATGGATTGTGTGTCTTACATAGATAAATCCAACAAAGACCTAGTGAAGCATTTTTATACGTTCTCTAAGTTTGGTGTGAGGTTGGAAGATTCTCCAAATGGTGGTTTCATGATACATCATAATTCTGAGTCATCATTGGTAGTTAAGGTGAAATCCAAACAACATCATGATAAATCATTGATCGAGTTGAAGGAATCGATCATAGGTAAGCTTAATGAGGCATTATCCTTAGGGGGGATGGTGTTTAGAGGTACAAAGGAAGATTGTGTGTTCCCAAGGTAGGTTAGTTGAGGAACCATATCCTTGAGGAAGCCCATGAGTCCTGCTACGACATTCATACGGGTTCATAAAAAATGTACCATGATGTTCAGGAAGTATTTTGGGGAGAAGGTTCGAAGAATGACATCGTGTAGTTTATTGCTAAGTGTCCATATTGCCAACAACAGAAAGCCGAACATCTAAAATCGGGTGGCTTACTACAAGAAATCAATGTTCCTACTTGGAAGTGGGAAGATATCAATATGGATTTTTTAGTGCGTTTACCTAGGACTCAAAGGCACTATGACACTACATGAGTGGTTATGTATAGGTTGACCAAGTCCTCTCACATTATTTCATCATGTCTAGTTTATTCGGTGGAAGATTATGCTAGAATCCTCATAAAGAAGATTGTGTGTCGCCATGTTATTCGGTTATCAATCATATCGGATCGGGGTGCACAATTCATATCTAGGTTTTGGAGGTCATTCCAAGAAGGGTCTGGTACTAAGGTGAAGTTGAGTACAACTTTTCATCCCCAAACGGATGGTCAAGAGGAGTGTTCTATTCAATCCCTTGAGGATATGCTTAGGGCTTGTATTATTGATTTCAAGGGGAATTGGGATAAGCATTTGCCTTTGGTGGACATTACATATAATAATAGTTTTCACTCATCCTTCTTCATTGCTCCCTATAAAACCTTGTATGGTAGGGGGGTAGGTCTCCTATTGGATGGTTTAAAGTAGGCCAACCTTCGCTTGTTGGTCCCGATTATATATAATACTTTGGAGAAATTTCGTATCATAACGAACCGGTGGCAAACGTCCTATAGTCGGCAAAAGTATTAAGTCGATAATAGGACAAGGGATTTGATGTTTGAAGAAACTAATAAAATGTATTTGAAAATTTTCTATTAAAGGGGTGGTTATATTTTGTAAGAAAGCAAAGTTGAGTCCTCATTATGTGGGTCCATATGAAAATTTACAAACGGTAGGTAAGGTTACCTATGAATTGAAACTTCCTAGTGAAATGACTTCGGTTCATCTGGCTTTCAATGATTCCATGCTTAAGAAGTGTATCGGAGATCCCAAGTCTATTCTTCCTACTGAGGGTCTTGGTGTGATGAATAACCTCTGTTATGTGGAAGTTCCGGTTCAAATTCTTTATAGGCAAGTCAGGAATTTAAGGAATAAAGTTGTGGCTTCACTAAAGGTGTTGTGGAAGAATCACCTATTTGAGGGTGCAACATGGGAGGCCGAGTCCGACATGATATCCCATCACCCTCATCTATTATATAACTAAGGTTAGTAGTTCTTACTAATAATGAAAATAATGACTAAAATTGAAGTTGCTTTGATTTTTAGTGAGGTTTTGCAAAAAATGCATTTTCGATATTGGTAAAGTAAATTAATGTTAAATTATGAATTAGGACTTGAAATTTTTCTCAAAGGATTGTTATGAGTTATGTTCTGCATTTTAATATAGTGAGTCTTCATGAAATATTGTTAAGTTGAAATTAAAATTAAATGGCTCATAAGATTATGTTGAGCTCTTGTTGTTGTGAGAAGGGTATTCCTTATAATGTAATGTGAAGCCTTATGTGTGGTAAATTGAAGTTTTAAATTGCCTTTGGTAAGTAATATGGTTGATTTTTCTATGTATTGTTGTAGGTTGGGCTGCTAGTCTCGAGTCTATTCCTTCCTTCTGAAGATTTTTCGTTTCATTCGGCGACGAATTTTCCTAATGGAGGATAATGTAACACTTAAAAAATCCATGACATATTCGAGAGGCTAAAATAAGTGTCATAAGGTCTAGAAACTAAGGTCTATTTTAATTTATAGAACTCATTTAGGAAGTCTAGAAACCAACACGTCCAAGAACTCCCATGACGTCCGAAAACTAGTTCAAGAGGTACTAGAGTGCCTTAGCCTATATGGATAGCCTTTAAGTGTCCGAATATAATAAAAATTGGTGTAAGGGTGTCTAACATGTGTTTAAGTTTAGAATATCTTGAGTGAGTAAACTTTTCTTGGGAGGTAGAGGTAAAACCCTGAAAGGTGTAGAATCATAGTATATAAGAAGTATGAAGGTTTAGTCTTGACTAGCTTCAACCTTAGAATTTAAAGGTATGAGGTGGTTAAAAGTTGATTTAAGATTACCCTAAATGGGGTATAATGTACCTAGATTGCATGGTTTTAAATGTCCTTAATATACATAAATTAAGCTAACTTGAATTTCTTTATGTATAGAATCACTTTAGGTGTTTGATATGAAAAGTTCAGTGATTTATGTATTCGTTTTGGATTTTTTAAAATCTTCACGAAAGGGATTATAGTGAAGATATAGTGGAGAATTTTTCCTACTTTAGAGATGAATAAGGTGATGATCAAATGAGTTGGCCTAACTTCATACCAAGTGGGAGATTTAGTGCCCAATTAGTAGGTGATAGTTTCTCTTAGTTTATTTAGTGTTTTGTTACATCGGGTTACCCTAAGTGGGAGATGATAATTTAATAGTAAGGTTGTTTATGTCCTCGTCTTTTCCTTTTATTCTTATTCAAGCTTGAGACTAAAAGTTTCTAGTAACTTTTTCATGTCTTGTAGTCTTGCATATGATTATGAGTTTGTTGATATCCTTATGTTATGCATTTCCTTAAGGATATTACTTTATGCATTTGTTTGAAGATATTATGTTGTGCATGCTTTTTGTAACATTATGATTAAACGATAAGGTTAGTAGTTGATCTATATTTCTCCTGTTTGTTGTGTATCTAGTATGATTTGCTTAAATTGCCTTATTAGTTGAAATTTTTATCATTACTATGTGTGTTTGAAAGACAATACATGTTGGACCTTATGATGAAACGATGAGTATGCCTAAAGTTTGAGAAGGTAGTTCGTCTAAATTTTCTTGAGTATGATGAAGTATTTCTGGTTGATGAATTTATAGGAATAGTCCATATTTGCTTTTGTTCCATTGAGTGCATAATTATATGAAGTAGGTGTTTCCTTGTAAGTTTGGTACACTAACTATTATGTTGTGTATTATGAGATGCTGGTTGGGTCATTGAGTCCTTTGAAGTGTTTTAAGTTTCATTCGAGTACGAATGTTCACAGGTGGGGGATATTGTAAAGACACTCAGAATGAAAGAGGATGAACTAGAGATTTACATGTGTTTTATCATTTAATAACTTCTTAAAATCATTATGAATAACTTTAGAAGTTAGTTTTAAGGAGTTTGGAATTCAAACATCAAGGGACGACAAAAACATTCTAAAGCTAGTCTTTTATGTGCTCTAGTATGTCATTCATGTTTTAAGTGTTTATCGGACTCTAAAATAAGTGGAGGTTACCCTAGTGTCTTAGTAATTGTATTTAGAGTCAAAATGTCTAGGTACGACTCCTCAAGGACCAAACTAAGAGGATCCAAGCATTTACCAAGATGCTGCCAAGCTAGCGTGCAAGCTGTAGCTTCAGGGAGGTAGTCCGCGTCGCAGACTTGCTCCATATGTGAACAAAAATGTGCGTCCATGGTTTCAAGGTATGGACATGTGTTGCATGAAGGTTTTTATATGGATTAATCACATAGTTACACTCACACATTATTTTATAAATGAATAAAGTTAATGATAATCTACTGAAAGTGAGTCTCTTGAAAGGTTTCTTCAGTTGTAATCTACACTAGACTGTTTTATGATATGGAATGATTATGTCCAAAGTCATTCTCACTTAATGTAGTTTGTATTATGAAAGGTCATTCGCATCTATCAACCTTTGAGATATATGATATTTGAGGGATTCAGTCCCTAAAGCTTACTTTATGAGCTAATTTAGTTAGATAAAGGCTTAGAGATTCTTAAAAGGGAGTTTGAGTTTAGCACAGAGTGAACATGAAAATGAGAGTGGGGGTCTCACGTCTAGCAAGCCCAGCTTGCCACAAAGGAACCCTCACGTTTAGCACGTGTGGGTTCCCAACATAAATCGAAGGAATTAACCACTTTGTCCTTCACTTTGCCGAGATTGGGAAAATTGTAGGTGCCACTGATTCCCACCTGACCTACGGAATGGACTCACTCCCCATTATCAGGTTTTCGGGTGGGGCCCACAATTTCACATCTTGAGATCTTGACTTTCAGATTGATTCAATAGGGCATGGACGGAGATACACCTTGTAGGTCTGATCTTTAGGTCCCTAAAATTTTGCGAATTCTAGGTTCCTGGGGTAGCCTTTGGGTTAGACTTCAGGATCCTCCTTAAGGACATTTGGTTTTTCCTTGGGGATTCCTACGTTGAGGTTTAAGCCCTAACCCCCTCAACCAATGCTCCGCAATTCAGTTTACAATATAAAACCTAACATAGAACTGAACAACACACTTGTAAGCCTCTAGTTTCAACTATTAGTTTTCCGAGGTGTTACATTATCTTCCTCTTGGGAAAATTTGATCTTGAATGATACTTTGAATACTTTAAAAAATAAGAGACTCTATACTATTATCACATCATGCATGAAACATCATAATAATGCGGAAAATAAGGAGAAATCATCAGCACAAGGAAGTAGTAAGTACATCTACCAACCCATTATGCTTTAAAAAATTAAATATTTCTCATTTCATTGGACGAGTTACTATATCCAACGCAAAGCATGATCATTATAACATCATGAGTAAAATTATGCTATTATTCTCAAAAGAACATTTACCCATGTTCAGCAATTCACCTCACAAATCATATCGAAAACTCAAATGAATGCACTTGAACATGAGGAATCATAATCATGAAACCAAATTTTCTAAAATACAAATTCATGAAGAACATGCATGGCATAAGGAGTCCATGGAAACACATACTCACACATGACTCCAAAACATGAAACAAGCCACAAAAAACTAGTTATACTTGGCTTGAATAGGAATAGCAGAAAGATATAAGGATATCAGAACTCTTAACAACCTTGCTTTCTTACCTTACCATCTCCCCCTTGGGAGTAAACCCATACTAAAGTTAACATGAACATAAGATAGGGACGTTAATAAAACATGAAAAATTGTATGCAAATATCTACATACTGGTGCCTTCATTCTGAAGATGTAACGACCTGTTTAGTCATTTTGAGCAACAGACTTCAATTTTGGAAAAACTGGCAGAAGCGACGGACCCCACGACGGACCGTCAAGGGCACGACGGACCGTCGCAGGGTCTCGTTTCAAAACACTTAGAAAATCTGAAATTGGGTACTGAAAATTGACTCTCTGAACTTCATGACGGAATGGCAGGACGGACCGTCACAGGCGTGACGGACCGTCACAGGCGTGACGGACCGTCACAGGCGTGACGGACCGTCAAAGGCGTGACGGACCGTCACGGAGACTTCAGTGAAAATCCATTCTCTGAACTTTGCGACGACCTGCAGGACGGACCGTCGCAGGCACGACGGCCCATCACTGGTTGTGCAAATCCCAGGCAGAATCGGATTTCCTTACACGTTTTAAGGGACGTTTTGGGACTATTCTTTCCTTAATTATAGATTTTGTGGGTTTATATTAATATCTCAAATTCTTTGGGGTTAAAAGAGGTAACCCTAAGTTAATTAGTGGGGTATTATTGCCATCTTTTATTCTTAATTATATACTAATTAGGGTAAAAGAAAGAGGGTTTGAATAAGAAAAATAAGAAAGAACAAAAAGAGACAGAAAAAGAAAGAGAACGAGTAGAAAGAGAGAGAAACAAAGAGGATAGCAAGGATTCTGAGAAGATAGCTTGTTGATTTCAATTCTTCGGTGGAGGTAGGTTATGGTTATTTCATGCTATTCATAGTAAACTCTTAATAGCGAATGATATGTGTTAGTAGTATTGTAAACCTTCTATATGCTTAATTGTATGCTTGCATGAATGATGTGATTATGTAATTGGGAATAAATAAGTATGATGAAGCTATTGAATCTCAAATCTTGAAAAGAAACCCTAATCTACTTTGTTAATGATGATGCCTTGAAAAGAAGGCTTGATGAACGAAAGTGGTGAGATTAGGGGATCGGGTGCCACGTTCCGGTACCAGGATAGAATATGGATCGGGTGTCACGTTCCGACACCAGGATAGAATATGGATCGGGTGCCACATTCCGGTACCAGGATAGTATATGAGGATCGGAGTGTCACGTTCCGACACAAGGATAGTATATTGAGGAGCGGAGTGTCACGTATCGACACGAGGGGAATAAAGATAATGAATCTTGAAATATGATAATATATCCAATCTAATGAACTAAATTCCCAAATGAGTATGATGAGGAGGTGTGAGTCCTCATTGATGTGCTTGGTGTTGTAACCAAGGGTTATGGTAACTATAAATGCTGCATGCTAAGGATATTAGTTGATTTTATGATATTGCTTAATACATATTGTTCCCTATTTTGAGTTGGCCGATGATATCTACTCAGTACCCGTGGTTTGTACTGACCCCTACTTTTATGTTTTTCTTCTTGTTATTTGTGGAGTGCAGCAAACGTGCCGTCATCTTCGACTCAACAGTAACTCAAGCCAGTCTTCGTCACACCGGATCTTCAGGGTGAGCTAACGTTTCTAGCTTGGACTGGATCTTCTCCTTCATGTCTTGATGCCTTGAACCTCCGGCATGGACTAGCTTCTTATGTATTTTTAGCTTTTAGAAACTCTTAGAATTAGTAGTTTAAAGTAGATGTTCTTGTGATGATGACTTCCAGGTTTTGGGAATAATAGATGTTGAATATTGATAGTTATTGAATTGGTTTTTATTAATGAGTTTAAGTCTTCCGCATTATTTTCTGTTGATGTTACATTGAAATGTTAAGGTTTAGATTGGTTGGTTCACTCACATAGGAGGGTAAGTGTGGGTGCCAGTCGCGGCCCGGATTTGGGTCGTGACAAACTTGGTATCAGAGCATTAGGTTCGTTGGTCTCATCACACAAGAACAGGTCTAGTAGAGTCTTAAGAAACGGTAGGGGGACGCCTTTACTTTTCCTTGAGAGGCTATAAGACTTTAGGAAAATTTCACTCTTTCATTCTTTCTTTCGTGCTACTACTTGAGTCCAATTGGTATCTAGGCGATACGAATTGGTATCTGACCATGTTCACTCTCTTTCGCAGATGGTTAGAACTAGAGCAACGACTACGCCAACACCAACACCAGCACCGGCGAGACAGGGTGCGTCTGAGCCAGCCACTTGGGCTGTAGCTCGAGGAAGAGCAGCGGCAAGAGGCCGTGGTAGAGGTCGTGGGAGGACGTCCTCTATCAAGACATGTGGTAATTTTCAATGCAAAGTTTGAACTTCGTTGGTCGCTATAATTAATATATCTTCGGCTTGATGTGAGATTAAAATATCCTTTGAGGTCATTTGGAAAGAGGAGAATTGCCTATTGATGTTTTTTTTAATCATTTTGGGATTGACCGTAATTTATTAAAATTGTACGTTTGGTGTGTGATTACTTCCCCTTTATTTCTCACCCTTTTTTACCCTTTTTTGAGTTTCTTTTCCTAAGATGTCGTACTACTACAATTTTTTTTCTAATGAATTGCTATGAATATTGCTTATGCGTTTGCATTTTTTTTGCATGTGAAATCTACCTCCGAGTCCTCATGGAATCCATCCCTTTGCATTTCGAGAAAGAGTTGCAAGGACTCACATTTTCTGTCATCAAGTAAAGCCACGACACCGGCAAGAAGAGCCGAAGTTTCATGAATATTAATGGAATTTGAAGAAGGCGGATCAGAAATTTTATTTATATTTACTAGGTTTTATTTATTTTTGGGCATAAGCCATAGTCATTTTTATTTTTTCTTGTATTTATTTGATATGCCTAGACTAGGACAGGTGAAGTGGGTCGAAAACCCAAATGAGAAACGGGTTAAAAACCCAAAAGCAGGTGGGTCCAAATTTTGGTCAAGGCGAACAGAACCCGAATTTGGACCCAAAATCTTTCTCTCTCTCTATATATATTGCTTTACTGCTTGTTTATGTTTTTGTTTTGAATGCCTTTTAGTTTAGGGTAAGAATAACTCCAACCTCGTCGAAATGCCTATCCATTTTATCAAAATTTAAAACTAAAATTAAATCTTAAAACAAAAAATATTTCAAAATTCGTAAAGCTTGTATAGATAAAGACCTTAAGAAGTTTAACTTCAAACCAGATTCGCAAAATTTTAAAATAAACATAGTCAAATTGTTAATCGCCGGAAAACCGTAGTTAGCGGAGCGTCATAGGTGCTTTTTTTAAAACCTTCCTAAGACGCTAATAGGAATCCCGAACTCTTAAAAGTTTTCAAACGATTTTCTGTTTAATTATTTGAAAACATGTTTTTTCTTAATTTTTTCAAAAATTAAGTGGCGACTACTAAAAAGTCGAAAATATCTTTAAAACAAAACAAACTCTTGTCGAAAATATTTTTCCGATAAAACAGAATGGCGACTCCACTGGGGAGTATTTGGAGGATTCAAACCTTAATGTTAACTTGTTTGACTATTTGCGATAATTGTTTACTTGTTTAAATTGTTTAAATACTCTAGTTTTCGAAAATTGCATTTTTTTCATGGCATAACTTCCGCCAAACGGCAAATAGATGCATTAGGAAATGGAAGTTACGCGGCTTACCGCGACTTCTCTCAGAAAATACCCCAAGAAGTCATTTGGGAGTATCAAACAAATAGTCTGAATGCGGTCATCCGGCGTTGTTCGATAGCTCCACCCCGATGTTTGTCCGACTCGGGTAACCGTCAATTTGAAAACAATTCTAGTAAACCCAGGATAGAGCTAAACAAAATCTCGAAAATAGTGCATTTTCCTAAGATGACCCAATACCCATGGCGTGTTGGGCCCATTAGAAGACCACCTTGAGTCCGAAATGGCCCACGACCTAAATGGACGTTCATATTTATGTGCTTAAATTTGAAGGATGTATACGTTGTTTGAGAGAATCATTGTCTCTTAGGGTAAGACTTAGATTATAGTTTATATAAGGTTACTGGTCAACCCAAAGACGTTGGCACCCGAACATCCTAAAAAAAGTTAAAAAAATAAAAAAAAATCTTTCGTGAAGGCATAGTTTAGGGTTGTATCCCTGCGTGGGACTGATTATTCTGTATACCCCTTATGTATCCCAATTAAGTTTTATTCATGAAATTTGTATAAATTTGAGTTTTGGGGCAGTAATATTTCAAATGACATATACATCCCTCAAATCGCTAGGCCCACCCTTGGCATAAAAAGGTCACATATCTGTTTGGAACGCGTAATATTTGTTTTTGTGTTATAACTGCTTATGTGAATATGTTGTTTATCCGGAGATATTCTAGCTCACTCTTCTTCAAATATTGTTAGAACCCATAAGCACAAATATCAAGTCACTATCCAAAAAGCGTCCAAATATTCATCGAGTCTTTAGTTTGCTGGAAAAATATATATATATATATATATATATATATACACATATATATTTATATATTGAACTTTTTTTTCTTTCAAATCAAAAGAATTTTGAGAAATTTTATCTTTTACGACTCTTACAAAGAAATTAGAGTTACATCTCAATCAAAAATCAAAGTACGGTAATGAAAGATACCGTCAACTTGGTCTCGACTCGAGTCGACATTTTTATTTACTAAATCCCAAAGTCAAGTAGACAAATTCCTGTCCATTTAGTCATTTCTCTATGTTGGTGAGCCAGTTTATCTCTGGATAAAGCAACTGTTATGTGTTTACCCCTATATGTGATATCTTGTATTATTGACCACCTCCAGGCACTAACATATTGGTCTCTTGAGTTTTTTTCATTTGATAGGTATTTAAAACTGATCTGTGTTGATAAGTTGGTTGATCATCCATATTTCACAAGGTCTAAGGCCCCTAATGATTCCTTCCCCGATCAAATTTGCAAAAAGAAAAGACAACAATGGGGAATGATAATGATGAGGTTGATATGAATGATATTGTCATGGCTCAACCCACCGCCGCTGATAAAAATGAATTTATTATGCAGTTGATGCAACAAGTAGCCGAAATGATCGTCGAAATGCAATGAATGCAAGATTTGCCTAATCCAATTTCATCCTTCGACCCTCCAAGAGATGGAAGACCTCCACTCCACTTTCCTCCCTCAAACACGGAACAAGTGTAGAACATCCTCTCTAACCCCACTTAAAATTCTCCAACAATTGACTCAACTACCCCCAATCCCCGTCACGCCACCACATCGTGTCAAGAACCACATCATCCTCACAATACCAATCAAATCCTTCAACACACTCAAAACCAAAATGCGAACAATGCTCAAACCTTCCCCTATCTTCAAAACCAAAATATAGATCCTCAAAATTTCCCCCAAAATTATCAAGCCACTCAAAATACCCAGAATCCCTCCATTGTTCCATCCATACCTCAAAATAACTTTCCAAATCCGAACTTCAAATGAACCTTATGCTGACTGTTCTGAGCTTGATCACCATAAGGAATAGGAGAGAGAGCGGAGGTCAAAAGAGGAGATAGTCAAGGTAAATATGAAAGAAGAGATCAGGAAAGCCATGAAGGAGTTGCACTACATTTCCGAAGTCGATGGGTTGAGCTACAAGGATTTATGCATCCACCCAAATCTCGACCTCCCGAAAGGGTTCAAAGTGCCAAAGTTTGTCACTTTTAACGGAACAGGAAATCCTCTAGCACATCTGAAAGTTTATTGTGATCAACTCGTGGGAGTTGGCAAAAACGAAGCATTGTTGATGCGTCTCTTAGGTCGAAGTCTAAGTGGAGAAGCTATGGAGTGGCTTACATCACAGGAGCTGAAATAATGGAAAAGTTGGAATGCACTCGCAAAGGATTTCACGGAAAGATTTAGACATAACGTAGAAGATGCCCCAGATCGCTACTACTTGAAGAAGATCAAACAGAAGTCTACAGAAAATTATCAAAAGTACGCTTTTCGTTGGAGAAAAGAGGACGCAAGAGTTCAACCTCCAATATCCGAACGTTATATCACTGAAATTTTCATTCGTACTCAAGAGCCCGAGTACTATGAAAGAATATTGTGTATGATGGGGCAAAAATTTGTCAAGATTGTCAAAGTGGGAGAAGCTTTGGAAGATGGTTTCAAGGCTAGAAAGCTCACCAAACTTACCGCTTTGCAATCTAACGGAAAACCTACCAGAATTACTGATATGGATATATCAAAAGGAAAGGTGGAGGAGGTAAGTATGATCGCGGCTACCCATATGAGGTCAGTTTCTCAAAGAAAAAATCAAAACCATAACGTCAATCAAGAAAAATTTCCTCGCTCTAAATTTAGGAAGGTGCCTAAGGTATTTACACCATTAAGGGAATCTCAAACTCAACTTTATGAAAGGTTGAAAGAAATGGGTATGCTTTATCCTGTAGAAGGAAGACCAGCCAATCCTTTGGGAAAATTTTACAGAGCTGACCACAAATGTGCTTATCATTCAGGAGCCGTTGGACATGACACATAGAATTGTTCAACTCTGAAGCACAAGATACAAAACATGATCAATATTGAGGAAACCACCTTAATGGATGACATATTGGATGCTCAAGAGTGAGTACAAGACATTTCTGAACCGAGTCATTTGAAGAGATTCATTTGAGAAGAAGAATGCCCAACATTGGCCGAATTTTGCATATGAAGTTCTGTTACCTTTATTTTGAAAATGTATTGCACATTTCTTGTTTGAACTACGTTCGACCTGATTTCTCAAGAATGAGATACGTAGGCGGCCTATGTCGGCCTCGGTCATTTCATTATCAAAACTTTCTATCTTGGTTAATCCTTGAGGGGGAACTATGTTTTACTTGATTCCTTCTCCAATGGGATACGTAGGCTCCAGAACGGCTCGGTCATACACCCAGTAAGATTTCCATTTCCCTTCATAATGGAAAGTGGAACAGAATTTCTGAGAGGATCTCAAAAATTCATTTAAAGTTAGAATTCTTTAACATGTCAAAATAGAAGACCAAAATTCGACGGAGTTCGCCTTGGATGGATCTAAAAAATTACGACAATCTAGTTTGAAACTGGGACAGAATTTTTTCGATGATCTCAAAAATTCCACAAATGTCATTTTTTACTTATTGAGATAAATTGGGACAAATTTTGAGGAGGGGCCTCAAAATTCCAGAACGAGCGACCTCAAAGTTTAGCAGAGCAAGTTATGAGAGTTCTTATGTATTGTAGACCGGGACAAACTTTTGAGGAGGGTCCTCGAAAATTCAATCAAATATGTAATATAAAGGATGGGCGAGCGTGTAAGCGAACTGCAGGAAGGAGCATGGAAACAAGATCAACACAGATCAGTCCTTCAAACTAAGAATTTTTCTTTGGATGCAGGAACATTGAAGTCACAAAATGGCTATATAGAGCTGTTATGAATGACAAAGGGCGTCACTTGCACCCATCGTGGACTCATCAGCGAAACCTAAAAAATCTTCAATCTCATTTGTCTCTATTGCTTTATATTGCCTCAAGTGATAAACAAGTTTCTTTTTATGTTGCAGGAATATTAAGGCCGAACACTGATAGATTCTTCCAAAGTTGCAAGAAACAAGGTGCAGGAGGATCGCTAGTTATGAGTCATGATCAAAGTTATCGTTGGGCTCATCATAGCCTAATCTGGATAAGCCAAATGACTCAATCTAGTTCCTCAATTTTACTTTTATTCTTTACTTCATCATCGATACTAATGTTTGGTGTAAAGCTTTGCAGGTGATAGTATTGATAAAGTCAAATTATATATGAATCGACGTCAAATTTGAAGATGATCATAGTGACACTAATTAGAAGTGTTGCAAGGGAATTTTCCGAGTCCATCACATCAGAAAGATGATGGTGACCACAATATCTCCTTGACAGTCAAGTTATTGAATTGTTTCAAGTTTTCGATAAATGATTTAAAATGACTGCAAGAAACACAAATTATACTGAGTTTGTCAAGGAAGACGAGAGTGTCTTTATTTTTCTCATGAATGAATTAAGTCATTCACCTCGATAATTCTTTCTTTTAAAGAACAAAATCATAGTCGCGACGTGCATAAACGTCAATTTAGTTTTTAGTATGTTTGTCGCGTAGCAATTTTGGCGTACTTTGTTTCTTTAATATGTCAGAGTCATAATTCTAATTTGTAGGGTATCCACCCCATAAGTGGATTATGTGTTTTGATTTGCCAATCAAAGACTTTAGCATATAGTTTGTTGGGCGATCCACCCATAAGTGGTTCGTATATATGCTTTGCCATTTCAGGTTTATATTTTTGAATCATATGGAATATTATGGATCATCCACCTCGTTACAATTGAAATATTATCAAGCATCCACCTCATTACAGTTGGAATTATCGAGCATCCACCTCGGTACAGTTGGACTATTATCGAGCATCCACCTCATTACAGTTGGAATTTTATCGAGCCATCCACATCGTTACAGTTGGAGCATTATCGAGTATCCACCTTGTTACAGTTGGACTATTATCGAACATCCACCTCGTTATAGTTTGAATTTTATCGAGCCATCCACCTTGTTACATTTGGAGCATTATCGATCCATCAACCTCGTTACAGTTGGAATATTATCGAGCATCCACCTCGTTACAGTTGGACTATTATCGAGCATCCACCTAGGTACAGTTGGGATTTTATCGATCCATCTACCTCGTTACAGTTGGACAATTATCGAGCAATCCACCTCGTTACAGTTGGAATATTATCGAGAATCCACCTCGTTACAGTTGGACAATTATCGAGCATCCACCTCATTACAGTTGGGATTTTATCGAGCCATCCACCTCGTTACAGTTAGACTATTATCGAGCATCTACCTTGTTACAGTTGGAATATTATCGTGTCATCCACCTCGTTATAGTTGGAATATTATCGAGCCATCCACCTCATACGGTTGGAATATTATCGAGCATCCACCTCGTCACAGTTGGAATATTATCGAGCCATCAACCTCGTTACAGTTGGAATATTATCGAGCCATCCACCTCGTTACAGTTGGAACATTATCGAGCCATCCACCTCGTTACAGTTGGAACATTATCGAGCCTTCCACCTTGTTACAGTTGGAATATTATCGAGCCATCCACCTCATTACAGTTGGAATATTATCTAGCCATCCACCTCGTTACATTTGGAATATTATCGAGCCATCCACCTTGTTACAGTTGAATATTATTGAGCCATCCACCTCGTTACAGTTGGAGCATTATCGAGCCATCTACCTTGTTACTGTTGGAATATTATCGAGTCATCCACCTCGTTACAGTAGGAATATTATCGAGCCATCCACCTCGTTACAGTTGGAATATTATCGACCATCCACCTCGTTACAGTTGGAACATTATCAAGCCATCCACCTCGTTACAGTTGGAATATTATCGAGCCATCCACCTCGTTACAATTGGAATATTATCGAGCCATCCACCTCGCTATAGTTTGAACATTATCAAGCCATCCACCTCGTTATAGTCGGAATATCATCAAGCAATCCACCTCATTATAGTCGGATAATTATTGAGCTAGCTAGCTCGTTACGGAGAGCTCCCAAAGAGGAGAAGACTATCTCTAAAACCAGTGATTTTACTGAGAGCGGGAGGTTGCTCATCTCGTTTGTGTTAGGATGCTTGAGAATATGTTTCTTTCTTTCAAGACATTCCCAACAATATGAAATTTACAAAAGTGTCTAGCCAGATTCAAAGGTAAATCAAGCAGGAATATCAACAAGGATTTCACGATTTCTGTTGAGGATTCTATTTGCATTGCGTTACCAAAGCACGATAATTATTGTCGATCAAGGCAATGCGTTACCTCAGAAGAGATAGTGATGTTATTATCATTATCGATCAAGTCGATATATTATTTGGAGATAATCTTGCCGTTATTATCCACGGAAGCGATATAAATATTCATGCATCCCGAGAAGATCTTATGCCTCGCAAAATTTATACATCGCGAGAAGATTTTGTGCCTCGTTGAAATTAGGCATCACGAGAAGAATTTATACCTCGCTGGAATTTGTGCATCGCGAGAAGATTTCATGCCTCGCTGAAATTTAGACATCGCGAGAAGAATTTATATCTCGCTGGAATTTGTGCATCACGAGAAGAATCCATGTTTCATTGAAAATCATTTATTGCAGAAAAGTCATGCGTTGCAGAAAATCATGCATTGCGAGTCAACAATTATGCACGACGAGAAGATTTCATGCCTCGTCAAAATTTATACATCGCGAGAAGATTTTATGCCTTGCTGAAATTTAGACATCGCGAGAAGAGTTCATATCTCACCGAGATTCATGCATCACATGAAGAATCTATGCCTCGCTTAAATTTAGACATCGCGAGAAGAATTCATACCTCGTCGAAATTTATGCATCACGAGAAGAATTTATACCTCATAGAAATTTTGCACATCGCGAGAAGATTTCATTTCTCGCTGAAAGTTATGCATCGACAGAAGATTCATACCTCACGGGAATTTATGTATCGCGGGAAAATACTCATGCCCCGCAAGAGGACATACATAGATAAAGAAAGAGCAACACTTATCCATTGGCCTCGACTGCATTCTGTTATTTCTTATAAAGTAAACATCAAGAAGAGCATCGAAGATGACGACAAAAGAGACATCAATATCGCATCAGCATTCATTTATTTATTTTGACATCAAATATAGAGTAAATTGAAGATTATATTGCAAAACACGAGACACGAGCTTTACTTGCTGGACGCCAGACCGATCGAGTCGACGTCGATTTGAGGAGAATAATGAAGTGTTGGCACGGTAAAAAAGACACTGTCTCCCATCCTAATTGCATTTTTAAGCTGACGAGTTTTATTTCGGTCTTTGTTGACAGCATCCAAAAAGGATGAATTCTCCAAAACCACAGGTGCGGACGACATCAAAAAGGATGCAGCACAACGCGGAACTTTTTCTTAGCAGCGAACTGGGACACAGTCCAAAGATGAGTGCCAAACTCTTAGGACCTGAGCAGAGGAGCGACTTCCACCACGATCGAACCACCCCTAAAGAGGAATGTGCGCTTTTCTTTAAGTTCTGTTAGTTTCGGTCTCGTGTCCGGCAGTTTCGATTTATTGGAAGCAAGTCTCCAATCTGAGTGACAACTCGCCAAGAGCCTTGGAAATCATGTCCGTGTAAGTTCTTAATTATGGGTGTGAAGCGCACCACATTCATAGCTAAGAGGTTACAAGCCTCCTTTTCATACTCATTAATTTGTCACTTGTCCAGAACCAAAGGTTATCTGGCGTAATAGATTTCCTTTTCCACCGATCGAGTCGAACTACACACAGCCTGGTTCTGAAGGTTTAAAGGTATGTAGGCGGATTCAATGTTGAAAACTCGGTTGTATTCCAACATTCGCCCTCGAATCCTATTCTTGAGCATTTCAACACCTACATAATTCGGTATCGAGGTGACTTTTGATTCTTTTAAAATCATGCGATAAATCAAGCTTATCGAACTACAAGTGGCCCGAATTCTCATATAGCCTGAGATATGTAGGAAACCTGTTTCGAGGGTTCGACCATAATTCCTAAACCTTTTGTCAAATCCTTCTTTTTTTTAAAAAAAACGTATGGGGTTGGTCAAAATTGGCTTGGTCAATTTTATTTTCCTCGAATTGCTTGCATCAACCCGAGTAAAATGAGGGACAGTTGTTGACACCAAATTTTTGATCCGCGTGGGTATAAATTAATTATTGAGCTTCCTATATTTTCCAAATGTTTTAAATTAATTAGTTTTATAAATATAATAATATGTATTTTGTGTTACTTCGGATACCATTAGTATAACCTTGGATAGTATATATATTTTTACATAACTATGTATATAGTTGGTATATTTCATGATTACTCAAAAGCCATTTCAATATATATATATATATATATATATATTGATCTTAGTAAGCATCTTAACTTAGTTAAATCATAATCGTACTTTGAATAATTATATTACCCAAAACAAAAGGAGCTCGTTGATTAATTAATACGAATTCATTTTTTTTACGGTTTAGCCAATTTGATTTAACTAAAATGGGCCATCTTTAAATTCAACTCCTTCGCCCTTTGATCCATTCCAAAAATCAGATTTGGGCCCATGTCTTGTTTCAATTTCCCTTCTAATTTCCAGGCCAACTTTACTTCTATTTTAACACCATCACCCACATCCCTCCTCTTCAAATGCAGGCCGAAGTTCCCTTCAGGACCAAACGATCCTAATTCCCTCTTGACCCAATTCTCCCTTCCCAGCCCAAAGCATCAACCAAAAGGCCCTCTTCCACTTTAAATCTTCAACCCACAAAACTTAATCCTTGACCCGGCCCAATTATCCCTCCTACCCGACCCAACCTTTCTTTGACCCGCCCGTCCAACCCACTTCCCCTTTCCTTCATCCCCCCCTTCCTCACGTCCTTTTCCTAGAAAACAGACCCAGAAAAAAACGAAATCCCCCTTCACCCACGCGCGACAACATTTTCGCGACCCCCTTTCTTCTTCCACGCGCGACCTCCCCAACAGAAACCTCCCCCCCCACGCCGAAACCCAGACGTGACTTACAGGAAAAACACACGCCAAATCCCCTCGCGTCTCCCCCACGCTCTCTTTCTCTCCCTCCCCCTCTCTCTAGCGCGTAGAAGAACGAGGCAGGGCAACAGATTCTTGCAGCCTGCCCTCGCTCATACGGATCTGTGGTGCTAGACGACGCGAAGTCAGCCTTATTGCGCCCTCTCATCCATTTCCGCAAAGGGGCAAAAATATCAGGAAAAGTGGTTCGACCCAAAAAGGAAAAGGTTTCAAATGTTGAAATCAATGGTCCCGGATTCAAACCTCGCCTTCCTAACGGAAACCCTAATTTTCTTCTTTTATTTAAACCCATTTTCTCCTCCAGAAAAGGTGTTGGACGATTTAGTTGGAAATTTTTTGAGGGTTTTTGGAAAACTTTGAGTTTGAAGAAAAATTTTGAAGAAACTTTGTGTTTGTTTTCTGCCTGCGTAGAAGAACAGTTAGAGTTTTGTGTTGGAGAAATTTATTTGAGAGATTGTTCGGGTTTCTGTGAGTTGCTTCCCGAATCAAATTTTGGAGTGGCATTCGGCCTGAGGTCGAGCTTTATTCGTGTTCGAGTGGCGTGTGAAGTCATCACCTCCCTCCCCTGCTCGACGTCATCTCAGTCGCTGCTCCGAAGAAGGTAATCACCCTCTTAAAAGCTTCCTTCATCCCCTTCTAACTTAGCATTTTGTTTTCGGTTACGAAGTCGATGCGTCGATCGTTGCAAAGTTATCAACTGAGTTTTCTTTCCGTTTGCATCACTGTTGATTTGATTTCTTCAGTCTTTCTGAATTTGTTGTTTACATGTCATGTTATCTATTACTTGTTTGATGCAACTACTTGTTTTCCTTCCCCATTTTCCGATCCCATGGTGTTAAGGCCTATCTAGTTCTACGCTCTTGGTTTTAAGTGTTGCTGGCACATATTTGCCTCTATATGTTATATGCTTTGCTCCTTAATATGTCTATAAATGATTTAGTTTGCTCCTTCGTTTATTTTGTTAAGTGTTTTTTTTGGATTGTAATTGATTTTTTTAGGAAGTTTTAAGGAGCATGATGATACTTGTCTCGTCTTCATTTGGTTACTTACTACCCTTTATATTTGACCCCCTTCCCTAATCCCATGTAATTTACCCAAGTACAAAATCCGCTCAAGATGTTCACTGCGAAAGTTTTGATATTCCATTTTTTGTTATTTGTTCTAAGCTTCATTGCTAGTGCCCACTGCCTTTTGATTTATAGATATATCTTTGTGAAAGGTATTATCATGCTTCAAGTGTTTGATTCTTATTGCAATTAAACGCTAGTTAAAATTCGTTTCGTCTCCGTTTATAGTTATATCATTGTGAAAGACATCTCTCATGCTTCAAATGTTTGATTCTTATTGCAATTAAATGCTAGTTAAAATTTGTTTCGTCTCCTTTCGATGTCAAGATTCAGTCGGCTTTTATCTTTGTGGCAGAAAACATCTTTGTGACTTGTGGTCCCAGGTAGCTTTCATGTGAATCTAGCTTCCAAATTCAGTTTCGGTTCAGCAGTGTGCTCGTTATTTCCGATCTTATTTAGTGCAGACATATTAGACCTATTAACATGGTATGTTTAGGTCACATTGTGTGGGTAGTTTATTAAGCGTCCTTATAATATATCTTTCTCTGTATCTTTTATGGTCCAAGTATATTTGTATCTAACTACACTTGAGTTTGAGTTATTCTGGGTGTCAAGCTTCTTGTTTCTCGTTAGAAAATGTGGGGTCCCATGTTTTTGCGTGTTCTGTAAAGTTTTCTCCTCTAGCAAATACTCATTTTCACTGTCAAGACATGTGGTAATTTTCAATGCAAAGTTTGAACTTCTTTGGTCGGTTTAATTAATATATCTTGGGCTTGATGTGAGATTAAAATATCCTTTGAGGTCATTTGGAAAGAGGAGAATTGCCTATTGATGTTTGTTTTATCATTTTGGGATCAACAGTAATTTATTAAAATTGTACGTTTGGTGTGTGATTACTTCCCCTTTATTTCTCACCGTTTTTTACCCTTTTTTGAGTTTCTTATCCTAACATGTCGTACTACTACAATTTTTTTTTATGAATTGCTATGAATATTGCTTATGCGTTTTCATATTTTTTGCATGTGAAATCTACCTCCGAGTCCTCATGGACTCCATCCCTTTGCATTTCGAGAGAGAGTCGTAAAGACTCACATTTTCTGTCATCAAGTAAAGCCACGACACCGGCAAGAAGAGCCGAAGTTTCATGAAGATTAAAGGAGTTTGAAGAAGGCGGATCAGAAATTTTATTTAAATTTATTAAGTTGTATTTATTTTGGGGCATAAGCCTTAGTCATTTTTATTTTTTCTTGTATTTATTTGATATGCCTAGACTAGGACAGGTGAAGTGGGTCGAAAACCCAAATGAGAAACGGGTTAAAAACCCAAAAGCAGGTGGCTCCAAATTTCGGTCAAGGCGAACAGAACCCAAATTTGGACCCAAAATTTCTCTCTCTCTCTCTCTATCTCGCTTTACTGCTTGTTTATGTTTTTGTTTTGAATGCCTTTTAGTTTAGGGTTAGAATAACTGCAACCTCGTCAAAATGCGTATCCATTTTATCAAAATTTCAAACTAAAATTAAATCTTAAAACAAAAAATATTTCAAAATTCGTAAAGCTTGTATAGATAAATACATTAAGAAGTTTAACTTCAAAACAGATTCGCAAAATTTTAAAATCAACATAGTCAAATTGTTAATCGCCGGAAAATCGTAGTTAGCGGAGCGTCTTAGGTGCTTTTTTTTCCGAAACCATCCTAAGACGCTAATAGGAATCCCGAACCCTTAAAAGTTTTCAAACTATTTTCTGTTTAATTATTTGAAAACAAGTTTTTTCTTAATTTTCTCAAAAAATAAGTGACGATTCCTAAAAAGTCGAAAATATCTTTAAAACAAAAAAAAATCTTGTCAAAAATATTTTTCCGATAAAACAACAACTAAACTACTACTCCACTCTATGACTGGCTCATTAGGAATATGAAACTTGACAACTCGAGTTCTACAATCTATTTATGCATAACACGTATGAAGTCAGTCCATACCTAGAATGACATCAAATTCTACCGTGTCAAACTCCACTAGATCTGGCATGGTGTTATTGTGATTGATAGAAGTAGGAAAATCACGATTGAATCTTTCTGCTAGAATAGACTCTCCGATAGGTCTAGAAACACAGAAAGGTTCACAAATTTTCTTATAAAGAATCTCAAACCGATTTGCAACATATGTACAAAAGATTAGCTTGCTCCTTGGTCTACAAAGAAGGATCTTGGTGACTAGTGATTGCATAGAGGCGATTTGCCCTCTGTCAATGAAGGAAGTAGTTCCTGTAGGTATAGCCCATTCTGGTGGAGCAGATGATGAAGATTGGGCTCTGTTGCCTATATTTCCACCACCCTACTTATTCTTAGGACACTATTTCAAAAAGTAACCATCTTTGCCGCACTTAAAGCACCCTGGCTGTCCATCACGACAGTTACCAACGTGGTTCCTACCACATCCTGGAGCCCAACTACAACCTTGTGCCACACTATTGTGAAATGGGTTGTTCTATCCTTGAAGATCTATAAATTTTGGCCATTACGCTCACATTTGTTTCTACACGCAAGTGCACTAGCAAATGATGGTGCATGCTCCTTTTGTTTCTGAAATTAATGTTCATTCGATCCACCTTTATGTTGCCCAAACTCATTCTGTCTTTGATTTATTATTCCTGTACCCCTCTCTATCCCTCAGCTTCTTCTCTTAAACTTGTTGCACATACACCATCAATAAGGATATGTCTATGTCATTGTGAGCATTGTAGCTCTACCCTCTCTACTGGATGCACGACATAAACCAGCGACAAAAAAACTCACTCTTCCCTCATATCCTTAACCATCTCAGGAGAATAGCGAGAGAGTTGGGTGAACTTCAACCCATACTCATGAACACTTAAGGAGTCCTGTTTTAGAGTAAGAAAATCCCCTACCTTTTCCTCCTCTAGTTCTCGGTTAAAGAAATACCCCAAGAACACATCTTCAAAAAAATTCCAACTCGGATATGGTGAACCCTTATCTCTATCCTCCTTTCATTGGTCAAACCATGTTCTAGTCACATACTTCATTTGGTATACTTCTAGCTCGACCCTCTCAACGTCAATGGCATGTATCACATTGAAAACATTCTTCAGGTCTTCAACAAAGTTCATCGGAACCTCAATATTTCTCGAACCAGAAAAACATGAGGGATTCATCCTCAAGAATTCAAAAAATCTCCAGGTGTCAGCCTCTTCTATCAAGATCCTCTCTGTGTCCAGACTTTGTTAGTCACTGCTTGGCTTAGTATCCAGATAGACTGGCGGAACTCAACATTGGTAACTTCTCCTTGAGGTTGAAATTCCGGTGCATTGGATAACTTTTATTATTGAGGTTCAATATTTCTTCTAGCTGGGCGACCTTGTGCTGCTCTATGTGGAGGCATAGTCATATGAAACACGCGCAAGCACAAATTAGAGAGAGACCTTTCGAGATAAATTCTAATTCACAAATAGGGAATATATAAGAAGTGAAAACTTCCACAAGTAGCCTCCTAATTTCAGATGAGACACACTTCAGACAGATAACTAAAACTCTAGAGACACGAATTATAGACTCCCTTGGACTCTTGAACCCTAGCTGTGATACCGATTTCATCACACCCCGAGCCTACACCCTAGGCGTAGCCAGAAATCAATGACCATTGTTGGTCTTGAACGTACCCTTGGCCCGGCTTACTTAACTCAACATAAAACCTAGCTCAAATAAAACAATCTCATGATATACATTAAAGAAATAATAGTTTGGCAAAACTAGCACTTAAGTCTTATAACAAAATAATATTAATACAGAAATAAGAGACTCAAACTAACTATGTTACTGTCAAGAAGCCTCTACAATAAAAATATGGATGTTGGAACAGACCCACAACATCCTATAAATAAAATACTAGAAGGCGAATAAAAGTGTCCTTCAATATGCAAGGACGCTCACCACTGACTACGAACGCTCAATTGGATCAACGAGGCCCTAGATGATGTTGATCCTTCTTACCTGTATTTGCATCATAAGACAATGAATACTAGTTTTTATCAATACAATGAATGTACGAGTATGCTATTTGGAATGCTAAATAACAATTTACAACTTGAAAAGAATAAGAATATCTTACCTTTGCTATGCTCAACTCATGAATACTCAACTCAATGTAGATTAATAAGGTAACCAAAACACATGCGATATACTTAAAGATTTATAAAATAGTAAAAACACTTTAGTTCATTAAAGAAAATACCATAACAAACTCAACTTTACTTATGTATGAAAGAACCATAGTTTTGTAACAACCATAATTATCAGCCTAAGCGATGGTATAACGTCTTACGTCACATTGCAAGAGGTCTGCCCTATACCTTGTCGTCAGTATAGAGCCTAAAATACAAAGTGGATCCACTAGTGTATGCTTAAAAGCATTAAGGAATCAACTAAAATGTATGAGCGTTCATATGTCCATGTAGGCTACATGTTTTTGGGGGGCTAGAGTTAAAAGTAATTCGCATCCCTATATCGGTGCTTAATAGTACTCCCAAAGTACTTAGCTCATATGTTTTATAAACAACATCTTCTTTGGTTTGAGGTAATTTTCTCAAACATAAGTTTTAAAAGCTCTCTTGGAAATCATAGTTAGTTGGGTTAGGATCATTACCATGGGGAAAATGGGTCAGACTTAACTATAATCTATTATTACATCTATTTAGTCAATTATTTACTGAAAACAAATAACTAAAGGGGGTTTTGATTAGTAAAAGCAATTAGCTAAATTAAAGTTAACAAGTGAAAGGTTCAAGTATTGGAGTTTAATTAAGTAATGAGAGTTACTAGGGCTTAAGTTTTCCCCACAGTCTCCTAACTCCTTAATTCTAGTTATAACAATCCTTTACTAGTATCTTGCATGTAAAGTGATAAGTTAGGTATCTGTAAATCCTTGGTCTAGTATCTAGGGAATTTCACTACATACCTTGGTCCGTCTATGTGTGTTGCTTACTAAACCTTCTTTTTACCTTATATTAAATATCATATTCGATATTTGACTAAGTTGTTACTTCCTACGAACCCACACTAGCCTATTAGATAGTATACACTAAATCTATGTTGATAATTCTTTTCCTATTATCTACCTCCTTGTTCCGGCAAGTAGCAATAAGGTGAGTTCTAATGTTGGCCATCCATTAAAAAACTTCTAAGCGAAATAATTAGCAATGCATGCAACACACTATTCTATAATGATTGTTTTATCTAGATTTTATCTTGTTATTTAGTCATGGTTCTCACAACCCTAGTTATGGAGCTTAGTTACCCATGCTACACAATTCATATGGATAATATAATAATTCATGCACTTTTATGAGAATGAATAAAATTCAAAAATTCACTTGAATAATTTACAAAAACACCAACAATTGATTCCGAAAAAGTATGATCAAGTACCAAAATCAAGAGTTCAATACATAAACAAGAGAACTAAAAATATCCAAAATTCTAACATCAAAAACGAAAATTTTCAAACTATTTATATTAAAATAAAACCTAATAAAAGAAGGACTCTATTTACGAAAAATATGTCCAACACGAGTCTGATCCACGATCCTGCAACGGACTGTCATTGACACGACGGTCCATCGTGGGCTCCGTCATTCCATACTTGGCATAATTTTCTGTTGCATTCTTCATCAACTCTTTTACCCTCGATGGACAAATATGACGGACCTTTTCTAGCACGATAGTCCATCAAGGGGTTCAATTCCATAACACTTAAAACTTCTTGAAATCGGGTACTGGAACTACTCTCTAACAATCACGACCAATATGCAGAACGGATAGTAATTTTTATGATGGTCTATCATGAGCTTCTGTAGTCTCACACTTGGTCTTACTTACCTAACTTCCTTCAGCAACCATTTTCTTCTCACTACGGTACCACATACAGAACGTAACGGTCAGGACGGACCGTCGTGGGCTCCATAGGTGGTCACTTCTACAATTTCTGCTCAAATAATCTACGTTCTCCTTTGGAAAGATTTGCTGTAAATAAAGAGAAACCTACATCAAAAATAAATATCAAAAGGCTTTAGAAACACATAAAACATAAGGAAAAGACATTGAAAGTACCATGAAACCACAATACTTCAATGCACCAGGACATATACAAGAAATAATATCGACAAGAAAGTACTAGGTGATATTTAGTTAATACAAAAATTTTAAGAAATCAGGCAGGAAAAAATAAACAACAGACATGTAAATAATGAAAATTATATTGGAGGTATTCTTAGATTTTGTGGAAGAGGAGAAGATTTGAAAAACGCCGGACATCTACAACTGAAGACATTACATTTGTGTATTATTGTTATTCAAATACATGGTACAGTTAATTTCAAATATTACAAGGAAATATACAGTTCATTGCATGACATAACTTAGAGTACAAACTGTTAATGTATGCACAATTATTTACTAACAAATTGCCTAATAACAATTTTAGAATATGAAGTTCGTTACAACATGCCCAGCAAGTATGAAGGAAAATAGATTGACCATTCACATTGTATGATGTAGTGCATTATAAAAACAATATTTATATGTTTAAAGACTAAAACATACATAAAAGATAAAATATATCATGTATAGGGATCTCAAGACTTAACCTACACGTGCAACACACGTTCAATGAGTCTAGTTCATATACAAATAGAAAATAAAGTGACGATAAATGCATCTCTCTCTCTCTATATATACATATATATATATACACACACACACACACAACCTTCAAAATATGAACTCCTAAATTAAATCTTGAATTAATATAATACCACCAATTAAAAGTACTGAATTTATTATATTTATTAATTTAATTTTTTGTATTAAGTTAAATGTATTTATTATTACATATTGAGGGTTGTGATTTTCTCAACGAGATGTGACTTGTAAAGCATTGTGACGTTTTTTTATGGGTTTTGGCATTTTAGATGAGTTGTGACTTTACCGAAGGGTTGTGATTCTTTCAAGGGTTGTGACTTTTCAAAAGGGATGTGCCTTTTTCTTATGAGTGGTGACTTTTTCGAAAGGATGTAACTTTTCTGATAAGGAACAATTAGCAGATATTCATACTACTATTTGTTAGCTATAAATAGTGAGTTTCTTCACACTTTTAAGCTACGATTTCTGAATATTTTCTAATCTTCTTTTTAAAAACACCACGGGTTATTTTATACAATTGATTAAATTTAAAATCCAACTCTATTTGATGTACCAAAAGAGAAAGAGTTGGTGAATAGATTGTGTTAATGACAATAATATAAAATAAAAATGAAAAATGTCACACGATTTAGGTAAGATATTTCTTCTTTGTTTTTTTACTTTTTAGAATCTTACCCTCAAATGAAGCAGTTTCTTTTTTGTTTTGCTAAAATGGGTATCAATGTTGTCTATGAATCATTAGTTTTGATGTTAAATCCACTATTTCAAAAGTAGATTTTCACTTCCACTTATAATATGATAATATAGACATGATAATAATTATTTTTAATAGATATGTAAGTAAAAATGAATAAAGAAACTAAATGCTGGTGACAAGAGATTTAATCAAATGAAACAAATGATATGGTGGATTTAGCATGAAAATATATTTTAGTATTCCTTGTTTATATTCCATATATCTTTTCTCCTATTATTTTGTTTTAATTTGAATACGAGAAAATATTATAGCACAAGATACACTATTTGTTAGCTATAGAAAAATAGATAAGAAAATAGTGATTGACCATAAAATAATCTTAATTCAAATAAAAGATTGTATAAATAATACTTTAAATTTTGTTCATCTAATTAATTTTTACAATTGAAAAAGTTTAATATATTATATCATAATAAAACTTCTATTAGATTCTAGATACTTTCATTAAACAACAACTATATGATATATGTCGGGGGAAAAGGAGAATACTACAATTCTACAAAAATAAGGTAGAAACTTAGTAAAATGAAATATTTTTCACCAAAGATGATGTTGTTCATATATTAAAGTAAATTATGATACTCAAATATATATGTATATCGAAAACAAAGAATTGGTCGAGCTAAATATCTGATATATACTCAATCCTCTGTTTAACCATAATTCGTTATAACAATAAAGAACCATTTTTGTTTAACATTACCTTTAGATAGAATTACTCAAATATTAATTTGTAAAAGATATATTACTTATAAATATAAAATATTGAAATATTTATGGTAATCTTTATTAATGTCATGAACATACTAAATTTCAAGTATGAATGTTTAAGACAAAATTATACTCAAATAGTGTTCATTATTTATGTTCGTAGCCTCAAGAGGAAAGACTATAGGTGACATTTATTTATTGATATTGTTTTAAAATTTTGTTGGTTAGATTTGTTTACAAAGTTTAGTAAAATAAATAATAATACTACTAAATATATGTTACTTTTTCCCCATATTTTATGTTTGAATGTATTTTGAAATGTATCAATAATATCTCATCATTTTGATCTTAAAATACATGTAACTCTATGAGAATATTTATTAATCATTTAAAAGCATTTATCATTGTTCTTTAAATTATAATTTACAAAAAAGAGTTAATTTACAAATATTAATTCTTTTTTACATCATCGTATACTATATGTAGGATACACACGTGCAACACCTGTACCATAAAACTAGTTATTCAAGAAAGAAAAGAACAAAAGTGATCATAGTATTTTCGATAATAGAACATATAGTTTAATGGTGATTAAAAAACATGGCAACAATAATAACAACAGTAGCGATAAATAGTCGTAGAAGTAAATGGTTGATGTTAAAAATAACAATTTGATACGTTATTAAATTAGAAGGTTGAAACAATAAATTACACGAAACTAAGATCAAAATTGGATGTTAACGTTTTCTCCCTCTTTGACAAGAGAAGATGTAACAGATTTTGGGCAAAAAGTTGACGTATTAGTCAATTTTGACCGGACCAAAACCTAAGACCTCGGAGGCAAGAAAAGATATGGGAATTAGAGAAATTATGAGGTAGAGAATTTTGAAAACAAGGGTACGTGAGCTTACGAAGTGTTCCCACTATTACATTGTGATGGTACTTGGCATTACGAACAAGAAGAGTATTTGAAGGTGAAGTCTGAGGTAGACCCTTGACCTTTGCTGGTGAGTTTGATTTCAACAAATTGCTCTCGGTCACATCTTTTAAATTGTTCCTTGTTGTGCTAAAGCTTTTGCAGAGCTCGAACATACTAAGGTAATTATTAAATAATTTTAAATATAAAGGAAGGTGTGATAAATACATTGGAAGTAACAGTCATGGTTGTGATATTTGGAAATGCATTCTTGCAAGTCTAAATGGTGCTATAAAATCATACAAAATTTACGGCAAAAGGTTTTGAGGACGAGGATTCATGAGCAATGGTGCTTCTCAGTGTTGATTAATGAAAATTAGGCCTTAACCAAATAAAATATGAATATGAGGTGTTTAGCCAAATGATTTAAAAATGAGACTTTTTAAGACTGGTGAATTATAAAAATGAAGTCTTTGAAAAGAATTCATTTTAGTAAAGGATTTGTGCAATTTATTTAAAATCATTTGTCAATTCACTAAAAACATTTGTGCAATGTACCAGAAAGCGATTGAAATCCATGTAGAATTTTTTTAAAATACTTGAAGCATTTGCATATTTCATTTCAAAATATGCATTTATGAGAAATATATGAAGAATCTGCATTGTGCATTTTAAAATATCTACAAGCATTTGTGCAGTGAGCTTAAAAATATTTGAAAACATTCATGTGGAACATCTGAAAGATTTTGTGTGGTGCATTCGAAAATATTTTGAAGAATTTGGGTTGTGTCTTTGAGATTATTTGAAAGTATTTATGAAGTGCACTTAAAGATATTTATGCATAGTAAAACCATTTGCAATGCATTTAAAAATATTTGTTTATCAACACATTTTGAAACATGGTAAAGCTTTAGTTCTATGTTTTTGAATCATATATATATATTTATTAAAACCTTTCGATATATATTCTTTTCGATGCTATAGACGTTACTGATCTCTCAACTTCTTTTAATTCTGAGAAATTTTCACTCAATTTTTTTTTGTATGTTCTTGGGGAGCAGTACTACAAAAAAAATAAATGAGTTTTCAATGAGTAAAACTGTGGTAAAGGGTACTACAACAGTGGCTAACACAACTTGGCCATAGAAAGAGATCCACAAGTAGTAGCGTGCCCATAACGGGCAACAAGAGTAAATTAGCCATGGTTTCTGCACTCATGATTTTGGAAATTATATGCACAATGGAAGCATATCATAATCATACAACTTACATAAATAATAGAAACACATTGTTTATGCTAAAATAAGCTAAGTACGATCATATTTGAACATATTAACTTTTTTAAAATTTAATTCAAGAATTATTTCTTGAAGTGTGAGGACATATCTTCAATTCAATCCACAAGGTACTCTAAAATGTAGACCCTTCAAGCAAATCCATAAGCTAGTGCACAAATTGGACCAATGTTCTGCGGTCTTCTACATTGATCCGAAGTACACTTTCGAACTCTCAATACTCTGGCGGGCTACTATCATACCGAAAACATAACTTCTTCAAATATTTAGAAGAATTCCTATTTATATAAATTTCATCCTAGTCGAACGAGAAGGAGTACCCTGTCTCTTCTTAGAATGGAAAGACATGTACATCTCCCTTTCCTTAGAAAAGGAAAGGTCGTGTCCTTCTCCCTTTCCATAGAATATAAATAGTGATATACATATCCCTTGCCTTAGAACAATGAAAGATACATACATCTCCATTTCGTTTGAATTGAGAATTACACATATTTCTCTTGTTTACCTTTAAAATATATTCTGAGTTCTAGTTAAATATGAGCAAGGTATGAACTACAAAATTAATTATCGAGACTTTGTATTATTGAAATAATTCAAAATAATAAATTTGAATTATTTTATCATAATAAATTACAAATCATTCCACTAGAAATTTTTTATAGCACTCCTCATATTATATTTCAAGATTACCCATTTAAAACATATGTAATTTCCCATGTTAAGATAACAAATGCTTAATAATAAATTAAATTACTGACTAACTTAATTTAATAATCAATTTTCTTTAGAGCATTGTTTAAATTATTTCATGTGCTAGATTCATAAATCCTTTTATAATGTATGATAGGATAAAAAACTTTTAAGCTTCTAAAAAAGTCATATAATCAATCAGTATATCGAGAAATAAATTTTGTCAGCTAACTTATTATTCCACTAATATATATTATCGTCATCCAATCTACGAGGAATATTGACCCATATTAGAATCTCACCTTTTAATAAATCAAAACGATAATTAACATATATAGAACATAAGTTATAAAAGGATTAATAATATAAGTATATTTAATAATTTAGAGAGTATACTTTTGTTAGTCAGTCTAAAACAACAATTTATACTCGATCACATTCAATATATACAAAATTCACTATCACATGTGGTTGAAACTATACCATTCTCACAATCAAGTTAAATTACATATAATAATGTGCTACAATCGTATCTATGAAATGTCGAGTTCCATCTAAGATTGTGAAAAAAAACTTTTACTTACAAAAGCCGATGGTTTAATCCTTTGTGTATAAGTTTAAACTCTATACAATAAATAATCTACTATATAAGTAAACATAAACCATATACAAATATTTGATATATTCATATAAATTAATAATTATTATATAATATATATTATATATGAATATGTGGTTAATAGTATATATCCCAACAATCTTCCACTTAGACTTTTGACCATTATGATTGTTACAATGTACTATATCAAAATGCATGGTTAATAGTATATACCCTAAAAATCTCTCACTAAGATACTTAATCATGGAATTTTTTAGAATACTATTTCTAAATACATGATTAAAAGTATATACTTTAACAATCTCCCACATAGAATGTATACAATGCATTTAAAACTTTGGCAGATATTTGTTTTATATTTTATATCAAAATAATATTACAAAGTTGAATACTTGTAAAACATCGTCTAATAATGTTTAGTAATAAATTATTGTTGTTATATTATATGTTCAGAGGTCCTATCATGAAACCTTTCAAAAGTATACCTCTTTACCGGAGTTCTATCATAAAGGTCCTCTTAAACATACAAAACCATTCAATCTTTGTCATGATTCTCCCACTACTACTAAGTATTATTAAAATAGTCATAATTTTATGATTTTGAGTCTTCTTATTTTCCTCATAACATTTCAGTAATGAAATATTATGTCACGACCCAAACCGGGTTGCGACTGGCACCCACACTTACCCTCCTATGTGAGCGAACCAACCAATCTAAACCTTAACATTTCAATATAATATAAAATGAAGTAATGCGGAAGACTTAAACTCATTAATAAAATCAATAACTATTATTATTCAACATCTATTATTCCCAAAACCTGGAAGTCATCATCACAAGAACATCTACTTTAAACTACTAATTCTAAGAGTTTCTAAGAAGCTAAAAATACATAAGAAGCTAGTCAATGCCGGAAGTTCAAGGCATCAAGACATGAAGGAGAAGATCCAGTCCAAGATAGAAGCGCTAGCTCACCCTGAAGATCCGGTGTGACGAAGACTGGCTTGAGTTACTGTTGAGTCGAAGATGACAGCACGTTTGCTGCACTCCACAAATAACAAGAAGAAAAACATAAAAGTAGGGGTCAGTACAAAACACGGGTACTGACTAGATATCATCGGCCAACTCAAAATAGGGAACAGTATATATCAAATATTATCATAAATCAACTATAAAACTCAACATGTAGCAACAACAAGTACTATAATCATCAATAAGTACCATCAAGTTCATCCATGAGGGCTCAAGCCTCAACACCATACTCATTTGGGAATTAAGTATATTAAGTTGAGTATATTATCATCTTTCAAGATTCATTATCTTTCCTCCTCTTGTGTCGGTACGTGACACTCCGATCCCCTACTACTATGTGTCGGTACGTGACACTCCGATCCCCTAATTCTATGTGTCGGAACGTGACACTCCGATCCCCTAATTCTATGTGTCGGAACGTGACACTCCGATCCCCTACATGTGTCAGAACGTGACACTCCGATCCCCTACATGTGTCAGAACGTGACACTCCGATCCCCTACATGTGTCGGTACGTGACACTCCGATCCCCTAATTCTATGTGTCGGAACGTGACACTCCGATCTACTAATACTATGTGTCGAAACGTGACACTCCGATCCACTAATACTATGTGTCGGAACGTGACACTCCGATCCACTAATACTATGTGTGGGAACGTGACAATCCGATCCACTAATATCATTGTGTAAATCATCAAGCCTTCTCTATTCCAAGGCATCATCAATCCCATTACTTTAATTCATCAAGCCTTCTTATATACCAAGGCATCATCATTAATAATGTATATTAAAGTTTCTTTTCAAGATTTGGGATTCAATATTTTCATCATGCTTATCTTATCACAATCACATAATCATATTCATGCAAACATACCATTAAGCATATAGTAGGGTTTACAATACTACCAATACATATCATTCACTATTAAGAGTTTACTTATGAAGCATGAAAACCATAACCTACCTCCACCGAAGAATTGAAATCAACAAGCAATTTCCCAAGCTTTGATATTCCCTCTGCCTCTTGATCGATCAATTTCTCTTTCTCCTTGTTCTCTCTATTTTCTTTATTCAAACCCTCTTTATTTTACCCTAGTTAACATATAATTAAGTGTAAAAGGTGGCAATAATACCCCACTAATTAACTTAGGGTTACCTCTTTTAACCCCCAAGAATTTGAGTTATTAATATAAACCCACAAAATCTATAATTAAGGAAGGAATAGTCCAAAAATGTCCCTTAAAACGTGTAAGGAAATCCGATTCTGCCTGGGATTTGCGCAACCTGTGACGGGCCGTCGTGCCTGCGACGGTCCGTCCTGCAGGTCGTCGCAAGAGTCAGAGAGTCAATTTCCACTGAACAATCTATGACGGTCCGTCACGCCTGTGACGGTTCGTCCTGCCATTCCGTCACGAAGTTCAGAGAGTCGATTTTCAGTACCCAATTTAAGATTTTCTAAGTGTTTTGAAACAAGACCCTGCGACGGTCCGTCGTGCCCATGACGGATCGTCGTTTGGTCCGTCGCCTCAGCCTGTTTTTCCAGAATTGAAGTTTGTTGCTCAAAACGACTAAACAGATCGTTACATATTAATAACTTCTTCATAGAGTTTATTTAAATTTGCCCGACATCACTTTCACTACTTCAGGTAATATTATTGTTATAACTAGTACGTTTCACCCATATGTAAATGCAATGGAACTTAAATTATGACATACCATTTAGATGTTCTTGAGTGTCTAAGTTTGCAATTAACTCATTTTTTGTTTCTTTGTTCAGTTACTGTAAAACTAGTTTACTTCTAGGAACATGAATTTCTAAATAGTCCTTTTTAAGAAATCTTACAATTGTGTGACCAATTGCCTTATTTTATATAGGACAATAGGATAAACCTTGTTTCATTCTTTTTCGATATCCAGTTAATTAACGCATTTCATTCTCGACTTGAAAGAAATTGTATTCAAATGTGATGTGTAGTTCTTAGAACATATCCTAGAAGAAACAAAACAACAATGATTAACCCAATTATTAAACTCATAATCTTCATAGTAGTCTGTATCATTTCTCTTTTACACCAATATATTATAGAGTGTCTGGTGTAGACAATTGAAATGCAATTATTCTATCAAATAAATTACTCATCAGCTATGTAGAAAGGTATATGTCACTACAATAAAATTGTAGTGACTTTATATATTTTTGATGATGCTATTTTCATTTGTCTTAACATAGTTTGAGTTTATCATGACATTCAGACTTGCATCATCAAGAATATATTTTCATATCATGAGAAACTTTTTTAAAATCTCAGAATACTCAATTTACCTCAATCCTGAATGACCATTTACCGCACAAATCCTAATAAATTAATTCTAACTTATCACTATCTTTATTTCCTTTTCAATAGGAAAGTTCTCTTAGTCATTTGTTTTTCTAAACATGAATCACATGTTAGTAGTTACTTCACTTTCAATGAGCCGTTATGTCTATTCTTTAAACAACTTTAATGTTCTATACAGAACAAATGATGCAAATGCTAGTGTATATATTCGTTTCATTCCAAGATATTTTCTTTTATGAGATAGATTAATATATAATTCATGAGAAAAAATATATTCATGCATCAAATATAATAAGAGATAACATATTTATCAAACTCACAAGAGTTCCGACTAGAGTATATTGAGTATCCATCTCTTAATCAGCAAGATATCAAAAATAATTTCATATAATATGAACATATATAATACAATTTTTAATCAATATCTTATCTATATTGAAAAAAATGCTTGAGTAGGATTAATTTTGTTCGTTAAGTATATTAAAAATTTGAGATATAATATATTAAATAGATCATAATATGTGGAATAATCCTTAATAAATCAATTATGGTCTAATTTGTATATATATATATATATATTCATGCATATCGAATAACCAATCAACGGGAATTGAGAACTATTATGCAGTACACATTTACAATTACTGATTATTTCCTCCATAAACTTATACAGACCTAACTCTGATTGAGATGCTATTGTTAGCTTAAGTCAAGGAAAAATCACCCTACTTACATTAATCCAATCACATATTACTCAGTTAATTAGAGGCAATACAAATTATCAATGTAACGCCCCTAAAATGAAATAGGTTGAACTAGAGCTTCGCATGTGTGTCATGAGTTAATTTTTTATTAAAACAGTTAATAATGATTGTTGAGGTAGTATCTAAAGTTGGTGATTCTTGGAGGTCAAACGTCCAAGAACGTCCATGACATTCGAAAGATGTGCCTTGGATTGTGCTTGTGTATCTTTCTATATTTTGACAAGTTTTATTTGTTCATTATAGTTGAAAATGATTTGATGGGACCCTAAGACCAATATTGAAATGTGTAGGGGTTCAAAGTACGTGTAAAACACCACCTAGGACCCACAAGGGACCCTAGAAGACGACCCCATCTCTTTGGCAGGATGCTGCCTATAGTGGAAAACGACATCCACAAGGGATGGACCGTTGGTAAAACAAAGGCCTGTCGACTTTTCGCGTCGATTGACCCTGAAAGGTATTCATGTCCTACACATGGAGGGGATCGGAAACAATTGATTTACCACCATTAAAGGGATGTCTACTGGGCGACGGTCCATCGTTTAAGGGTCATAGGTGCTGCCTAAAAAGCTGTCAAAAATTCTGTCAAAGCTCGGGGTATTTGGTAAATTCACCCCATGTATATTATGAAACATGACTGATATTTTTAGGGTTTTTTTAGGTATTTCAATAGGGTTCAAATACTCAGACCTAATTTTAGACTTCACTTTCAAAAAGCCAAAACACCTCCCACAAGAAAGATTCTCTCAAACTCCATAGAAGCTAGAACTCAAGGGAGGGATAGAAGTGCTGGTGGTGGACGTTTTCTTCTTCAAATTTTCGTTGGTTTCTTCTCATTGGGGTGTGGTATTCATCCTTCAAGCTTCTTTCATTCATTTTGCCACTTGAAAGAGATTTCAAAAAGGATTTCAAACTTCAAACATCTTTATTCATTGACTCGAAATATGGGTCTTTGCATGAAATTTTTTTGATGATTAAGATGAATTTTTTTAGTGTTTTATGATGATTTTATTGTCAAAACCCCAATGAAACCATGTTTATTATTTTTATAAATTTTCAGCTTACCAAATGGGTTTAACGGGCATGATTAGAAAATGTTGAGTTATGGTTTCCTTATGGTCATATTGTGATTTATTTATTTCCCTAAGGGCTATTTTATGATGAATTATTGGAGAAATTGTTAATAGGTGGTCAAATCTCGGATGAATGGTAAGTTGCTTATATTTTTTAGTTCTTATTGTAAAATTCTCTTGAGTGGTATGGTCCACCTTTAGTGGAGGTGTTTACTTGAAGTTATGAATATGGGTTAAATGTGCATTGTGAATAGGGTCATGAACGCATAGTATGTGAAGTAAAAGTGTAATGATGATGTTCTTGTTGATGTGTCTTATGAAACTTGTTATGTATGGTTTGTAGAGATTATGTCTAAGTGAAGTATATGTTTATGTGAAGTATGCTAATGTTTGTAATATGATGAATAAAGTTGTAGGCATGTTTAGAAGTCAATGTTACGAAAATGCTGATTATGTGAAAGATGTGATCACTTGTACACACACACTCACGCCTTTAATGAAGTAATGAAGCTAAATAATGTGAATTAAAGGGGAGTTTTGGGGTGAACACTCGTTGTGAGTTGAGATGTACTTTTAAGTATCAACCTAGCTATTTCGAAGAGCTTTCTAAAATATAGTGGAGGTTGGATACCTTTCGTGAGATGAGACTTGGTCTTCCAATATAACCTATAGTTATCCCTTAACCTATAGTAAAGGAATGTTTAAGACTTAGTGAGTGAGTTATGCTTAGAATTGAAAGGATATGAAGTATAGGTGGTGACTGGTTGTGAGTCGATATGATGTACTAATGTATCTATTGCTCACATGATCTATGTCGGTTAAAGTTATCCCCCACAAAAGAATGTAATGAAATAAGGCTCCTATATAGTGTACTACTTAGGGTAGGTCATGGTATGGAAAGTTATTTATGCATTGCACAAGTAGCCGCTTGAAAGGGAAGTCTTGTTGTGTCTTTATCTATAATGAATGAATGTGTCATAATTAAATTAAAGTGAAGATATGTGATTTAATGTATAATGTTAAGAAACAATCTTAAGATTATGTCTTGTATTATGATATTTATGAATGATGAATGTGGTGTACCTAATCTCAATAGTGATGGCTTATACTTGATGATGGTATGCAATTGAAGTGTTGGTTGTGATTAGATTATATAGATTATGATATGATGACTGTAATAGAAATGTCTTGAATATATTGTTTGTGAGATTATGATATTAAGGTATGATGATATAAGGTTGATTGTGAAACACTTCTATGCCTTACTATGACATGATTATGATAATGTGCTAATCTCACATATGAGGATTGTTATGAAAGGAACTTCTCAATGTGGGAAGGTAGGTGCACAATGGTTCTCATGAGATTGAGATTACAATTCCATGGTGCATAAAGAGGGTCTAAAGCATGTGTTTGAGTTCTTGAACTACGTTTCCTCCATAGGCATACGAGATAGTGGATCTACCATGAATGATATGTTCATGTTTTTGTACTACCTTGGAAAATAGTCCACCTTCTTTCGGTGTTGGTTTTCATGACACCAAATTTTACATTTATCTCATGTGGTCTATACAGGTTGAGGCATTTGTTCCCGAAAGTAAAATAAAGTAATACAGTGAACACTAACTAGGTAGACTTGAGGGGTCTGACTTAGTCTAGGTAAGGGTATGAGACTCTACCTATACGTTGCACTAGTTGGCATTGAAGGAAGTCCTAGGAGTATGTTCCTATTTTCTTATGAAGTAATGATATGCATATGTTGACTTTACATGTTCATGAACTCATATGATGTTAGTTTCACTTATGAACATGTTATAGGTCTATATTTCTAAATATGATGATTACTTCTGATTCTAAGTTATATGAAGTTAGACATTACTTGTGATCCTTTGTTTGGTTTTCTTAGTTGATAGGGGTTATGGGACTTCACCTTGTCATTGCACTTGTAAGCTTTGGGTTATGAGTAAGCGTCTTGCATATGTTGTAATGATATGAAATCTAATACATGCTTTGTTGTTATAACATGATACTGAAGGTGCTTTGGTTATGGGTTCTAATATTCTACTACACATTTAACTTGAGTCACTTTGATGATGTTTATCTTGTGTTGTATATGGTCTTCTGTTAGGGGATATATGATCATTGTATTATATGTGTTCTTGGTTGTGCATAAGACTTTTCAAAGTAACTTGGCATGGTTTTAAACAAATGTCCCTTTAAGCATGATTTCAAATATCATATGTGCATATGTTTCCATACTTATTACAAGTGGAAGTAATAACACATTTCCTTTATATTTCTACAACTATGTAAGTTTGGGCCATTGAAGTTAGAAGGCCGATTGCAAGACTAATTGATATTCCCCAAGTATTTTTTAGGTCGTCACAATTCAAGGATGATATCACTATCTAACTACTTGATGTTGTTATTGTCTAATAACATTTCATTTCCTTATCTTTCGTTTGAAGAATATTATTTTATAAGCCTACATGTGGCTTTTGTTGTAATGAAGTATGGGCTATGCACAAATATTGTACTCCAGTTAAGATGCTTTAATGTGTGACGATATATTAGACTAAATTTCTATATGTTGTGTATATTGTCTAAACGAGAAGCCTATGTAATCTTCCTATGTTAGGAGAAAAAGTGAACTCGATATGTATATAAATTTGTAAGCGAGAGGCCTGCGTATACCTCAATCTGTATAAAAAGTTCTATTTTTTCTGTATTTTAAAACCTATGAAATGTAATGAAAAATGCTAAGAGGCTAGTCTTACTCCTGTCGAGGACAACGATGCCGATTACGTCTAAGGGGTGCTCCCCGGTCGTGACAGTCCATTGCATGATTATTGAGGTTCCACTTTAGTTTCTGGTAGCTCAGATTGGATTATCCTCCACAAAAGGGCTATTCATATAGTCCATCTCTTCTGGCTGCATGCAAACACTGCCCCTGTGCTCAAATTTTGTACAAGAAAAGAGGACCAAAAAAATTCCTTGGATGTCTGGATTTCCTTAAAAAATGTTGACACAAATATAAGATTGCATTTAAAATTCGGGGCACAAAAGGTATTAGACTGGTGAATTTTTTTAATGCATCTCATTGAATATTACCAATGTGACTTACATGAATTTTGTTATATTTACCCATGGTGATTTTCTATGTCCTTGTGTAGTGATTTCAACTGTGAAGTTTTTGTTAGTCAGTGGTCAACCATTCAATTTATGTTGACCTCGCTTATGGTTGTGTGGTGTAGAATTTGTTGGGGAAGACCGTTGCGCCATAGCAAAACTTATGGTCAACGTTTCTTGTTGAGTCTCTTTATGTTTGAAAGAGCTCTTTGTTGAGAAGCTTTTTAAACATGTCTTTATATAAAAAAGGCGCATTTTTATCATGGATAGCAACATAAATTGAATCATACACATGTACTAAGACACTAAATATTTTTACCGTAGTTTATCATATAGAATAGTAGCTCTTGTAGTTGCAAGTTCGTCCGCAACATTATTTAACTCCTGTAGATGTGCAGTCATATTACGATAGTTTTTTTGTAATTGTGGATAAGGGGTTGTATATACTGAAATTCTATGTATGAGATTATCTTGCATAAAAGTGATGTAACTCGTCCCACTCTTTCATGAAGGTCGAAGTGTTTATGATTACAGAGGTGATTGTTTTTTTTATAGATGCCATCAACGCATCCCCAATCAGCTAATCCTTTCGTAACCATATTTTGTACTTAGGATTGGTTACCTATGAAGAATTCTCTTGGACTGTCACGACCCAAAACGAGCCGCGAGTGGCACCATAACTTATCCTACTATGTGAGCGAACCAACCAATCTAAACCCCAACATTTCAACCATAATAAACAGAATATAATGCGGAAGACTTAAAACTCATTAATATAACCAATAAATAACTTCTAAAATTTATCAATTACTATCCCCAAAATCTGGAAGTCATCACCACAAGAACATCTATCCTCAAATTACTAAATCTAAGAGTATCTAGGAAGCTAAAATAGGTGAAAGAGATGGTCCATGTCCGAACTTCAAGACATCAAGACGCGAAGGAAAGAATCCAGTCCGAGCTAGGAACAATAGCTCACCCAGAAATCTGATTATGCTGAAGTCTGGCTAGAGTTGCGGTTGAGTCGAGGTCGATGGCACGTTTGCTGCACTCCACAAATAACAAAGAAAGAAACATACAAGTAGGGGTCAGTACAAGGCACAAGTAATGAGTAGGTATCATCGGCCAACTCAAAATAGAAAGCAATATATATAAGATAATAACATATAATCAACCACAATACTCAACAGATACAACAAGTACCATAACCATTTGGCCACAACCCAAGCACATCTCTGAGGACTCACGCCTCCACACCATACTCGTTTGGGAAATAGGTTCTTTAAATTTGATTATATTAACATAATTCAAGATTCATTCTTTTAACTATCCTGGTGTGGGAACGTGACACTCTGATCCTCTACTACTATCCTGGTGTCGTAACGTGACACCCGATCCACTACTACTATCCTGGTGTCGGAACGTGACACCCGATCCATTACTACTATCCTGGTGTCGGAACGTGAATCCCGATCCATTACTACTATCCTGGTGTCGGAACGTGACACCTGATCCATTACTACTATCCTGGTGTCGGAACGTGACACCCGATCCATTACTACTATCCAGGTGTTGGAACGTGACACCCGATCCACTAACCTCATTCATTTAGTTTATCAAGCCTTCTTTTATACCAAGGCATCATCATTAACAGAGAGGGTTTTAGGTTTAAGTTTCACAACCTCATCTTTCCAACCCATTACAATTACATAATCACATCATGCAAGCATACAATTAAGCATATAGAAGACTTTACAATACTACCCAATACATATCATTCGCTATTAAGAGTTTACTATGAAATAACATAAACCATAACCTACCTCCACCAAAGAATTCGTGATGACGCAAGCTACTCCTCAAGGTCTTTGCTTTCCTCTTCGTTCTCTCTTCTATCGCTGGTTCGTCCCTCTCTTCTTCTGTCTCTTTCTTCCTTTTCTTATTCCAACTCTTATTCTTTTACCCTAATTACCATATAATTAAGTATAAATGATGGTAAAAGTAACTGACTAATTATTTCAAGGTTATCTCCTTTAACCCCCAAGTAATTGATTTATTAACATTAACCCACTATCTTTATAATGATAAGCAGGAATAGTCCAAAAAACCCCTTAAAACTTTTAACAGAAATCCGACCCAGTCAGGGTTTCGCAGCCTGTGACGGCCCGTCCTGCTGCTTCCGTCACAAAGTTCAGACACTCAATTCATTAAAGAGTCTGTGACGGTATGTCGTGCCTACGACGGTCCGTGTTGTTCTTCCTTTACGAAGTTCAGAGAGTTGTTCTTAGTACCCAATTTTTCCAGAGTCTAAGTTTTTTGGAACGAGACACCCTCGACGGTCCGTCGTGCCCATGACGGTCCGTCGTGAGATCCGTCGACTCAGACAGTTATTACCAGAAATAAACTCTAATTCCCTAAACGACTAAACTGGTCGTTACAATAGATACAAATTTACCCATTGTTCGTCCCTGAACGATCACAAGAAGAAAAACAAGGACGAAAAGGAGTACCTGGATCTGTAAACAGGTGTGGGTATCTTTCTTGCATATCGGCCTCTTTTTCCCAAGTGGAATCTTCAACTGGTCGATTCTTCCATTGAACTTTGATGGATGCAAACTCCCTTGACCTCAACATGCGGACTTCTCTATCTTAAATGGCAACAGGATCCTCCTCATAAGACAAATTTTCATCAATAAGAACTAAATCCCAACGAATGATGTAGTTTCCATCCCCATGGTATCTTTTCAACATAGACACATGAAATACTGGGTGCACTCCTGAGAGTCCTGGGGGTAAGGATAATTCATAATCTACCTCCCCCACACGCTTCAGAACATCAAATGGACCAATGTACCTCGGACTAAGATTACCTCGCTTACCAAACCACATCACCCCTTTCATGGGTGAAACATTCAGCAAGACTTGTTCACCCTCCATAAAATCCAAGTCTCTAACCTTTCGATCTGCATATTCTTTCTGCCTACTTTGAGCCGTTAAAAGCTTTTCTTGAATACATTTCACTTTTTTTAACGATTCTCTCAGAAGGTCAGTACCCCAAGGTCTACCTTCAAATGCATCAGACCACCCAATGAGAGACCTACATCTTCTCCCATACAGTGCCTCAAATGGGGCCATATCAATACTTGAGTGATAGCTATTGTTGTATGAGAACTCTGCTAAGGGTAAGAAGTTATCCCAATGACCACCAAACTCTATCACACACACACGAAGCATATCCTCCAAAACTTGAATCGTTCGCTTTGAGTGACCATCGGTCTGAGGGTGAAATGCAGTACTAAGATCCAACCTAGTACCTAATTCAGCATGCAATGTTTTCCATAACATAGAAGTAAACTGCGTACCTCTATCTGATATGATGGAGAGTAGAACTCCATGCAATCGAACAATTTCTGAGATATAAAGTTTGGCTAACTTCTCTGCATTGTAAGTCACCTTGACCGGAATGAAATGTGCAGACTTAGTTAATCTATCAACAATCACCCAAATAGAGTAATACTTACCCATCGTCTTTGGAAGACCAACCACGAAGTCCATTGCAATTCTCACCCACTTCCGTTCAGGAATGGGCATTCTCTGAAGTGTCCCTCCAGGCCTCTGGTGTTCATACTTTACCTACTAACAGTTTGGGCATTGAGCAAAAAAATCAACAATGTCACGCTTCATCCTACTCCACCAAAAATGTTGCTTTAAGTCACAATACATCTTGGTTGCACCAGGATGTATAGAATACCTTGAACAATGAGCCTCTGTAAGAATAGTGTGAATCAAATAATCAACGCGGGGTACACATACTCTTCCCTTAATTCTCAAAACACCTTCCTCATCGATTTTTGCTTCTTTAGCCTCTCCTCGCGATACCTTATCTCAAATCCGGATCAGTTTCTCATCAGTAAACTACCTTCTCTTAATCTTGTCAAGAAAAGAAGATCTTGCCTCCACACAGGCCAAAAATCCTCCCTTCACTAGTACATCCAGCCTCATAGAGTCATTAGCCAGAGTCTGAACCTCTCTATCCAATGGGCGTCTAGAAACCTGCAAGTGGGCTAGACTTCCCATGCTCCCTGCCTTTCTACTTAAAGCATCTGCCACAACATTAGCTTTTTCCAGAAGATACAATATAGTGATATCATAGTCCTTCAGTAGTTCCATCCATTTCCTCTGTCTCAAATTCAAATCTTTCTAAGTAAAGACATACTGTAAACTACGATGATCCATATAGACTTCATATTTAACCCCATATAGATAATGTCTCCATTGCTTTAATGCAAACACTACCGCAACCAACTCCAAATCATGGGTTGGATAATTACGTTCATGCACCTTTAATTTTCTTGAGGCATAAGCAATTACATTCTTCTATTGCATTAGCACTGCACCCAAACCGGAATAGGATGCATCACAATAAACAATGAAATTCTTACCTTCTACTGGCAGAGTAAGAATTGGTGCAGTAGTCAACAAGGTCTTGAGCTTCTGAAAGCTTTCTTCACACTCGTCCGACCATACAAATGGAACACTCTCCTTAGTCAAATTTGTCAGTTGGGAAGCAACGGAAGAAAATCCGTTGACAAATCGACGGTAGTAGCTAGCTAAACCAACGAAGCTCCTTACCTCTGTAACATTAGTAGGTCTTACCCAATTCTTCAGTGCTTTAATCTTTGAAGGATCTACCATCACTCCATCCTTAGAAACCACATGCCCCAAGAAGGACACTGAATCTAGCCAAAACTCACACTTAGAGAATCTGGCATAAAGTTTTTTCTCCCTCAACATTTACAATACCATTCTCAAGTGCTCCTCGTGTTCTTTCTTGCTCTTTGAGTATACCAGTATATCATCAATGAATACAATGACAAAGAGATCTAGATATGGCTTAAAGATTCCGTTCATCAAGCTTATGAACGCAGCAGGGGAACTCGTAAGCCCAAAAGATATTACTAAGAACTCGTAATGCCCATACCTGGTCCAAAAAGCAGTCTTGGGCACATACGTTGCCCGTATTTTTAATTGATGATAACCAAATCTCAAATCGATTTTTGAGAAGGTACAAGCACCTTGTAACTGATCAAACAAATCATCGATTCGAGGAAGAGGATACTTGTTCTTAACAGTTACCTTATTCAGTTGTCTGTAGTCAATGCACATCTGAAAACTTCCATCGTTCTTCTTCACAAACAAAACAGGAGCACCCCAAGGGGATGCACTTGGTTTAATAAAGCCTTTCCCTAACAACTATTGAAGTTGGACCTTTAACTCTCTTAACTCCGCGGAAGCCATCCTATAAGGGGTTATGGATATGGGGCGAGTACCCAGCTCCAAATCAATACAGAAATCAATATCTCTATCTGGTGGCATACCAGGAAGGTCTGCAGGAAACACATCCAGAAACTCACGGACTATCGAAACCGACTCAATTGGAGGTACTTGGGTAGTATCATCCCTGAGGTGTGCTAAGAAATCTAAACAACCCTTACTAACCATTCTCTTAGCACGAAGAAAGGAGACGATACGAACTGGAGTAGGAGTGTAGTCACCCTCCCACACTAACGGATCTGTCCCAGGATTGGCCAACGTTACAGTTTTAGCATTACAATCTAAGATTGCAAAAATTTTAGAAAGCCAAGTCATACCCAGAATTACATCGAAATCAACCATTTCTAAGATAACTAAGTCTACATGAGTATTGCTCCCCATAAAAGTCACAAGACAGGACCTATACACCTTGTCAACTATCGTAGACTCACCCACCGGAGTAGAGACACGAATAGGTATGTCAAGCAATTCACAATGTAAATTAAGACCACTAGCAAATGAGGAAGATACATATGAAAATGTGGATCCAAGATCAAATAATACAGAAGCCATGCAATCACAAAAAAAAAGATTACCTGTGATAACAACATCAGATGTCTCCGCTTCAGAACTCCCAGTGAAAGCGTAACAATGGGCCCTATGACCTGTCTGTCCGTTGCCCCTACCATGCCGTGCTGCAGACGCTCCGGCTTGCCCACCACCCCGGTTGGTTTGGTGACCACCATTACCTTGACCACCACGTCCTCCAGAATGGCGGCCTCTTCCATGACCATCTCTACCTCTGACTATTGGGGTTCTGTAACTCTGTTTTGGACAATATCTCTTAATATGTCCAATTTCCCCACATCCATAACACTCTCTAGGTTCAAGCATAGGTCTCTGTGAGAACAACAGAGTCTGGGGATAACCTCCAAACTCAGGGAAATGTTGTCCGGTCTGCGGTGGACCCCCAGCTACAGCCTATAGTGAAGAATGAATAGGTCAGGGTGGAAAACCTCCTGAACTCTGCCCTATGGAGTAGGAACCACTAAACTCACCTCCCATACAAAACTTTTAGTTGTTGATGCCATGGTGAAGTCATCTGGCTTCACTCCCTCAACCTCTATCACAAAGTCTACCACTTCTTGAAAGGATTTTGCTGCAGTAGATACCTGTAAGGCTGGAATCTGCAAATCTGACCTCAATCCCTTCACAAAACGGCGAATCCGCTCTTGTGGACTGAAGCAAAACTGGGTGGCATACCTAGATAATGCACGAAACTTAGCCTCATACGCAGTAACCGACATCCTGCATTGCTCTAGGATCAGGAAATCATCTCTCCTCCTATCCTTCAAAGTCCGGGGTATATACTTCTCCATAAATAAGCTAGAGAATGATGCCCAAGTCATAGGTGGTGCCTGTGCTTGTTGACACTCAACATACGATCGCCACCACATTTTGGCATTTCCCTGAAACTGATAGGTTACAAACTCAACACCGAATCGTTCATCTATGCCTATCTTATGTAGCAACTCATGACAATCAACCAGAAAATCATAGGCATCCTCAGATTCAGCATCCTTGAATAATGGAGGTTTCAATTTCAAGAACTTACGGAAAAGTTTGTGCTGGTCACTTATCATTATAGGCCCTGTAGTAAAGCGAGGAAACATGCCTATTTCCAATGAGGCATCCATACGGGGAGCCGCAGCGGCTGCATGCTGTACTCCCGGTATCTAAGGCACTAGTGCAGAAAACACTGGAGGTGTCTGTCCTTGATCAGATAATCCGCTAAGATAAGCAAGAACCTGAATAATCATCTCTGAGGTAGGTTGGGGTGGTAATTCCTCACTCTGCACTTGTTCATTCTCCCCTTCCTCACCCCGTCTTACTACTTCCTCTGTCAGTGGAGGAGTCACCGCCGTAGTACTAGCTGGGCCAGGTGCTTGTCCTTTTCCTCTAGAGGACGTTCTCCCGCAACCTCTACCACGACCTCTTGCCACTGCTCCTCTTCGAGCTACAGCCTCAGTGGCTGGTTCAGACGCATCTTGTCTTGCCGGTGTTGGTGTTGGAGCAGTTGTTGCTCTAGTTCTAACCATCTGTGAAATAGAGTGAAGATGGTAAGATACAAATTTGTATCACCTAGATACCAATTGGATCCAAGTAATAGCTTGAAAGAAAGAACGAATGGAATTTCCCTAGTGTCTTGTAGCCTCTCAAAGAAAAGTAAAGGTGTCCCCCTACCGTTCCTCAAGACTCTACTAGACTCGTTCTTGTGTGATGAGACCAATGAACCTAATACACTTATACAAAGTTTGTCACGAACCAAAACGAGCCATGAGTGGCACCCACACTTATCCTACTATGTGAGCGAACCAACCAATCTAAACCCCAACATTTCAATCATAATACACAGAATATATTCGGAAGACTTAAAACTCATTAATATAACCAATAAATAACTTCTAAAATTTATCAATTACTATCTCCAAAATCTGGAAGTCATCACCACAAGAACATCTATCCTAAAATTACTAAATCAAAGAGTATCTAGGAAGCTAAAATAGGTAAAAGAGATGGTCCATGTCCAAACTTCAAGACATCAAGACGCGAAGGAAAGAATCCAGTCTGAGCTAAGAACAAAAGCTCACCCTGAAATCTGATTATGCTGAAGTCTGGCTAGAGTTGCGGTTGAGTCGAAGTCGATGGCACGTTTGCTATACTCCACAAATAACAAAGAAAGACACATACAAGTAGGGGTCAGTACAAGGCACAAGTACTGAGTAGGTATCATCGGCCAACTCATAATAGAAAGCAATATATATCAGATAATAACATAAAGTCAACTACAATACTCAACAGATAACAATAACAAGTACCATAACCATTTGGCCACAACCCAAGCACATCTATGAGGACTCACGCCTCCACACCATACTCATTTGGGAAATAGGTTCTTTAAATTTGAGTATATTAACATAATTCAAGATTCATTCTTTTTACTATCCTGGTGTCGGAACGTGACACTCCGATCCTCTACTACTATCCTGGTGTCGAAACGTGACACCCGATCCATTACTACTATCCTGGTGTCAGAACGTGACACCCGATCCATTACTACTATCCTGGTGTCGGAACATGACACCCAATCCATTACTACTATCCTGGTGTCAAAACGTGACACCCGATCCATTAATACTATCCAGGTGTCAGAACATGACACCCGATCTACTAACCTCATTCTTTTAGTTCATCAAGCCTTCTTTTATACCAAGGCATCATCATTAACAGAGAGGGTTTTAGGTTTAAGTTTCCCAACCTCATCTTTCAAACCCATTACAATTACATAATCACATCATGCAAGCATACAATTAAGCATATAGAAGACTTTACAATACTACCCAATAGATATCATTCGCTATTAAGAGTTTACTATGAAATAGCATAAACCATAACCTACCTCCACCGAAGAATTCGTGATCACGCAAGCTACTCCTCAAGGTCTTTGCTTTCCTCTTCGTTTTCTCTTCTCTGGCTCGTTCTTCCCTCTCTTCTTCTGTCTCTTTCTTCTTTTTCTTATTCCAACTCTTTTTCTTTTACCCTAATTACCATATAATTAAGTATAAAAGATGGTAAAAGTAACCCACTAATTAATTCAAGGTTATCTCCTTTAACCCCCAAGTAATTGAATTATTAACAATAACCCACTAACTTTATAATCACAAGCAGGAATAGTCCAAAACACCCCTTAAAACTTTTAACAGAAATCCGACCCAATCAGGGTTACGCAGCTTGTGACAGCCCGTCGTTCCTGCGACGGTCCTTCCTGCTGCTTCCGTCACAAAGTTCATAGACTCAATTCATTAAAGAGTATGTGACGGTCCGTCGTGCCTACGACTGTCCGTTCTGTTCTTCCGTCGCGAAGTTCAGAGAGTTGTTCTCAATACCCAATTTTTCCAGAGTCTAAGTATTTTTGAATGAGACACCCTCGACGGTCCGTCGTGCCCATGACGGTCCATCGTGGGATCCGTCGACTCAGACAATTATTATCAAAAATAAACTCTACTGCTCAAAATAACTAAACAGGTCGTTACATGGACAGTCTTAAAAAGCGCTGTCATAGTTCAATCTAAATAACCGTAAAGGTCGTGGCCTAACATGAGAGATTAAACCTGAGCTATTTGAATAATAATATTTCTTGGACATGTAAGTGTATGGGTAGTCAAGAGTCTAAGTTAAATTAAACAAGGTGGGTAGTTGTAACATCTCTTAGGTCCCAATAACTAAAAATAAGATAAGAAACTAAAATTTCTCTTTTTTGGAAAGAATAGGAAAATTTCCGAAGTTTAAGAGGTGAGTTTTGGTCATTTTCAAATGGCCGTAACATTTATCTCAGAGTAAGTTAGAGTCAGTTCTATTTATGGTTGGAAAGCTCTTGCAATGTTCTTTGTAAAGCCGCTAAGTTTGTACGATTTTGATATCGTATAAGGGAGATATACCTTTCGAAAAGTTGATTGTTGTAGTGAGGAAAGTCAAATTCCTAATTTTAGTAAGGGTAAACTTTTCTTTTCACCCATCTATATCCTAATTTGTATTTAGGGCCTATTTGGGGTAAAAATAAGTTAGGATTCAGAATATAAAGGTTATTTACACTTAGATCTTGGAGAAGAGAAAAGAGAATAAGAATGAAAAGATCAAAAGTTCATCAACAACGCTAAGATCATCGAGTGAAATTCATCGGGGATGATTCCTATTAGGGTATGTGATCATTATGTGTTCGGTTAGTTCACCCACACATCAACTTGTTTAATTCAGTGAATTTTGAGTAAATTGAATGATGAAAAGTGATGTTCAAGAAGAACATTATTGAAATATTATTGGTGGAGTTGTTATATTCTTTTGGTTGATTCGATTTGTGTTTTCGGGTTGTTTTTCGTGTCTATTTTATTGCGTATTGAGGTTATAAGTGACCCTAAGTTATTGGTGAAAGATTCATGTATGTTTATAAGGTTTAGATATGAAAATGGAGAAGAAAAGATGAAACTCCCGTCTAACATACCCTGGGGCACTGCGCTTGCCAAAGCTCCTTAGTAGAGCCTTTGTACATTAGGCTCTAGCGCTCCACACCTCTTAGAGAACCAAGGACGCCTGGAGACCCCATTCTTTCCCCATCTTTTCGTACTAGTTCCTATGTGATGCACCTACTTTTCTAAGTTTATTCCAACACTCTAAGGTAAATCTAAAAATCATGAAATCATCAAAAATCATGAGATCATGAACCTTTAATCCATAATTCAATTCAAGGAAAGTTAATATCCAAATCAAAGAAATTAAGAGTCAAGTGTAAGAGTAAAGAAGTAAGTCAAAGTAAGTTCTTCAAATTTTTCAAAAGTCTTAAACAAACATTTTAACTTTATTTTAAGGCTCAAGCTACAAGTTGAGCATTGAGTAATGAGTTGAATAAAATAACTCAAAAGTTATAAGGCAACTAATCCCTAAGAGTTACAAATATTTTAACATTTTGAGCAAGAAAGGAAGCTAGACTTCAAACAGAGCTAAGGAAAATACAATTAATTCTATTTTAGGGTCTTCTTCTTTTATATTTTCTAATTTTTGTGTAATTTTTTCACTGACTTTAATCCATTCCGTTGTTTTTCTTCTTTTGTTACCTACTCTTCTTGATCATATCTTTTGTTTACATGGTGTTGTGAACCACTAGTGTGTTTTTGTTATTATATGTGGATATAAATATTTTAAAAATGGCATTCCTAATAACATATCCTTTGTTGTTAGTTCAAAATTATATATTTCATTTACAGTTAATATTTTATCCCATATTTGTATTTTTATATTTTTTGCTTTGTATGTGATCATACTCTCTTCATTATTAAATCATGTTACTACTATTGGTGTTCCTAACTTTTCCCATTATTCTTCTGGTAAATAATTGTATTTACATATATTAGTCTCTGCTCCTGTATCTATCTGTCACGACCCAAATCCGGGCCGCGACTGGCACCCACACTTACCCTCCTATGTGAGAGAACCAACCAATCTAAACCTTAACATTTCAATGTAATATCAACATAAAGTAATGCGGAAGACTTAAACTCATTAATAAAATCAATAACTATTATTATCCCCATAATCTGGAAGTCATCACCACAAGAACATCTATGATCAAAGTACTAAACTAAGAGTATTCTGAAAAGCTAAAACAAATAAAAGCTAGTCCATGCCGGAGGTTCAAGGCATCAAGACATGAAGGAGAAGGTCCAGTCCAAGCTAGAAGCGTTAGCTCACCCTGAAGATCCGGTGTGACGAAGACTTGCTAGAATTACTGTTGAGTTGAAGACGACGGCACTTTTGCTGCACTCCACAAATAACAAGAAGAAAACATGAAAGTAGGGGTCAGTACAAAACACGGGTACTGAGTAGATATCATCGGCCAACTCAAAATAGAAAACAATATATACCAAGTAATATCATAAAATCAACTACGATACTCAACATGTAGCAACAACAAGTACTATATCATTAACAATTACCGTCAAGTTCACACATGAGGACTCAAGCCTCAATACCATACTCATTTGGGAATTATGTTCATTAGATTGAGTGTATTAACATCTTTTAAGATTCATTATATTTATTTCTCTTGTGTCGGTACGTGACACTCCGCTCCCTTATATTCATTAATTCTCTTGTGTCGGTACGTGACACTCTGATCCCCTAAATCTACGTGTCGGTTCATGACACCCGATCCCCTAAATCTATGTGTCGGTTCGTGACACCCGATCCCCTAAATCTACCTGTCGGTTCGTGACACCCGATCCCCTAAATTTACGTGTCAGTTCGTGACACCCGATCACCTAAATATACGTGTCGATTCGTGACACCCGATCCCCTAATTCTACGTGTCGGTTTGTGACACCCGATCCCCTAATCTCATTCTGTCAACTCATCAAGCCTTCTCCCTTACCAAGGCATCATCAATCTCATTAAAAAGTTCATCAAGCCTTCTCCATTACCAAGGCATCATCATTAAGAAGAGATTTGGTTTTTATCAAGATTTGGGATTCAATAACTTCATCATGCTTAATATAATCACAATTATATAATCACTTTCATGCATGCATACAATTAAGCACATAGCAGGGTTTACAATACTATCAATACATATCATTCTCTATTAAGAGTTTACTATGAAAGCATGAAAACCATAACCTACCTCCACTGAAGACTAGTGATCAAGCAAGCAAATTCCCAAAGCTTTGTGTTTTCCTCTTCGTTTCTCCTCTCTCGATCAATCCTCTCTCTCTCTTTTTTCTTTCTATTTTCTTTATTCAATCCCTTTTTATTTTACCCTAATTAGTATATAATTAAGAATAAAAGATGGCAATAATAACCCAATAATTAACTTAAGGTTACCTCTTTTAACCCCCATGTAATTAGACTTATTAGCATTAACCCACTAACTTTATAATTAGAGCAGGAATAGTCAAAAACGTCCTTTAAAACGTATAAAGAAATCCGACCCAGACTGAGATTTCGCAGTCTTGTGACGGCCCGTCGCGCCTGCGACGGTCCGTCCTGCTGCCCGTCACAAAGTTCAGAGACTCAATTCCTCTGACGAGTCTGTGACGGTCTGTCACACCTGTGACGGTCCGTCCCTCCATTCCTTCACGAAGTTCAGAGAGTCGATTTTCAGTACCCAATTTAAGATTTTCTAAGTGTTTTGAGACGAGACCCTGCGATGGTCCGTCGTGCCCATGACTGTCCGTCGTGGGGCCTGTCACCTCAGCCTGTTTTTTTTTTCCAGAACTAAAATCTGCTGCTCAAAACGACTAAATAGGTCATTACAATAGATACCAATTTACCCATCGTTCGTCCCTAAACGATCACAAGAAGAAAAACAAGGGCGAAAAGGAGTACCTGAATCTGTAAACAAATGTGGGTATCTTTCTCGCATATCTGCCTCCTTTTCCCAAGTGGCTTCTTCAACGGGTCGATTCTTCCATTGAACTTTGATGGATGCAATCTCCCTTGATATCAACTTGCGAATTTCTCTATCTAGAATGGCAACAGGCTCCTCCTCATAAGTCAAATTTTCATCAAGCAAGACTGAATCCCAACGAATAATATAGTTTCCATCCCCATGGTATCTTTTCAACATCGACACATGGAATACCTGATGTACTCCGGACAGCGCTGGAGGCAAGGCTAACTCATAAGCCACCTCCCCTACTCATTTAAGTACTTCAAAGGGACCAATGTACCTTGAGCTTAACTTGCTTCTTCTACCAAACCGCATCACCCCTTTCATTGGCGAAACTTTCAACAAGACTTGTTCACCCTCCATGAACTCTAAGTCTCTAACCTTTCGATCTGCATATTCTATTTGCATACTTTGCGCCGCTAGAAGCTTTTCTTGAATAGATTTCACTTTCTCAATCGAATCCCGCAAAAGATCAGTACCCCAAGGTCTAACCTCGAATGCATCAAACCAACCAATGGGGGACCTACATCTCCTACCATACAATGCTTCAAATGGAGCCATATCAATTATTGAGTGATAGCTATTATTGTATGAAAACTCCACCAAGGGTAAGAAGCTATCCCAATGGCCACCAAACTATATCACACATGCGCGAAGCATATCCTCCAACACTTGAATCGTTCTCTGAGACTCACCATCGGTCTGAGGATGGAACGCATTACTAAGGTCCAACCTAGTACCCAATTCCTCATGCAATGTTTTCCAAAATTTAGAAGTAAACTGCGTACCTCTATCTGATATGATGGATAGTGGAACCCCATGCAATCGCACAACTTCCGAGATGTAAAGTTTGGCTAACTTCTCTGCATTGTAAGTCACCTTGACCGGAATGAAGTGACCAGACTTAGTTAACCTATCAATAATTACCCAAATTGAATCAAACTTTCCCAATGTCTTTGGAAGACAAACCACAAAATCCATTGCAATCCTTTCCCACTTCCATTCAGGAATGGGCATCCTCTGAAGTGTTCCTCCGAGCCTTTGGTGTTCATACTTTACTTGTTGATAGTTTGTACATTTGGCAATAAAATCCACAATATCACGCTTCATTCTACTCCACCAAAAGTGTTGCTTTAGGTCACTGTACATCTTGGTTGCACCAGGATGTATAGAATATCCGGAACTATGAGCCTCTCTAAGAATGGTGTTGATCAAATCATCGACGCGGGGTACACATACCCTTCCCTTAATTCTCAAAACACCTTCCTCATCCATTTGTGCTTCCTTAGCCTCTCCTCGCAACACTTTATATCAGATCCGGATCAATTTTTCATCATTAAACTGCCTTCCCTTAATCTTGTCAAGGAAGGAAGATCTTGCCTCCACACAAGCTAAAAATCTTCCCTTCTCATTTATTTCTAATCTCATCAAGTCGTTAGCGAGAGTCTGAACCTCTCTAGCCAATGGACGCTATAAACTTGCAAGTGAGCTAGACTTACCATGCTCCCTGCCTTTCTACTTAAGGCATCTGCCACAACATTAGCCTTTCCCAGATGATACAAAATAGTGATGTCGTAGTCCTTCAGTAGTTCCATCCATCTCCTCTATCTCAAGTTAAAATCTTTCTGAGTAAAGACATACTGTAGGCTACGATGATCCGTATAGACCTCACACTTAACCCCATATAAATAGTGTCTCCATTGCTTTAATGCAAACACTACCGCGGCCAATTTCAAATCATGAGTTGGATAGTCACGTTCATGCACTTTTAATTGTCTTGAAGCATAAGCAATCACATTCTTCGCTTGCATTAGCACTGCACCAAAACCCGAATAGAATGCATCACAATAGACAATGAAATTCTTACCTTCCACTGGCAAGGTGAGAATGGGTGCGGTAGTCAACAAAGTCTTAAGCTTCTTAAAGCTTTCTTCACACTCATCCGACCATACAAATGGAACATTTTGCTTAGTCAAGTTCGTCAGTTGGGAAGCAATAGAAGAGAATCCCTTGAAAAATCGATGGTAGTAGCTAGCTAACCCAACAAAGCTCCTTATTTCTGACACATTAGTAGGTCTTACCCAATTCTTCACTGTCTCAATCTTAGAAGGGTCCACCATCACTCCATCCTTAGAAACCACGTGCCCCAAGAAGGACACTGCATCTAGCCAAAACTCACACTTAGAGAACTTGGCATAAAGCTTTTTCTCCCTCAACATTTCCAATACCATTCTCAAATGCTCTTCATGTTCCTTCTTGCTCTTTGAGTATACCAATATATCATCAATGAATATGATCACAAACAGATCTTGATATGGCTTAAAATCCCGTTCATCAAGCTCATGAACGCTGCAGGGGCATTCGTAAGACTAAAGGACATCACTACGAATTCGTAATGCCCATACCTGGTTCTAAAAGCAGTCTTTGGCACATCCGTTGCCCGTATTTTCAATTGATGATAACCGGATCTCAAGTCAATCTTAGAGAAGACACAAGCACCTTGTAACTGATCGAACATGTCATCAATGCGAGGAAGAGGATACTTGTTCTTAATAGTTACCTTGTTCAATTGTCGGTAGTCTATGTACATCCGAAAACTCCCATCCTTTTTCTTCACAAACAAAACTTGAGCACCCCAAGGAGATGCACTTGGTCTAATGAAGTCTTTGCTCAACAACTCTTGAAGTTGTGCTTTTAACTCTCTTAACTCCGCGGGAGCCATTCTATAAGGGGGTATAGAAATGGGGCGAGTATCCGGTTCAAGATCAATACAGAAGTCAATATCCCTATCCGGTGGAATACCAGGAAGATCTGCAGGGAACACATCCAGAAACTCACAGAACACTGAAACCGACTAAATCGAAGGTACTTGGGTAGTGTCATCCTTGAGATGTGCCAATAAAGCTAAACACCCTTTACTAACCATTTTCTTAGCACGAAGAAAGGAGATGATACGCACCGGATTGGAAGTGTAGTCACATTCCCACACTAACGGATCTGTCCCAGGCTTGGCTAACTTCACCGTTTTAGCATTACAAACCAAGATCGCAAATTGCGGAGAAAGCCAAGTCATACCCAGAATTACATCAAAATCATCCATTTCTAAGATAACCAAATCTACATAAGTGTTGCTCCCCACAAAGTTCACCAAACAAGACCTATATACCTTTTCAACTACCACAGACTCACCCACCGGAGTAGAAACACGAATAGGTATATCAAGTAATTTACAATGTAAATTTAGACCATTAGCAAATGAGGAAGATACATAAGAAAATGTGGATCCAGGATCAAACAATACAGAAGCCATGCAATCACAAACATGAAGATTACCTGTGATGACAGCATCAGATGCCTCCGCTTCAGACCGCCCCACGGAAAGCGTAACAATGGGCCCTATCATTTGTCTGTCCATTGCCCCTACCATGTTGTGATGTAGTGGCTCCAGTTTTCCCATCACCTCGACCATTTTGGTGACCACCATTACCTCGACCACCACGTCCTCCAGAATAACAGCCTCTACCTCTAGCTATTGGGGGTCTATAACTCTGTTTGGGACAATTCCTCCTAATATGTCAAGTCTCCCCACATCCATAAAATTCTCTAGAGTCAAGCATGGGTCTCTCAGAGAAGTGTTGACCGGTCTGAGGTGGACCCCCAACTACACTCTATAGTGAAGACCAAATAGGTCGAACTGAGTAACCTCCGGAACCCTGTCCTCTAGAGTAAGAACCATTAAACTCACCTCCCTTTCGAAACCTCTTTGATGTCGATGCCATGGTGAATTCATTTGGCTTCACTCCTTCCACCTCTACCACGAAATCTACCACTTCTTGGAAGGATTTTGCCGTAGCCGTTACCTGTAAGGCTGAAATCCGCAACTCTGACCTCAACCCCTTCACAAAATGACGAATCCGCTCTTGTGGACTAAAACAAAGTTGGGTGGCATATCTGGATAGTGCACGAAACTAGCCTCATATGCATTGACCGACATCCTACCTTGCTCTAGGCTCAAGAACTCATCCCTTTTCCTATCCCTCAATGTCTGAGGGATATACTTCTCCATAAACAAGCTAGAGAATGATGCCCAAGTCATAGGTGGTGCCTCAATTGGTTGACACTCAACATGTGACCGCCACCACATTTTGGCGTTCCCTTGAAACTGATAACTCACGAACTCAACGCCAAACCATTCTACAATACCCATCTTGTGTAGTAGCTCATGACAGTCAAGCAGAAAATCGTAGGCATCCTCAGATTCAGCACCCTTGAAGACTGGAGGTTTCAATTTTAAGAACTTACTTAAAAGTTCATGCTAATCATTTGTCATTATAGGCCCAGTAGTCAGACGTGGAAACGTGCCTATGTCCAATGAAGCATCCATACGAGGAGCCATAGTGGCTGCATGTTCTACCTCTAAAACCGGAGGTGTTGGTGTAGAAAACACTGGAGGTGCCTAACCTTGATCAGACAACCCATTAAGATAAGCGAGAACCTGATTGATCATCTCTGGGGTAGGTTGGGGTTGCAATCCCTCATTCTGCACTTGTTCATTTTCCCCATCCTCCCCTTCTCTTATTACTTCTTCAGTAGGTGGAGGAGTCACCGCTCTAGTATCAGATGGGCTAAGTGCTCGTCCTCTTCCCCTAGAGGACGTCCTCCCACGACCTCTACCACGGCCTCTTGCTACTGCTCTTCCTCGAGCTACAGCCCCAGTGGCTGGCTCAGACGCACCCTGTCCCACTGGTGCTGGTGTTGGTGTTGGCATAGTCGTTGCTCTTGTTCTAACCATCTGCGAAATAGAGTGAAGATGGTCAGATACCAATTTGTATCACCTAGATACTAATTGGATCCAAGTAATAGCACGAAAGAAAGAAATAAAGAATGGAATTTTCCTAAATTCTTATAGCCTCTCAAAGAAAAGTAAAGGAGTCCCCCTACCGTTCCTTAAGACTCTACTAGACTCGTTCTTGTGTGATGAGACCAACGAACCTAATGCTCTGATACCAAGTTTGTCACGACCCAAATCCGGGCCGCGACTGGCACCCACACTTACCCTCCTATGTGAGCGAACCAACCAATCTAAACCTTAACATTGCAATGTAATATCAACATAAAGTAATGCGGAAGACTTAAACTCATTAATAAAATCAATAACTATTGTTATCCTCAAAATCTGGAAGTCATCACCACAAGAACATCTATGATCAAAGTACTAAACTAAGAGTACTCTAAAAAGCTAAAACAAATAAAAGCTAGTCCATGCCGGAAGTTCAAGGCATCAAGACATGAAGGAGAAGATCCAGTCCAAGCTAAAAGCGTTAGTTCACCCTGAAGATCCGGTGTGACGAAGACTGGCTAGAATTACTGTTGAGTTGAAGACGACGGCACGTTTGCTGCACTCCACAAATAACAAGAAGAAAACATAAAAGTAGGGGTCAGTACAAAACACGGGTACTGAGTAGATATCATCGGCCAACTCAAAATATAAAACAATATATACCAAGTAATATCATAAAATCAACTATGATACTCAACATGTATCAACAGCAAGTACTATATCATTAACAATTACCGTCAAGTTCACACATGATGACTCAAGCCTCAATACCATACTCATTTGGGAATTATGTTCATTAGATTGAGTATATTAACATCTTTCAAGATTCATTATCTTTATTTCTCTTGTGTCGGTACGTGACACTCCGCTCCCTCATATTCATTAATCCTTTTGTGTCGGTACATGACACTCCGATCCCCTAAATCTACGTGTCGGTTCGTGACACCCGATCCCCTAAATCTACGTGTCGGTTCGTGACACCCGATCCCCTAAATCTATGTGTCAGTTCGTGAAACCTGATCTCCTTAATCTACGTGTCAGTTCGTGACACCCGATGCCCTAAATCTACGTGTCGGTTCGTGACACCCGATCCCCTAATTCTACATGTCGGTTCGTGACACCCGATCCCCTAATCTCATTCTATCAACTCATCAAGCCTTCTCCCTTTCCAAGGCATCATCAATCTCATTAAAAAGTTCATCAAGCCTTCACCCTTACCAAGGAATCATCATTAAAAAAAGATTAGGTTTTTATCAAGATTTGGGATTCAATAATATCATCATGCTTAATATAATCACAATTATATAATCACGTTCATGCATGCATACAATTAAGCACATAGCAGGGTTTACAATACTATCAATACATTTTATTCTCTATTAAGAGTTTACTATGAAAGCATGAAAACCATAACCTACCTCCACCGAAGACTAGTGATCAAGCAAGCAAATTTCCAAAGCTTTGTGTTTTCCTCTTCGTTTCTCCTCTCTCGTTCAATCCTCTCTCTCTCTTTGTTCTTTCTATTTTCTTTATTCAAACCCTCTTTCTTTTACTCTAATTAGTATATAATTTAGAATAAAAGATGGCACTAATAACCCACTAATTAACTTAAGGTTACCTCTTTTAACCCCCAAGTAATTAGACTTATTAACATTAACCCACTAACTTTATAATTAGAGCAGGAATAGTCAAAAACATCCTTTAAAACGTATAAAGAAATTCGACCCAAACTGGGATTTCGCAGTCTTGTGACAGCCCGTCGCGCCTGCGACGGTCTGTCCTGCTGCCCGTCACAGAGTTCAGAGACTTAATTCCTCTAGTGAGTCTGTGACGGTCCGTCACACCTATGACGGTCCGTCCTGCCATTCCATCACGAAGTTCAGAGTGTCGATTTTCAGTACCCAATTTCAGATTTTCTAAGTGTTTTGAGACGAGACCCTGTGACGGTCCGTCGTGGGGTCCGTCGCCTCAGCCTATTTTTTTTCAGAACTAAAATCTGCTGCTCAAAACGACTAAACAGGTCGTTACACTAACATTGGTGTATAATATCTGTTATCCTATCCTTCTATTATTATCTTCGCGAGTATATATATTTTCATATATTTCTTATATTAAAGTCCTTTTTATTATGACTTTTTTATTTTGATAATTTATCATTAAAATCCTTATTTACAATCAAATTTACTAAAGTAATTATATCCTTTTATTTTTCTTATCTTTAATATTTTATTTGGTATAGTATAGTGATATGTTTTAGTTTTTGAATTTAAGTTTCTATAATCAATTGCCATTCTACTTTTTCCACTTTTTTGTTCATTATATTTATTAACAATAAATGTCGGACTTGTATGTTTACTATTACTTTCTTATATATACTCCCTAAGTCTCTTCCTCTCCTCAAAACATCACATTCTCCATCCCTTCCCATATTTTCCTTATCTTCCCTCTTCCAATCTCCCTGTTTCTTTTAGTAATCTGCCGGTCGGAGTCAACCGTTCTTGTGCTAATCAACAGAGTTGTGTACCTTACTTTGTTTTCATCTTCTCTAAATATCATATATGTGGTTCTGATCTTTAAATCATATTTATTTATTTCTTTTCTCCCATGCTCCATGCTTGATTCTTAATGTTGGATCTTCGAAATTTGACCTCTAGTAGATGCCACGAACTCACCCCCATTAATTCTACATGCCTTAAGACCCTTCACATAGTAATTATAACGGGAGTGTTCTGTTAACTAAATCATAAGGGGGTGTATGTTTCTGATAATTGTTTCAGACCTGGGTTGGTAGTCGTCTAATTGGCATGCTTAAACTCGAGAAACAATTACCTTATGATTGCTAGCATGCTAGGTAATTGGGTTAGAAATTATGGGTCGATCAGTATTATTTTAATTAGAAGTTTAGGGTATAAGAGAAGCATCCCCAGTTCTGTCACTGAAGGAAAGAATGAGACCCCATCGAAAGACCGTCATACCCTCGACGAACCATCGTGGGGTCCGTCACACCAATTCCGCTTTATTTTCGCAAAGTGTCCATCGATGACCTCTACGACAAACCATCGTGAGCTCGATGGTCCATCCTTCATAAGGGTCTCATAATCTTCTCAAAGTATCCAACGACGTACCTTCTTGGTCTCGACGGTTTGTCCTGAACAACCATCGTGATTGTCACAGACTTTGTTTCTGAGAGTCCAATAAATTTTCTCAAGTATTTCATGAAAGACCGTCATCATAGTCCGTCATGCGCATGATGGACCATCAACTGGTAAGTTGTCCTGTACAGATACTACAACAATATTATTTCAGTTTTGGTTTTACTTTTTTTTTCATGTGTTGTTTGTTTCTACTAGTAGTAATTGTTGTTCTTTTCATGTATTAAAACATATGACACCAAAGCTAGATCTCGTGTACACACGAGGGCACTAAAATTCCATCGCCCAAACTGCTCGACTAGTCATTGGATCTAATGATGAGCGTGACCCTGAATACGTGCCCCAAGGCACTGCCGCTCCTGCATAGGTTCCACATGCCACTATAGCCACCCCAACGAAGGTGGCACCCAACATATTCTTGCCTCCCGGTCTGAAGAGGAGAACATACTTACAGGCACACCTTCTGGGTCTACTACAAACTCTAGATGCTTTCGGTTCTCAAGAAGTATCGGGTACAAAAAATGTCTCCAGGTTTGAGGAGGCTTCTACTCTAGCTATTTCATCCCATTCCTCCTCGCTGATGAGGACGATAGTGCTGATTCTACTCCAGCACCACTAATTGGAATCCCCGCCTTGGTTATTGACCAACCCAACCGGTGGTGTGTTAAGCGGCTATTTCAGGTGTACTCCGACGCCAAGCTGCTTTGATAAGGGCGTCATGACCCATACTGTTATCCTAGAGAGGCGGAATAACCCAACTCACGATCCTTCTTTGGGGTTTTCTTGTCTCTTTATTTTTCCCAAGATATTGATTATTTTTATAGTTGAACCGGCATGTCCATATCTTGTGTACATATTATAACTCTGAAGCATGATGACTAAAACATAAATGATATCCTAATGTAATGAAAATGATGAATTGCTAGGCATAGTAATTAATAAATGTGTTGATCTAAGCATGACGTAGAGATACACCACTGCATGACCCTAAGTCTAAGACTCAAACTAGGTGTATGATAATCTTGTAGAGTAATGAGATGTCAAGTGTGTGTGAGGAAAATTTGAATAGTTCACGATTTGTAATGATCTAGAACTTGTCTGGTTAGTCCTACTAAAAGTACGTTGTAATAGACAATTAGGATAGGATCATAGTCCCTAGTTCAATATAGACAATCTTAAGCCTAAAAATAGAAAAACGAATGAAATTAATCCCTTTTTGATCCAAATGATGGAGTTTAAAATATACCTTTATTTTTCACCCCAACTGATCTTTTCTGGAAATAATGTGTTGGCGGTGGTCCCTCCTTGGACATGTGCACCTCTGCTTATGCCAAAAACATAAGTTGAGGGTGTCTAATGAAGTAAACAACCTTGTCATGGCCCTGACCCAACTTTTTGTAGTGTTTACTTTGACTCGTTGCAAAACCATGAGTTGAGGGTGACTATTATGAGGAATGCTCTTCAAAGTTGGGTTAAAAGAACAAAGTGATAGAAAGGACAAAAGAAAAGTGACTCAAGAACCATTTGAAAGAAAAGTGAAATAAAAAAATATAATAAATACAAGCAAGAAAAGAAAAGAGTCACCTACACAAATAATGAAAGAAGGGAAAATAGCAAGGTGAAAGAATATAAGAAAAAGGGCGGAATAAAATGATGAAAAGGTAGGACGCTTAACCGATATTACAACGAGGGAAACAAGTCACTAAAATATACCTAAATATACCCTACCTTACCCCGAGCCTATGTTACAAGCTACGAATGTCCTATTGTGATCCTAAGAGTTTTTATGACAAACTTAAAACAATGAAAATAAGGTTGTGAAGTTGTTCTGAGAGTGAGTGTTGAAAAGTAATCCTTATACTCAAACTGAAATAATTATGTGAAAAAAGAGGATATTATTTTGAAGTGAGGACACTAGTTGTATTACTTGAAAATTAGCACCTAGGTGAGAAATCGAAGAGGATAGGTGTCAAGTTGTGGTGAGTCTGTGTCATGGTCTGATCCACATTATTCAAGCCTGATAGTGATAGCATGCATGAATATAATGAGAATAATCAGGATTGATAGTCAAATTATTGCGAAAGGTAAAAGACAGATACTCTTGTACAAAGATTTTGTATTGAGTAATAGTGCATCGTTTGAGGATTAAAATCAAATTTAAGCTGAGGGTGTTTATGGACTGGGGTTTCAAGGTACTTTCAATGACTTTTCCTTAAGTTTTGTGTGTGTCTAAAGCCTTTTTGTATTGATTTTTGATATAGGTTTCTCTTTATTTGGATGAAATCTTTCCATAGGAGAACGCGGAGGATTTGAGCAGAAATTGCAGAAGTGACCACCTACGGAGCTCACGACGGTCCGTCGTGACTGTTACGGTCTGTAGGTGTCACCGTAGTAAGAAAAAAATGGATGCTTAAGGAAGTTGGCGCCATACGAAGTGTGGGACTACGGAAGCTCATGACGATCCGTCCTGCATATTCGTCATGGTTGTCAGAGAGTAGTTCGAGTACCCAATTTCAAGAAGTGTCTAATTGTTATGGAACGAAACCCCTCGACGAACCGTCGTGCTTGCAACGGTCAATCGTATCTGTCCGTGGAGGGTAACAAAATGAAGAAAGCAACAGAAAATTAGGCCAAGTATGGAACGATGGAGCCCACGAAGGAATGTTTTGTCCATGACAGTATGTCGCAGGGATCGTCGATTCAGACGTGTTTTGGACAGATTTGCCTTAGATAGAGTCCTTCTTTTATTAGGTTTTATTTTGTTATAAATAGTTCGAAAAACCTCGCTTTTAGTATTAGACTTTTTGATATTTTTTATTTCTCTCGTTTAATTATTGAACTCTTGATTTTTGTATTTGATCATACTTTTCTGGAATCAAATGTTGGTATTTTTGTAAATTATTCAAGTGAATTTCTGGATTTTCTACATTTTCATAAAAGTAAACGCATGAATTCTTATATTATCCATATGAATTGTGTCATTATTAGCATGGGTAACTAAACTATATAACTAGGGTTGTGGGAAACATGGGTAAATAACTAGGTAAAATCTACATAAAATAACCATTCTAGAATAGTGTCTTGCATGTATTTCTAATTTTTTCGCTTAGGAGTCTTTTTAATGGATGACCAACATTTGAAATCACCTTATTGCTACTTGCCGGAACAAGGAGGTAGATAATATGAAAATAATTATCAACATAGATTTAGTGTATACTATCTAATAGGCTAGTGTGGGTTAATACGAAGTAACAACTTAGTCAAATATCGAATACAATGCTTAATATAAGGTAAAGATAAGGTTTAGTAATGCAACACACTTAAATGAACCAAGGTGCAGTGTGAAATTCTCTAGATGTCGGACCAAGTATTTAGAGATACCTAACTTGTCACTTTACATGCAAGATACTAGGAAAGGATTATTATAGCTAGAATTATCGAGTTAGGAGCCTGTGGGAAAACACTTAAGCCCTTGTTACTCTCATTACTTGATGAAAATCTATCTATTGTTTACTTTAATTTAGCTAATTGCTTTTATTAATAGAAACTCCCTTTAGTTATTTATTTTCGGGAAATAATTGACTAAATAGAAGTAATAATAGAATAAAGTTTAGTCTAAACCATTTTCATCTTGGGAACGATCCCAACCTCGTTAGTTGGGTTCTTTACTTGACGCGGCCACTTCTCCTTCTTTTCGAGAAGTAAATTTGGGTGTATCATGTATCAATTTTGTTATTCCGCTAGGACTTACACTTTTTGTGGTTAGCATTCCTCTAGATAGTGCAATACATAGTTTTTTCATGCAAGAAAGCATGCCAATGTAGGTATATTTGTACATTGGATATCGTTTGACCTTTATCGTTTGACCTTTAGAATATTTTAATTCTTTATTGTATTTGGTCCTAAACTGTCCGGCTTTCGGTTTAACCAATAAGAATATACTTATAACCAAATATATGACTTCTCTAATAAATTAGACATTACAAGACAATAATGTAATTTTACAAAAGATCATAAAATAAAAATAATAACAATAAACATGAAAAAAACTATTCATGTGTAACACAAAGACAATTAAGGAGGAATATCATTCTTAATTAAGGTTTTCCAGTTTTTATAATATAAAGTTGTGATCTATAAGTCACAAAAAAGTATGCATTGATGGATAAATGAAAATTACATAACTATTAAGATATTGAGATTAATATTTACTAATATATATGTATTTTCAAAATATTAATTTACTATAGTCTAAACTCTTAATGGTTATCGATTTACTCAATAACTGAATATCTAAAACCAATACCGAACCTATAACATGATAATTCTTTTTAAAAAACCATTAAGAAATCGTTAACCCAATAATCCAATTGCAATAAACTAGTAGTACTTTTTCTATTCGGTTTATTCATCGAACAGACCCCTAGGGGTGTGATAGTTGTATTGTTGAAGTAGACACCGTGTTTTTGGCATATTGACCTATGACATTCTCGTCAATGCCTATAAAAATCAACCTTGTCCCATTGCATAAACCATTTAAGGGGTCAAATTTTCTTAGCAATATGATCGGCGCATTTTCTTTCAAAACAAACCTATTGTATAAAATGAATGGAATCATCAATTGGTATGTATATGTAATCATGTAATTCTTTCTTGTATTTTGCGTTATGAAGCATTACAATAAGATAAGTGTAAAACACTTATGCGGTAGAGTCCATTGGGTGTTAGTGTTTTTAGGTATAAATAGAGAGTAAATCTTTAGTAGGATCGATTATTTGTAGTCTTGCACGCTGAAGGCTAGTGAATTTTTGCCATTTTAAATAGTATAACTTGGGTACTCTACCGTACATTTCAAGTCATAAGCAACATCTATTTAGAAAGGGCAAGGGATTGTTATAGTTATATTGTTGTTATAAACATCAGGTTTTTAGCATATTAACATGTTTTTTTTCTTCATGGATAAAATTCTCGTCAAAGCCTCTATAAACCAGCTATGTCCCATTGTATAGGTCATTATAGAGGTACAATTTTTCAAAAGCATGATCGACACATTTAATCATAGAAATTATATTTCCCCCCATTACTCGAGGTTATGGAATAAACCATCTTGGGATAGAATGAATTATTTTAACAGAATAGTGGTACCACATTTTCTTATAATCTTTGAACTCATTCAACAACAATAATTCAGATAGAAAAAGTCAAAACTCAAGAATAATAAGAAGTAGAAGAAGAGAAAAATATTAGAAAAATGTGGTTGAAAAATGAGAGGAAGCCCCTCTATTAGTAGAAAAAAATGTACTATGATGAAATATTTTTTGCTCCTTATGTGAAAAATAATGACCTTTTCGAGAAGTCACAACACATTTAAAAAGTCAAGACTTTTTGAAAAAGTTAAATTTTTGAAAAATCCACAACTCTTTTGAAAAGTCACAACCTAAGTTATGAATATTATAGTAATTTAACATTCAAGTAAGGAGTTTATGTTGTTAAGGTAATATGTATTTATAGAATAGAATGTAGATATAAATAGATGTATTTAACTATAAATTCATATCCTATATTGGCATAGAGATGTAAGAGTGATATTTTGATTTTATAAATTATTAATTTTTCGTCTTACAATATTTGTTATTAAGTTAAAAGCCCAAAAACAATTTAACAGAAGAAAGAAAAAGCTCATTTCCTCCCATTACAACAGCCCACTCTCCTTCCAAATAAACCTAACATCATAAGGTACTAGGCTCTAAGTGAAGCCGCTGTTCCTTTTTTACTTAAGGCAAATTTTTCAAATGCTTTCTCCATATTACAGATGCTTAAGCAACATTTTTTGTGCAAATTTTTGAGGCTACATATGTGTATTCATCCCTTTTTTTCAGATTTTATGTTTCCATGATGTCCAATATCAAATGAATAGTAAAAGCTTTCCTATTTCACGTATAGTTTGAAGCATGTCTGGACTTTGAAAAAGATAATAAATCTCATCCAACTCTTATCTTATTTTCATCTATTAATACATATATACTAAGCTTTAGCAAAGCTTTTGAGACCATCGAAATACCATATATACACTCATTCATCTACTTTAACTTCCAAGTCATATGTCTCATTTTACTATAAATGGAAGATCTGTAGAGTTGTTCAAGTCTCCTTTAAGTCTCCTTTGAAGGTATTACCTCCTCCATCATTTACGTTTTATTTCGATTCCAAGTTGTATGCATTGGACCTATTTTCGTTTTGATTTCCTCAGCTTCATTCTCATTTTCTTCTCTATTATTACTTCATTTATTTTTATTGAATGTTTGGTTGGTCTGAAGATGAGTTTTCCAGAATTATTTCTTTCACTATTTCAACCTCTAACTGATCCTCGTGTTATTCGCTTCATCGCCTTTAAAAATATTTGGATTCAGATTTGTAATTTTTCAAACTCAACTTCCGTTTGTTCGACTTTCTCTGATTTTCAGGCCTAATTTGTCCTCAAGCATCAAAGAAATTCCTTTGACAATATATATTGATCGTCACATTCTTCACCTCAATTTTATATCCATGATTCTAGTTAAATCTTCCTTATTATTTGTTTGAAATAGTCTAAGATTAAAAAAATGTGAAACTATCAATGTCCGTTCATGCGTTTTACTTTTATTTTTCTTCAATTCAGCATATTTTACATTGTTTCTAGGAATACCATTTCTAAACTGAATAACTAATCTCTATATGTTTTCTCTCTACCTCTTTAGATATTGCATTAATAACTTTATGTAGCCCTACTAAAAATAACCTCCCTAAATTATGTGGAAGGTGTTAAGGTTTACGTTCAGTCAACCTTCAGTAGACTCCATTTAAGGAACTACACCGGTATATTGTTGGTGTACGAATATTTTCTAAGCGGATATCTTACATTAGCATAACAAGTCATTTATACTTGCATTAGGTTAAGCTGACTACATTACATATCTTGAGGTGCAACACATCCCTGGACCAGCTAAATTGGGATTCTTTATGCATCAAACTGTCCTTTTTATATATTAACTTAAAACTTATTTTGAATTTCAGGGTTTCACGACATTTTTGAAGAATAGAAATCCAGAAATACAAAGTGAAAATTAATGTTGGTTGAAAAATGTTTTACATTACGGCCACAACTTTAGTGGCTACTAAAATGAATTTAATTTTCTTACCCATGTTTCATAACAATTGGAACCTTCTTTATCATGGTGCGATAACTAAACATATAATCGAAAGAAATCCCAACTATTTTGGTTTCCTTTGGGACTTAATTACAACATGAGAGATTTATATTCATCCGAAGACAGATAAAAAGCTCCATAATTGGGGGAATATAACCTCTCTTTTTTGAGTAAGTTTAAAAGGACACAAAAATAATTGGTATTTCTATCGATGAAATGTTGAGTGATCGCTCCACCAGAATGCAGGTTCCAATTTTCGTTTGACATGTCTTCAAATAATGAATTCCTTCCAGCACCGACTAAGGTTGTCTCCGTAGTTTCAAACGCTCTTCCACCAAGATTTAGTTTCACTTTGCCATACAGGCTTTCCATTCTTCAAAAATGTGGTAGTACCATGAAATTGAAAATCAGTACTAAATAAAGACATTCAAAGGCCTGTTCAATCCACAAAGCATCCCACTTTAGCAGGTTCAGGGATGGGCCGCACCTCCAGAGATGTAATGTAGACCATTTAACCTAATCCAAGCATTAGTGACTGCTTATACTAATGTAAGAAATCCGCTCACGAAATAATTACTCCAACAACAATATTCCTGTGTAATTTTACAAGTGTGGTCTAATGAATTTCGAGTGACGTCATATGATTATAATCCTTAGAAAATCAATAACTTTATTAAAGGTCCTTCATTTCATGCCTTTAAACAGTTTTTTTAATGATCCTATCATTCTTCTATTATATATATATATATATATATATATATATTACTACTCATTTTTATTTTAGTAACTTGTTTTCCTCTTTTCAAATTCATTGTTTTATTGTGTTTATATTTATGTGCTAGCAAATTTTGGTATAGTTTTAGCTTCATATAAAAAATAACAGGTAAGATGTTAATTAACCCTTTTTATTTAAGCATTTTTCCTATGTTTAGGTAGACTATTAATTTTCTTTTTGTTCTTGGATAATTTCATTCAAAAAAAATATTTTCTTTCATAATGTTTTGAACGCATATGATGTTTAACGATCTTTAACTTTTCAATTCTTAAAAGGGAAAATTATGGTTTTTTCTTAGAAAATAGAATTTTTGATATTTCAAATGTGAGAAATTATTCGCTTTTGTTTCAAATGGAAGCTGAACCAATTTCTTTTAATCACTTACCACATTAAGTTAAGTTTGTAAAACAAATTTTCATAAACTAAAAATGATGTTAAAATAGTACAATTTTCTTATTCAAAGACTTTTATTCGCACTCCCATGTGCAACGTTACTAAATACTATCTATCTTTTGAAATTGAATTCTATTTTTCTTACAAATTTCAACTGAATTCTCGTCTTTCCTACAACATCGATCTTATTATTATGCAGTTATATTATACATATTTCTATCATTGACTTATTTTACTTATAAAATTTTCTAACTTTTTTTTAACTTTAACACCTTTACTTTTTAACATAGATTTGACATGTGACCTTGTTTAACAAATCTTAAAAGCTAATTAACCTCTTCCCATTAAGATAATTAGAACCCTTACTAAGAATCACATAAGTTAAGTGAGCCTTTAAGAATCTAGGTGTCGTAATTAACCTTTTAAAATATTTAGGTGGTGACTCCTTAAGTTAATTATTTAGGAATCACCAATATGTTTCACACTATTTGAGGTGAGTTAAAGTGGGGTATACCAAAGGTAAATATATATATATATATATATATATATATATATATATATATATATAATGGATTTTTCATATATTTCTTCTTAAACTGCCATAGTCTTTATTTAGAAAAGTTTTAATGTTTCACTTACTACTATTCTATTCATTTCTAATTGTTAATACATCAAAAATTTAAGCGTCAATTATTAAGACTTTTGCTACTTGTAACCTCTTTTGATTCTCCTAAGTACTTGTAAATATATTTTTTTCTAAATTTTTTCAATGTTGGTGCCCTTCCGAAGAACAAATGTGTAACTTTGTTTATTCATAATTATTTAGTTGTTATATGTTGTAAAAAATAATGTATTTCCAAATATTTTCATATTTTACACACAATTGAAAATATTTTTAAAAACATAATGTGATTTTCAATGATTTATCAGATATATTCTTATTTTCATCTTTATAAAGATGAGAAAGGTATAATGATATACATAAATATAAGAACTCATCACGTTGTTGATTCTAAAGGTGGTGACATGAATGGAAAGTGGCTTAGAAAGAGATAAATCCTCAGCAAAATTCATCGTTTTAGCCATTGATGACATCCAATGTTTAGATTCTAAAAGTTCTATTGAATTGAGAACTAGTACATCAGATGTTGGTAAAGAGAATGCCAATGAAGACTCTCCAGAAAATATTTCCAAGTACATGATTTTTTCTGTTGGCAAATGTTGACCTTCGTCATCATTTTCATGAATGTATGTATTCAGGCGAGACAAAGACTTTTGTTTTGCAAGATTAGACAGTCATGCTGAAGAAATATGAGTTATTCAATTGGGAAATTCTTGTATCCTTTTTGGTTTTCTTTTACCATGATTCGGGGAGTTATCAACATAATAGATCGAGCTACTTCAACATGAATATAAATATATTTTTCAATGAGACCAGCCCAAAGTTCATGAAATTTAGGATGTAAGTCAACTGTTGCCAACACATTAAGTCCTCTACTAGGGATTATTTTGTGGAAAGTCTTTATTTGATTTCTCTTGGCCATCATCTGTTCTTCCAGTTGTGACTTCAGCAACACTTTTAGTGTATGTCCTCACAAGCTCCAACACCTAAATTGCTAAGGATTTGTCTGCTGCTAAGCCACTTGTCATTCAAGTCATTAGGTTTAGAAGCAAAAACCAATGGGTTCTTATTCTTATATACCTCAATATAAATTTCTCAACTTAACAACGACTCAAAGTCCTTCGTCTTGTTACAGGAAAAGGGATTAATTGTTGACTTTCAACAATTTGGAGGATATTATTGGCGCATCTTCCCTATAATAGTAATAGTCAGTTGTAATTGTTAGTTAGTTATTTACTAATTATAGGCTTAGTACTCCACGTTGTTTATTAAGAGTATGCTAGTAATAGAAATCCTTTTGTATAGAAATTGTTGGTTGTCCTTACTTGTATTTATAAAGTTTCTTTTCTAATTCTTTAATTATAATAGATTTCATCGTTTTCTATCCTGAATAATTAGGTATCAGGGATCTTCGAAGCTACAATGAGTATCGATCAATTTGTTCATATATTTACAAAAATATCCATGTTCATCGATCATGCTGACTCCAAGAACTTCTGTCATTGTTTTTTATAACCCTAGTATCACGCCTCGAGCCTACACATTCGACTTGTCCGATACCCAATGACCATTGCTGGTCTTGAGCGAACCATTGATATGACTTACATAACTTAGCAAAAGACTTAACTCAAATAAATAAGTCTCATGATATAACTTAAAGATATAATTAGTTGGTCAAACTCACACTTAAGTCTCACAACAAGATAATCTCAATACAGAAATAAGAGACTCGGAATGACTATCTGACTGTTTATAAGCCTCTATAATACAAAGATAAATGTTGGGACAAACCCCACATAATCGTACAAATGAAGTACTAGAAAGCGAATAAAAATATCCTCCAAAATACAAGGAGGCTCACCAGTGACTACAAATGCTCAACTAGATCAATGAGGCGTTTGAAGATGCTGATTCTTGTTACCTGCGTCTGCATCATAAGATGATGCAGACAAACCAGCATCAGTACATTGAATTTATGAGTATGCGAGTTGGAATGCTAAATTACAACTTACAACTCGAAAAGAATAAGATGAACTTACCTTGGCTCTATTCAACTAATGAATACTCAACTCAATGTAGATATATAAGACAATAAAAAATTTGTGATGTATATAAAGTTTTGTAAAACAGTATAAACAACTTAGTTCGTTAAATAAAATGCTTTAAAAAACTCAACCCTGATTATATATGAAAGTCATATAATTTTGTGGGAGATTCTCTAACCGAAAACCATTAGTATTAGCCTAAGAGATGGTACAACGTCTTAGCTCACATTGCAAGAGGACCGTCCTATACCTTTCCATCAGAATAGAACTTGACCAACTAAGTGGATCCATTAGTTTATGCGAAAAAAGTATGAGGAATCATCTAAAAAGTTTGATCCTTCATCTGTCCATGGGGGCTACATGGTTTATGGGGCCTTGAGATTAAATGAACTCGCGTTCCCATATCGGTGTTCAATACTAGTCCTAAAATACATAGTTCATATATTTTAAAAACAACTTATTCTCTGGTTTGAGGTAATTTTCTCAAACATAGTTTTTAAAAGCTCTCTTGTTAATCATTGTTTTCACTTTAGTAAGACTAGCCAAAATCTCTGTTCAAAGTCTAAATTCCTTTCTTTCTCAAAATGAGAAAACATTGGTAACTCTTAGGAAATATTTAGTTCCCTTATAACTTTTGAGAAATGAACTCAACTATTTACTCTTTGATTACCTTGAAACATAACTCTTAGGGAATATTATAACTTTTGAAACTTTTAGTCAACTCATTTTGTTGTGCTCAACTTGTAGCTTGAGCCTTAAAACAAAGTTAATATGTTTGTTTAAAGCTCTTGAACATTTTTAAGAACATACTTTGAGTTGCTTCTTAACTTTTAGACAAGAATCCTAGCTTCTTTGACTTTTATCTTAACTTTTCTTCAATTGAATTATGGATTCAAGGTTCATGATCTCATGTTTATTGATGATTTCATGATGTTTGGATGAACCTTAGAGAATTGGAATCAACTTTGAAACTGTGGGTACATCACTTAGGAACTAGTATGAAAAGATGGGGGAAACAAGGTCTCCAGGAGTCCTTGGCGCTCTAAGAGACGTGGAGAGCCAGAGCCTGACGGAGAGAGGCTGTCCTGAGGGGCTGTGTATTGTGAGGCGTGTCAGGGCTTGTCGGAAAAAGCCTGTCTTGAGGGGTTTTGGCAGGAGCGGAGCCCCAAGGCCTCCTGTCTTTTCTTGTACATTTTTCATATCTAAATCATCTAAACTTCCAACAAGATTTTAATAATGTTCTTCAAGAACTTCAGTTTTCATCATTCAATATACTCAAAAGTTAACTGAATAAACAAGTTGATGTGCGGGTGAACTAATCCAACACTGATATATCTCACGTACCTTAATAGGTATCGCCCCCAATGTATTACATTGAAAGATCTTGGCATTCTTGATTAACTCTTGATTTTTTTCTCCGTTTTTCTTCTTCTCTTTTATCTTCTTTAATCCCTAAGCGTAAATAACCTTTCTATCTTAATCAAACTTATTTTAACACTAATTAAATCCTTAAAACGAATTAGGAAGTAGATGAGTTAAAAACAATTCTACCGTTACTAAAATCCAAAATTTCACATTCCTCATTACAACAACCCAACTTCATAAAAGCATATCTCCAACATATGATATCTAAATCATGTAAACTCAGCGCCGTATTAAAGATCCTTCCAAGGGTTTTCCAACCATATCAATAACATATTCTAACATATCATTAGCTAATAGTTTTGACCATTTGAAAATGACCAAAACTCACTTCTTAAATGTAGGAAATTTTCCATGTTTTTCCTATTTTTTCCAAAAATTATTAATCTTAGTTTCTTAGCTCATTCATAGCTATTAGGAGCTACGGGATATTACAATATCTTCACCTTGGTAACATTCGTCCTCAAATAATATTTCTTTTTCTGTTCTAAGAATGGTACATCAGGTTCAACCCTCAATAATCAAAAAAGAAGGAAAAGTCATGATTACTCATAGTTTATAAAGTACTATGAAGAAAACTATTACCGTGATATGCATTTTTTCTGGATTCAAAGAGATGTGGATATCTCTTATTCATATCCTCTTCAGTTTCAAAGTTGCTTCTTCAATAAAATTGGTTTCTCTAAAGGACCTTGACTAACGCAACCTCCTTTGTTATCAACTTGCTAACTTTGCGATTTAAATTTGAACCGAAATCTGTTCATAGGATAAGATATCTTTAATCCTAACATTCTCAGTCGATACAATCATTTAAGGATCACCCATGCACTTCTGCAACATGGAAATATGAAATACAAAAATTAAATGCTGCTAAATCATGTGGTAGATCCAACTCATAGCATATTGTCAATTCTCTAAGATATTCTATAAGGTCCAATATACCAAGGACAAAGTTCCCATTCTTACAAAACCTCATTGCACCTTTCATTGGTGAAACTTTCAAATATACCCAGTCATCCACTTTAAACTCCAATGGTATTCTCCTCACATGTATATAGGAGTTTTGATGACTTTGTGTTGTCCTCAATCTCTCTTCGATCACGTTAACTTTATCCATTGCTTGGTGTACTAGATATGGTCCTACCAACCCTACTTCACAAACTTTGAACCACCCAATATGGGATTCGCATCTTCTCCCACAAAGAGTTTCATATGGAGCCATTTGGATGCTTGAATAGTAGTTATTGTTGTAAGCAAACTCAATGAGAGGTAGGTGATCATGCCAATTCCCCTTGAAAGCTTTTCTCAAAAGTGTCAGACCATTGAAATTTAACTATCTTCTGGGTCATCTTTAAAAAAGGAGACGATATAGATGAAAACCCTTCAACAAATCTTCTATAGTAGCCATTCAAATCCAAGAAACTCCTTATGTATGTTGGACACGTGGGTCTAGGCTAACCCTGAACCGCTTCTATATTTTGGGTATCAAAGCTAATCCCATCACGGGAAACCATGTGGCCCAAAATTTCCCCAGACTTAACTAAAACTAAAACTCGAAGAACTAGGCATATAACTCTTTATCTTCAAGCCTGAAGAACTTTCTTGAGTTAACTGGCATGATCTTCTTCATTCCATCAATAAATTAGTATATCATCAATGAATATGATAACAAACATATCTAAATAAGGTTTGAAGACTCTATTCAGTAGATCCATGAGTGGTGCATGAACATTCGTCAATCCATATGACATGACTAAAAACTATTTGGTCCTAAAGGTTCTCTTTGTAATATCGCATTCTCTAACTTTCAACTGATGGTATCCTGATCCGACATCATTTTTTTAGAAGCAGGAAGCACCCTGAAGCTAGTTGAAAGTATCATCTATCTTTGTTAAAAGATACTTATTCTTTATGGTAATCATATTCAATTGGCAGTAGTATATACACATCCTAAGGAAACCATCCTTCTTTCTCACAAACAAGACCAAAGTGCCCTAAGAAGAGACACTTGGTCGTATAAAACCTTTATCTAATAGATTTTTTAGCTGTTCTTTCAACTCTTTTAAATATGCAGGTTACATTATGTATGGAGAAACAGAGATATGACGAGTATCTTGTTTGATATTTATGTCGTAGTATATTTCTCTCTAAGGAGGGACATACCATGTAGACCATCAGGAAAGACTTCAAGAAACTCTTTTACTATAGGAATTGACTTAAGGGAGGGTACCTCAACACTAGATTCCTTAACTTTGGCTAAGTGGTAGATACATCTCTCTGAAACAAAATTTCTTGCCTAAAGGTACGAAATGAAAAGCCCCTTAGGCACTATAGAACTAGTAATCTACTCGTTGACTGGATCATTAGGAATACGAAACCATACAACTCGAGTTCTACAATCTATTGAGGAATAACACGCATGAAGCTAGTCCATAGCTCGAATGACATCAAAATATATGTTGTCTAACTCTACTAGATCATCCATGGTTCTATTGTGATTGATAGAAATAAGAAAATATAAATTGACACTCCGCTTTAGTAGACTCTCCAATAGGGCTAGAAAATCCGAATGGTTCACGAAATTTCATAGGAAGAATCTCAAATGGATTTGCAACATAAGTACAAAATACAAAATTACTCCTTGGTCTAAATAATAATGATCTTGGCGGCTAGTGATTGCATAGAGGCGATTTGGTCCCCTACCAATGATGGAAGTAGTTCCTCTAGGTGCAACACATTGTGGTGGAGGAGCTGATGAAGATTGGGCTCTTTTGCCTAGATTTCCACAATAACTACTTATTCACACTTTTTCATAAAATTACCCTCTTGGAAACACTTGAAGAAACCCGACTGTCTATCAAGACACTTACCAGCGTGGTTTCTACCACATCCAGCATATCTAGGAGCCGAACTACCAACTTGTGCCGCACTATTTGTGGACTGGGTTGTTATATCCTTGAAGATCTATTAATTTTGTCCATTATACTCACCTCTGTTTCTAGGAACAACTGCTCTAGGAGAATATTGCGCATGCCCCTTTGGTTGATGAAATTATGGCCGATTTGATCCACCTTTCTGCCGTCCAAACTCATTCTGAGTCTTGGATTTCTTATTCTTTTACTCGTCCTTATCCCTTATCTTCTCCTCCTAAACGTGTTGCACATAGATCATAAATTAGGATATGCCCATCTCACTATGAGAATTGCATTTCTACCCTCTCTACTCGATGCACGACATAAACCAACGTCAAACAAACTCATTCTTGACCTCATATCCTTAACCATCCTTGGAGAATAGAGAGATAGTTTGATGAACTTCAACCCATACTCATGAACACATAAGGAGTCTTGTTTCAGAGTAAAAAAGTCCCGTACCATTTCCTCTTCTATTTCCTTGTGAATGAAATGCCCCAAGAAAGCCTCTTCGAAACAAGCCCAACTTGGATGTGGTGCACCCTTATGTCTGTCCTCCTTCAATTGGTCAAACCAAGTCCCAGTAACAACCTTCAGCTGGTATGATTATAGCTCGACCCTCTCAACATCAATGACATGCATCACATCAAAAACCTTCCTCACCTCTTTAACAAACTTCTCTGGATACTCAATATTGATCGAACCATAAAAACATGGTGGTTTCATCCTCAAGAACTCCAAAATTCTCAAACTGTCAGCCTTTTCTTGTCGAGATCCTCTCTGTTGCCCGATTTGGTTAGTCACTGCTTGGCTTGCATTCATATAGCCCCCGAAACTCAACATTGGTAACTTCCCATTGAGGTTGGAATTCAAATTTATTGGGTAACTTTTGTTCCTGAGGTTCAACATTTCTTCTAGTAGGGACCCCTCGTGCTGCTCTTCGTGGAGGCATAATTATCTCAAACACGCGCAAGCACGAATTAGAGAGACACCTTTAGAGATAAACTGTAATGCACGAATATGGAATATGTAAGAAGTGAAAAATTCACAAAGTAGCCTCTTAATTAAAGATGTGACACGCTTCAAACCGATGACTAAAACTCTACACACACAACTTCACAGACTCCCTAGGAATCTTGAAATATGGCTCTGATTCCATGTTTGTCACTCCTCGAGCCTACACCCTAGACGTAGCCGGCAAGCGGCACTCAATGACCATTGCTCGTCTTGAGCAAACAGTTGTCACGGCTCACTTAAATCAGCAGAAAACCTAACTCAAATAAAACAATCTCATGATATAATTTAAAGAAATAATACTTTGTCCAAACTAGCACTTAAGTCTCATAACAATATAATCTGAATACAAAAATAAGAGACTCAAACTGAATATCTCACTATAAATGAAGCCTCTACAATACAAAGACGGGTGTTGGGACAAACTCCACAACATCCTATAAATGAAATACTAGAAAGAGAATAAAAGTGTCCTTCAAAATGAAAGGACGCTCACCACTGACTACGAATGCTCAACTGTATAAACGAAGCCCTGGAAGATGCTTATCCTTATTACCTGCGTCTGCATCATAAGATGATAAAGATCAGTTTTCACCAAAACATTGAATGTACGAGTATGATATTTTGAATTTTAAATAACAACTTACAAGTTGAAAATAATAAGATTCACTTACCTTGGTTCTGCTCAACTCATGAGCACTCAACTTGATGTAGATATATAAGGCAATCAAAACGCATGCGATGAATTTAAAGATTCTAAAACAGTAAAAATAACTTAGTTCGTTAAACAAAGTACAATAACAAACTCAACTTTACTTATATATGAAATAATTATAGTTCTGTAACAACCATCACTATCATCCTAAGCGATGGTACAACGTCTTTCCCACATTGTAAGATGACCGTCCCATACCTTGCTGTCAGTATCAAACCAAAACTACTAAGTGGATCTACTAGTGTATGCTAAATATCATTAAGGAATCATCTAAAGTGTGTGATACTTCATCTGTCCATGCAGGCTACATGTTTTTTGAGGGCTTCAGTTAAAATGATTTCGCGTCCCCATATAGGTGATCAATACTACTCCCAAATACATAGCTCATATGTTTTAAAAAAGACTTCTTCTCTTGTTTGAGGTAATTTTCTCAAACATATATTTTAAAAGATCTCTTGGAAATCATAGTTTCCTCTTACCTCAAACTAGCCAAAGGCTCTGTTGGAAGTCTAGCCTTCTTTCATGCTAAAAATGTGAAAACATTTGTAACTCTTAGGGATTAGTTCCCTTATAACTTTTGAGTAATTAACTAAACTCTTTACTCAATGCTTAACTTGCAACTTAAATCTTAGGGAATAATTAATTCCCTTAGAACTTTAGAGAATTTTACCAACTCATTAATCTATGTTCAACTTGTACCTTGAGTCTTAAAATAAAGTGAAAAAGTTTCTTTAGGACTTTTGAAAACTTTTAAGAATTGACTTTTACATTTTTCTTGACTCTTAATTTCTTTGATTTGAATCTTAACTTTCCTTGAATTGAATTATGGATTCTATGTTCACGATCTCATGTTTATGGATGATTTCATGATGTTTAGATGTACCTTAGAGTGTAGGAAGCAACTATGAAATGTGGGTACATCACTTAGGAACTAGTATGAAAAGATGGGGAAAGATTGGGGTGTCCAGGCATCCTTGGCGCTCTAAGAAGCCTGGAACGCTAGAGCATGATGGACAAAGAATCTACTGAGGGGCTTTGGCAAGCGCGGTTCCCCGGGGCCTGGTAGATGGGAGTTTCAACTTCTTGTATCCGTTTTTTTTATCTCCAAACCTTATAAACTAACATGAATGTTTCTACAATCACTTAGGGTCAAAAATAACCTTAATACCCAATAGAATAAATACGAAAAACAACTTGGTAACCAAATCAAAATCAACCTAAGGCATATAACAACTCAACCAACAATACTTCAATAGTGTTCTTCAAGGATTTCACTTTTCATCATTAAATCTGCTCAAAATTTGATGAATTAAACAAGTTATTGTGTGAGTGAACTAACCCAACATAAAAAGATCTCACATACCTTAATAGGAATCACCCTCGACGAATTCTACTCGAAGATCTTGGCATTCTTGATGAACTGTTGATCTTTTATTTCTTATTATCTTTTCTGTTCTACAAGCTCTAAGAATAACCTTTCTATTATTAACCCTTACTTATTTTTACCCCAAATAAATGGTTAAAACAAATTAGGAAATAGAAGGGTGAAAAGACAAGTTTAGCCTTACTAAAATCCGGAAATGGACTTTCCTCACTACAATAGCAAAACTTTCGTAAGGTATATCTCCCTTATACGATATCAAAATCTTACATACTTAGAGGATTCAAAAAGATCTTTACAACATCTTTCCAACCATTAAAAGAACTGGCTCTAACTTATTCTGAGCTAAATTTATGGTATTTGAAAATGATCAAAAGTTACGTCTGAAACATAGGAAATTACCTGATTTTTCCTATTCTTTCCAAAAATGATAAATTTTAGTTTCTTAGATCATGCTTGGCTATAACGATATAAGAGATGTTATAACTACCCACATGATTTAATTTAACCTAGGATCGTGACTACCCATAAACATAAGTGTCCAAGCAATTGTTTTATTTAAATGGGTATGGTTTAATCTCTCATGTTAGGCCACGACCTTTATGGTTATGTATATTGAACTATGGCAGCGAATTCTAATACTGTCCAAGAGAATTATTCAGAGGTACCTAACCCTAATTACAAAATATGGTTATGACAGGACCAGCTGATTGGGAATGCGTTGATGGCATCAGTCAACCAAACAATCACCTCTGCAATCACAAATACTTCGACCTCCATGTAAGAGTGGGACGAACTACATCACTTGTATGCCAAAAAATCTCATACATGGAATTTTGGTATTCAAAACCCCTTATCCACAATTACAAAAAACTATCGTGGTATGACTGCATATCTGCAAGAGTTAAAGAATGTTACAAACAAACTTACAACTATATGATCTCTTATTCTATATGATAATCTTAGAGAAAAATAGTAGTGTTTTGGACCATGTGTATGATTGAATTTAAGCTGCTCTCCCATCATGAAATTCACCTATTTAATATGAAGACATGTATAACAAGCTTCCAAACAAAGATCTCTTTCAACATTAAGAGCCTCAACAAGAAACGTCGACCATAAGTATTGCTATGGCGCAACGGTATTCCCCAACAAATTCTACACCAATAAACCATAAGAGAGGTCAACCATTGTGTGTTCAAAGCTCTAGACGACAACATGCATCACCTACTCACACAAATTGGAGCACACGTACACCTCGTTAGTGCATCATCCAGTATAATAGTTATGTGGTTGTATTGGGCATATTGTCAATGTATGTCGTTCTTTCTCTCATAACAACTTGGAAGATAAAGCAAACTATGATTAAATGCAATGGATTCTTGATTCTCGAGTGTCACCTCATATGATTACTGACTCAAAACAACTTGATAGTTTAGATAACTACACCATGACAGAGAAAATCACCATGGGTAACGATAACGAAATTCTTGTAACTCCCATTAGTAATATTTAATTGGATGCTTTTAAAACAATTTCACCTTTGAAATACCTTTTGTGCCCCAGATATTAAAGGTAATATTATATTTGTGTCTAAATTTTTTAAAGAAATCCATACATCCATTGAATTGTTTTGTCTTCTTTTCTTTTACAAGATTTAAGCATAGTGCCAGTATTTGCACGCAACCAGAATAAAGATAGAATATATGAATGGCCCTTTTGTGGAGGCCAATCTAATTTGAGCTACCAAAAAATAAAGTGGAATATGAAGAATCATGGCATATACTATCATGACCGTGGAGAACCTCCTAGACGTTAACGGTGTTGTTGTCCTCAGGGAGGACTATGACTAGACTCTTAGAATTCTTCATTACATTTCATAGGTATTAAAATGCAGAAAAATTACATTTTTTATGCACATTGTGGTATACATAGACCTATCTTTTACAAATCATATATACATACACTTAGACAACTTGCATATGAAGATTACATAGGATTCTCATTCAAACAATGTACGTAAAATATAGGAATTTGGTCTAATATATCATCTCAGATTAAACCATCTAAACCAGAGTACTACATTTGGGTATAGACCTGTCACGACCCAAAACGGGCAGTGAGTGGCACCCACTCTTACCCTCCTATGTGAGCAAACCAACCAATCTAAACCCCAACGTTTCAAACATAATAACATAATATAATGCGGAAGACTTAAACACAATAATGAAAATCGATTAAATAACTTCTAAAAACTCAATACTTATTATTCCCAAAATCTGAAAGTCATCACCACAAGAACATCTATCCTCAAGATACTAAATCTAAGAATATCTAGGAAGCTAAAATAATAAACAGCTAGTCCATGCCGGAACTTCAAGGCATCCAGACATGAAGAAGAAGATCCAGTCCAAGCTAGAAGCATTAGCTCACCCTGAGATCCGACGTGATGAAGACTGGCTAGAGTTGCGGTTGAGTTGAAGACGATGGCACGTTTGCTGCACTCGACAAATAACAAAGAAAACAATTACAAGTAGGGGTCAGTACAAAACACGAGTACTGAGTAGGTATCATCGGCCAACTCAAAATAGAAAGCAATATATATCAGATAATATCATAAAATCAACTACAATACTCAACAGGTAGAACCAAACAGTACAAAATCATTGATAATAATGCCAAGTACACCCATGAGGACTCAAGCCTCCATACCATACTCATTTAGGAAATAGGTTCATTATTTTGTGTATATTAACATAATTCAAGATTCATTCTCTTTACTATCCTTGTGTCGAAACATGACACTCCGATCCTCCTCATACTATCCTGGTGTCGGAATGTGATACCCGATCCATTAATACTATCCTGGTGCCGGAACGTGACACTCCGATCCTCCTCATACTATCCTGGTCTCAGAACGTGACACCCGATCCATTAATACTATCCTGGTGCCAGAACGTGACACCCGATCCATTAATACTATCCTGGTGCCGGAACGTGACACCCGATACATTTATACTATCCTGGTGCCGGAACGTGACACCCGATCCATTTATACTATCCTGGTGCCGCAACATCACACCCGATCCATTAATACTATCCTGGTGCCGGAACGTGACACCCGCTCCATTTATACTATCCTGGTGCCGGAACGTGACACCCGATCCCCTAAGCTCATTCCCTTAGTTCATCAAGCCTTCTTTTATACCAAGCATCATCATTAACAATGAGGTTTTTAAAGGTTCAAGATTCAACAGCCTCATCATGCTTATTTTATCACAATTATATAATCAAATCATGCAAGAATAAAATTAAGCATATAGAAGGGTTTACAATACTACCCAATACATATCATTTACTATTAAGAATTTACTACGGAATAGCATAAACCATAACCTACCTCCACCGAAGAATTCGTGATCAAGCAAGCTACTTTCCTAAAGTTTCATTGTTCCTCTCTCTCACTCGATCGTTTCTCCCTCTCTCTCTGTTCTTTTTCTTTTTCTTATTCAAACCCTCTTTCTTTTACCCTAATTAGCATATAATTAAGTATAAAAGATGATAAAATACCCCACTACTTGTTTCAAGGTTCTCTCTTTTAACTTTCAAGTAATTAAATTATTAACATTAAACCACTAACTTTATAATTATAAGCAGGAATAGTCCAAAATGCCCCTTAAAATATTTAATAGAAATCCAACCCAGTCAGGGTCATGCAGCCTGTGACGGTCCATCCTGCACGTCCGTCACAAAGTTCATAGAGTTAATTCTGCAGAAGGATTTGTGACGGTCCGTCAAGCCCTCAACGGTCCGTCCTGCCATTTCGTCGTGAAGTTCAGAGAGTCGATCTCAGTACCCAAATTTCTAAATTCTAAGTGTTTTGGAATGAGACACCCTCGACGGTCCGTCGTGCCCATGACGCTCCGTCGTGGGATCCGTCGACCCAGATAGTGATTTTCAGAAATTAACTCTGCTACTCCAAACGACTAAACAGGTTATTACAAAACCATACTTCATTCCAACATAAGCCACATATAGGCTTATACAATTATAGTCTTCAAATGAAAGAGAATGAAACTGAATGTCGTTAGACTATCACAACATCAAGTATCTATATAGTGGCATCATCATCAAATGGTAACGATCTACAAAACACTTGGGGAATATCAAAGTAGCCTTGAAATGGTCCTTCAAACATCAATGGCCCGAACCTATATTGTTGTATAAATATAAAGGAAATGGGTTAGTACATCCACTTGTACTAAGGATGGAAACATATACACATATAATGTTTGATATCATGCTTGAAGGGACATCTGTTCAAAACCATGCTAAGTTACTTTGAAAAGTATTACGCACAAGCAAGAACACATATAATACAATGATCATATATCCCTTAATACAATACCATATACAACACAAGACCAACATCATGAAATAGATTCAATTTAACAGGTGTAGTAGAATATTAGAACCCATAACCAACGCACCTCCAACATCAAGTTATAACAAAAAAACATGTATATGAGTTCATAGCATTACATCCTATACAAAACCCTTATTCATAACCACAAGCTTACAAGTGCAGTTACTAAGTGAAGTCCCATATCCCCACTAGACCAAGTAAACCAAACGGAGGATTACAAGTAATGTCAAACTTCATATAACTTAGCATCATGAGTAATCATCATCAAATTTATAAAAATAGACCAATAACATTTTCATAAGTGAAACTAACAACATATGAGTTCATTAACATGTGAAGTCAACATATGCATATCATTACTGCATAAAAAATAGAAATATCCTCCTAGGACTTTCCTCACGGCCAACTAGTGAAATGTATAGGTAGAGTCTCATACCCTTACCTAGACCAAGTAAAACCCTCAAGTTAATCTATTTAGTGTTCACTTTATTACTTCGTTTTAAATTTCCGCAACAATTGCCTTAACCGACATAGACAACATGATCTAAATATGGAATCCGCTGTCATGAAACCCTCGACCTAAAAAAAGGTGGACTACTTGCCAAGGTAGTAATAAAACATGAACATAGAATTCTAGGTTTATCCACTAGCTAGTATGCCTATGGAGGCAACATAGTTCAAGAACTAGGAGACATGCTCGAGACCCTCTCTATCCACCATGGCACTATAATTTCTATCTCACGAGAACCATTGTGAACCTACCTTCCAACATTGGTTAGGGACACTCTCTCATAACTAGTTCACTCGGTGCTAAGCTAAAGTCCCTTTTTTAAATGTCTTTATGCCTTAATAAATCATCATAGATTAGTATAGGTCATAAAGGACTATCCCCTTGTATATCATAATCATTAGATCATTTTGAATTTCAATAGAACTTCCATTCAAAACAATACTCATATGTGAAATTAGCACATTATCATAATCATGTCATAGTAAGACATATAAGTGATTCACAATCAACCTTATATCATCATAACTTAATCATAATCTTACGAACCATATAGTCAACACATTTAAATTACATTCATCATACCATCACCTATATAATCTAATCACAACCAATACTTCAATTGAATACCATCATCAAGTATAAGCCATCACAATTGAGATTAGGTATGCCACATTAGTCATTAATTAACTTCATTATCCAAGACATAATCTTAACATGATTTCTTATCATATTATCATTAGATAATAAATCACTTGTCTTCACTTTCATTTCATTATGACACATTCATGATTACATACAAAGACACACCAAGACTCCCCTTTCTAGTGGCTACTTGTGTAATGAAATAAATAGCTTCCCATACCATGACATACCCTAAGTAGTACACTCTTTCGGAGACTTAATTCGTTACATTCTTGGTCTAATGAAACCTTTACTTAAAAACTCTTGAAGTTGGGCCTTTAACTCTCTTAACTCAGCGGGAGCCATTCTATAAGGGGGTATAGAAATGGGGCGAGTACCCGGTTCAAGATCAATGCAGAAGTCAATATCCCTATCTGGTGGCATACCAGGAAGATTTGCAGGGAACACATCCAGAAACACATGGACTACCGAAACCGACTCAATTGAAGGTACTTGGGTAGTTTCATCCCTGAGGTGTGCCAAGAAAGCTAAACACCTTTTACTAACCATTCTCTTAGCCCGAAGAAAGGAGATGATACAAACCGGAATGGAAGTGTAGTCACCCTCCCACACTAACGGATCTGTCCCGGGCTTGGCTAACGTCACAGTTTTAGCATTACAATCCAAGATTGCAAAATTTGGGGAAAGCCAAGTCATACCCAGAATTACATTAAAATCAACCATTTCTAAGATAAACAAGTCTACATACGTATTGCTCCCCACAAAAGTCACCAAACAAGACCTATACACTTTTTCAACTATCACAGACTCACACACCGGAGTAGAAACACGAATAGGTATGTCAAGAAATTCGCAATGTAAATTAAGACCATTAGCAAATGCGGAAGATACATATGAAAATGTAGATCCAGGGTCAAATAATAAAGAAGCCATACAATCACAAACCAAAAGATTACCTGTGATAACAGTATCTATTGTCTCCGCTTCCGACCTCCCAGGGAAAGCGTAACAATGGGCCCTATCACCAGTCTATCCCTTGCCTCTAACAGGTTGCGCTGCAGTAGTTCCCATTTGTCCGTCACCCCGGCCGTTTTGATGACCACCATTACCTCGGCCACCACGTCCTCTAGAATAACGGCCTCTACCATGAACACCTCTACCTCTAGCTATTGGGGGTCTATAACTCTGTTTTGGACAATTCCTCCTAATATGTTCAGTCTCCCCACATCAATAACACTCCCTGGAGTCAAGCATATGTCTCTTAGAGAAGTGTTGACCGGTCTTAGGAGGACCCCCAACTACAGTATGCAGTGAAGACTGAATTGGTCGGACTGAATAACCTCCTGAACCCTGTCCTCTAGAGTAAGAACCATTAAACTCACCTCCCTTTCGAAGCCTTTTTGATGTCATTGCCATGGTGAAGTCATCTGGCTTCACTCCCTCTACCTCTATCACGAAGTCTACCACTTCTTGAAAAGATTTTGCCGTAGCTGCTACCTGTAAGGCTGAAATCCGCAACTCTGACCTTAACCCCTTCACAAAATGGCGTATCCGCTCTTCTAGACTGAAACAAAGTTGGGTGGCATACCTGGATAATGCATCAAACTTAGCCTCATATGCGGTAACCGACATCCTATCTTGTTTTAGGCTCATGAACTCATCTCTTTTCCTATCCCTCAAAGTCTGGGGGATATACATCTCCATAAACAAGCTAGAGAATGATGCCCAAGTCATAGGTGGTGCCTCTGTTGGTTGACACTCAACATGTGACCGCCAACACATTTTGGCGTTCCCTTGAAACTGATAAGTCACAATCTCAACACCAAATCATTCTACTATACCCATCTTGTGTAGTAGCTCATGACAGTCAACCAGAAAATCATAAGCATCCTCAGATTCAGCACCCTTGAAGACCGGATGTTTCAATTTTAAGAACTTACTGAAAAGTTCATGCTGATCATTTGTCATTATAGGCCCTGTAATCAGACGAGGAAACGTGCCTATTTCCAATGAGGCATCCATGTGGGGAGCCATAGTAGCTGCATGTTGTACCTCCGAAACCTGAGGTGCTGGTACAGAAAGCACTGGAGGTGTCTAGCCCTGATCAGATAACCCGCTAAGATAAGCAAGAACCTGACTGATCATCTCAGGGGTAGGTTGGGGTGGCAATCCCTAATTCTGTACTTGTTCATTCTCCCCTTCCTCACCCTCTCTTACTACTTCCTCAGTCGGTGGAGGAGTCAACGCCCTAGTAGCAGATGGTCTAGGTGCTTGTCCTCTTCCTCTAGAGGACATACTCCCACGACCTCTTCCACGGCCTCTTGCCACTGCTCTTCTTCGAGCTACAGCCCCAGTGGCTGGCTCAGGCGCTTCTTGTCTTGCCGGTGTTGGTGTTGGCGCAGTCGTTGCTCTAGTTCTAACCGTCTGCAAAATAGAGTGAAGATGGTCTGATACCAATTTGTATCACCTAGATACCAATTGGACCCAAGTAATAGCACGAAAGAATGAAAGAAAGAATTGAATTTTCCTAAAGTCTTATAGCCTCTAAAAGAAAATTAAAGGCGTCCCCCTACCGTTCCTTAAGACTCTACTAGACTCGTTTTTGTGTGATGAGACCAACGAACCTAATGCTCTGATACCAAGTTTGTCACGACCCAAATCGAGCCGCGACTGGCACCCACACTTACCCTCCTATGTGAGCGAACCAATCAACACAATACCCAACTTTTCGAATATAATAACACAATATAATCTGGAAGACTTAAACTCATTAATGAAAATCAATTAAATAACTTCTAAAAACTCGACAACTATTATTATCCCCAAAATTTAGAAGTCATCATCACAAAAACATCTATCCTCAAATTACTAAAGCTAAGAGTATCTAGAAAGCTAGAATTAATAAATAGCTAGTCCATGCCAGAACTTCAAGGCTTCGAGACATGAAGAAAAAGATCCAGCCCAAGCTAGAAGCGTTAGCTCACCCTGAAATCCGGTGTAATGAAGACTGGCTAGAGTTGTGGTTGAGTTTACGACGACGGCACGTTTGCTGCACTCCACAAATAACAAGGAAAGAAACATACAAGTAGGGGTCAGTAGAAAACACGGGTACTGAGTAGATATCATCGGTCAACTCAAAATAGAAAACAATATATATCAGATCATATCATAAATCAACTACAATACTCAATCAGTAGCAACAACATGTACAAGAATCTTTGATAAATAACATCAAGTACACTCATGAGGACTCAAGCCTCCATATCATACTCATTTGGGAAATAGGTTCTTTTAATTCAAATTTATTAGCATAATTCGAAGATTCATTATCTTTATTTCTCTTGTGTCGGCACATGACACTCCGCTCCCCTACTACTATGTGTCGGAACATGACACTCCGATCCCCTAATTCTATGTGTCGGTTCGTGACACCCGATCCCCTAGTTCTACGTGTTGGTTCGTGACACCCGATCTCCTAATTCTACGTCTCGGTTCGTGACACCCGATTTCCTACTTCTATGTGTCGGTTCGTGACACCCGATCCCCTAATTCTACGTGTCGGTTCGTGACACCCGATCCCCTAATCTTATTCTGTTAATTCATCAAGCCTTCTTTTATACCAAGGCATATGAATCTCATTAATTCAATTCATCAAGCCTTCTCTTATACCAATACATCATCATTAACGAGAGGTTTTCAAGATTTAGGATTCAATAGCTTCATCATGCTTATTTTATCACAATTATATAAACACATCATGCAAGCACACAATTAAGCATATAGAATGGTTTACAATACTACCCAATACATATCATTCGCTATTAAGAGTTTACTATCAATAGCATAAAAACCATAACCTACCTCCACCGAAGATTCTGATCAAGCAAGCAAGTTTCCAAAGCTTTGTTCTTCTTCTCGTTTCTCCTCTTTCTCGTTCGATCCTCTCTCTCTCTTTGTTATTTCTATTTTTCTTATTCAAACCCTTTTTCTTTTACCCTAATTATCATATAATTAAGTATAAAAGATGAGGAATTAACCCACTAATTAACTCAAGGTTATCTCTTTTAACCCCCAAGTAATTGAGATATTAATATTAAACCACTAAATTTATAATTAAAGCAGGAATAGTCCAAAACGTCCCTTAAAAAATTTAAAGAAATCCGACTCAGCCTGGGATTACGCAACCTGTGACGGGCCGTCGTGACTGCGACGGTCCGTCTTGCTGCTTCCGTCACTGAGTTTAGAGACTGAAATTTACTGAAGAGTCTGTGACGGCCCGTCATGCCTGTGACGGTTAGTCCTGCCACTTCGTCATGAAGTTCAAAGAGTCGATTTCAGTACCAAATTTTTTTGAATTCTAAGTATTTTGGAACGAGACACCCTCGACGGTCCATCGTGGGGTTCGTCAACCAAGACAGCTTTTCCAGAATTAAAATCTGCTGCTCAAAACGACTAAACAGGTCGTTACATCAAAATACATTAAAACATTAAATATGAGGTGAAGGTGACATTTTTAGTATTATTATAATTATTTATTTCACTAAATTTAGTAAACAAATTTAACCAAAAAAATTTGAAATTTATATCAATACAATAATTGTCACCAATAGTCTTTCATCTTGAGGCTAAGAACATAAATAATGGATACCATTTGATTATAAATTTTCTCTTAAATTTTTATACTTGAAATTTAGTATGTTTATGACATTAGTATATATTACCATAAATATTTCAATATTTTATATTTATAATTCATCTATCTTTTACAAATTAATATTTGAGTAAGTCTATCGAGAGGTAGTTCTAAACATAAAAAGGTTCTTTATTGTTATAACGAATGATGGTTATACTGAGGATTGAGTGTATGTCAATTATTTAGCTTGACAAATTCTTTCATTTAGATATACATATATATTTTAGTATCATAATTTAATTTAATATATGAAAAACATCACCTTTGGTGAAATATATTTTATTTCTTTAAGTTTCTAGTTATTTTTGTAGAATTGTAGTATTCTCCTTTTTCTGCCGCATACATATCATGTAGTTGTTGTTTAATGAAAGCATCTAGAATGTAATAGAAGTTTTATTATTATATAATATATTAAACTTTTTCAATCGTAAAAATTAATTAGATGAATTAACTTTAAAGTATTGTTTATAGAATCTTCAATTTGAATTAAGATTATTTTATGGTCAATCACTATTTTCTTATCTATTTTTATATAAATAAAAAAGAGTGTATATTGTGACATAATATTTTATCAAATTAAATTTAACAAAATATAATAGGAAAAAAGATTTATGGAATATTAAGAAGAAAGACTAAAATATATTTTCATTCTAAATCCACTATATCTTTTGTTTCATTTGATTAAATCTCCTGTCAACAAATTTCTAATTGTTCATTCAATTTTACTTACATATTTATTAAAAATAAATATTTATCATGTCTATATTATCATATTATAAGTGGAAGTAAAAATCTACTTTTCATTAAGTGGATTTAACATCAAAACTAATGATTCATAGACAACATTGATGCTCGTTTTAGCAAAATCAAAAAGAAACTGCTTCATTTGAGGGTAAGATTCTAAGAAGTAAAAAATCAAAGAAGAAATATCTTACCTAAATCGTGTGAAAGTTTTCATATTTATTTATTATTATTATCTTTCGCACAAATTTTTTTAACTGGTTAACTAACGGAAATCATTTATCGATTATTTGCTAAAATTTATTCATCAACACTTTATTATTTGGTACCTCAAATAGCTTTTTATTTTGAACTTAATCAACTGTTTAAAATAATCTTAGAGTTTTTCAAAAAGAGAGTAGAAAATATTCAAAAATTGTAGTGTAAAAGTGTGAAGAAACCACTATCTACAGCTAACAAATGGTATTATCAATACGTGCTAAATTGTTCCTTGATAGAAAAGTTACAACTTTTTTCGAAAAAGTTACCACTCATTAGAAAAAGGCGCAGCCCTTCGATAAAGTCACAACTCATCGAATATTAAAGCTCGAATACTAGATAAATATGAACTAGCAATAAGAAATGAATTTGGAGGTATGACCACAGAAATAAAAGAACAGAATAGAGAAAAAATAATAAATAGACAACTTATGACAAAATTAGCTATATGTAAAATATGTTATATAGAAGAATTTTGAATAGTAAAGGTTAGTAACTGTGTAAATAATAAAGGTTAGCAACTGTGTAAATAGTAAAGGCCAATCGTCTTTTAGTAAGGATGAAAGGTCATTAAGAACTTGTATATAAGTGGCATTTGCCTTTGTAAATAAATTATCAATCACTAACCATACACACATCTCTCTTTTCTTACAATTCCGCAATATAGTTGATCCCCCACAAATTGGTATCAGTGTTAAGTTAAAAATAATCTAAGATAAGAAAATATCTACGGAAAACAAATCAACTATGACGGATGATCTACAAGAACATGTATATTCATTTATGCTTATGAATAGCTAAACTGCTTTATTCCTTATAATCTCTTAATTAATTATAAATATTCATCATGCTATAGTACGGTTATGATAATCATCTTTAGAAGGTTTGCTATGGAAATATTCTGAGAATAGGTAAGCCCAGACTATGCCATCCTAAGGTGGAAACCGGTAGGCAAGAAGGTCTTTTAGGGGAGTACACAGAGTTGAGGCGCTGTTAGGGTAACTAATTGAAGAAGAAAACCATAGTAGTGACTAGAACAGATGATTAAAATAACTTTAGTATAATATGATGAATAAGTGTAACCAACTAAGAGGTTAGAGGGAATAAACTTTAAAAAGCAAAGCATATGATAAAAATGAATACCTATTTGTTAAATGATGATGTTAATTACAAGATATTAGTACTCTATTTATTAAAAGACCTTGATTCTGACATAAAGAGAATAATTTATGAAAAATTATTAATATTAGAGATAATAGAAGAAACAACCCAAAGTTAGGCAGAATTAATCATACTAGATGACATAGATCAATATAATGAAATAGACTTAAAATTATAAAAGCATGATTGAACCAAAAAGGTTTGAAATTTAGCAAAAAAGAACTAATAATATTTATAAGATAAAATTTAGATCCAAGCAAATTAAGTAAACTTTTTAAAATTTTGTACAGAAAAATATAAATGAATAAAGAAATAGAAAATAGCGAAAGACTAATAGAAAAAATAACTGAATTAGAGCAAGAGTTAAAACATAGAAAAAATAAACTTGAACAAAATATATTAGCAGAAGTATGTCAAAAATCGATACTAGCACAAAGAAAAGTAATATTTATCTTAGAAATACAAAAAAAATCACCTTGAGTACAAATTAAAACACAACCTACCATGAATAAAGAAGAATATGCAGTAGACGAAAAGATATATGAAAGTCTTGACGGACTAAAAATAAAAACAATATTTTCAAATCTAGGAAGAAGATACTAACAGATAGGAAATACTATGTACTTAATGCTTGAAAAAGAAACAGCTAAATTAGAAGATAGCTTGACAGCAGTGGTAAGAATAGCAATAGAAAATGAAGAAATAGATAAATCAAGAGAGATTGAAAAAATAAAAATACAAGGAAAGCAAGAAGTACAACATTTAGAAGAAATAAAAACTACAAGAATAAGTGAATTAGAACAAGAATTAGCTAATTTAAATTTTTTATATGACATTAAACAAAGAGAAAAACAGAAAGAAAAAACATAACGAATTTGAGTTAACTAATGAAATAAATGAAATGAAACAAAAATTAAAGGAAAACCTTGAAGTAAATGAAAAAGATGAAATAAATGAATCAGATACAACAAACGATCAAAAATCAGAAATAAGTGATATTAGTGAAACATACACAGAAATTCTAGAACAAATAAATAAGACAAAAAAATTAGAAATAAATACAGGAGATATAAATCGACCCAGTACATCAAGAGTTAAAACTCCAGACAACAGTCCCAGAAATAGTCCCAGAAGTAGTCCTAAATGGACAGCACCAACTTACTATACAGAAAATTATGAACAATCAGATAGAACAAATGCAATATGGAATAGTAGATTAAATAAAAAATGGACACCTAAACCAATAACTGAAAAACATAATTTCTTGGATCTAGATTGTGTTACAAAATATATCTAAACAACTAATTGATAACAAAATAACAGCAAAAGAAACACCGAAATATATAGAAAGAATATTTGTTGGAACAACAAAATTATGGATAGAAAATTTACCCCTAGAAAGTCTACAAACACTTAGAAGTGAAAAGAAAATGGATGGATCTCCATCAACAACAAATATAGATACACTAGATAAATATGAACTAGCAATAAGAAATGAATTTGGAGGTATGACCACAGAAATAAAAGAACAAAATAGAGAAAAAATATAAATAGACAACTTATCACAAAATTAGCTATATGTAAAATGTGTTATATAAAAGAATACACTTGTGCATTCAAAGAATATTATTACAAAGCAAGATATGATATAAATGAAGCAAAAGAAATAAGACAACAATATTTTACAAAATTACCAGAATCATTTAGTACAAAAATAATTAAAGACTTGAATGATGAAGGATTAGCAGATACTTTAGGAGCTAGAATTAAATTTTTACAACAATGGTTTATACAACTATGTGAAAAACAAAAACAAAAAATAAAAATGGAAAAAGTACTAATTAAAAATTTATGTTGTTGCAAAAATAAAACAGCACCACAATTTGGTTGTACAAATAAATATTATAAAAAGCAAAGACCTAAGAGATATAAAAATTATAGAAACACTAAAACTAGGTATAAATATAAAAAACCAAGACAAAGATATTATGTAAAAAATTATAAAATAAAAATACCATATAGACCAAAAAGAAAAATATCACAATGCACTTGTTATAATTGTGGAAAGATAGGACATTTACCTAGAGATTGTAAATTACCCAAAGACTTAAAAAGAAAACAGATTGCAGAAATAATTATAGATAATGATGAATATATGCAAATAGAATATATAGACTATGAATTAAGTGAAAACGATAGTATATATGAAGTATCAGATATAAAAACTGAAAATGAAGAAGAAAATATTAATCTAAATAATGACGAAATAGATGAAGAAATATAATGTCTGAAGATGATATAAAATAATATCTAAAGAAGATTATCAAAATGAAGAATTATCAGAACAAAAAATTATATTTGATAATTCAATTTTTGAACAAATATAAGGAAAAGAATTAGACTTAAGTGTTGAAAAAATACTTGAAGTACCTATAATAAGAAATTGGTTTAAAAGACAAAAAGATGAATACTATGTAGTTAGCCAGAAAGAACACATCATAGATTGTAAATATAAAAGAGTAAAAGCACAAATACCTATACTAAATAAGAGGATAATTAATAAAGAAATACAAGATATAAATGCTAAAAAACCCATAAAATACGTACACTTAGGAGGAACAGAAATATTGACAAAAGCTTGTTTTAGAGAAGGAATAGATACACCTATTGAAATATACTTAGTAGATGATAGAATTATACATCCTATAGAAAAAATCGTAATTATTGCAGTAAAAGGAAACCTAATATACCAAAAATTTAAATTTATAATAAGTGCCAATCATTCATGTAACAACCAGTGTAGTCGGTTTGGGCACTAGAAATTTTTATGTTAGAAAATATTTTCTGATAGATTTAAGTGGGTGTTTTGGACTATTCATAATTATAATTATGAAATTAGTGCGGTAGTTTTACTAATTTATTTAGTTAATGGTTAAGAAATAATATTATAATTAATAGGGGGTCACTTTCACCACTCTTATAATTAGTTATATAATATTTAGGAGGAAATATTCTGTAGAAGGGACATAAGGGTTTAGCCGAGAGAAACCATATCTGCAGCAGTCACGAAGCGGTTGTTCCATCAGGTAATCAAATTTAGAGTTAGATTTTGAATGTATTAGCAAGATTGTGTTAATTATTTTTAGTATAATATTTGAATTGGAAAAGTGGGATATTCAATAAAAGCTAGAAAAATTAGTGGAGTCGTATTGGATTGTACAGTAACTGCTTGTGAGTATTATTATTATTACTATTGTTATGTTCTTGATTGGAAGGAAAAAGTGTATATATATATATATATAAATTAGTACTATGTTGTTGTGAAGAGGGATCGGGCGTACATTTTAATATATGTCTTAGTGTAAAGTTTGGTAGAATTGGCTTAAAGTTGGTGGATGAGTGGCAAGTGAAAGTTAGGCATTAAAAATTTAATTAGTTCATGGAGGATTAAATTCTTACCGTCATATGTATACTATTTTAAAATAAATTTCATATGTTTGTATTATCACGTTCTTTGCCATTCAAGTTGTTATATTGAATGAAAAATGCCTTTATTTTGAATTGCATGTAATGATGGCCTAATGGTCTATTGAAGAATAACAAACAATTAACAGTAGAAAGGTTTAAAATTCTTATGTAATTATTGATTATATTGAAGCAAAATATATAACCAATAAGAGAGTAAGATGGGGTAATAAACTGTGATATTTCTATGATAAAATTGAGAATCTTTTCATATGGGTGTTATAAATTATTTAATATGTTGTTTTTATTTTCCATGGTAGAGGTTACTCGAAATAGACGTAACCTTAAATTCCAATTCTTTCCATAGTTATCTTGTTACGAGCCATGTTTTAAAATATTGAGTTAGGTAATTAAATATTATGTTTCGAGTTATTTAAATTCCACTAAAGTTATGCTAATGGGAGGAATTAAGACTTACCATTAGGCTTAAACTTTAAGAGATTGATTATAGAATTAGGTGAATTGATGGGTATAGGCTAGACATTGATAATCGGAGTGTTTATGGCCTTGTGAACTTACACCTTATATATATATATATATTTGATAGATTGGAAGGGTTCAGAGGTAATAAGGAAAAGAAAGGCATTGGAAAAGTAGTTGCTTGACTTCGATTCTTCGGTGGAGGTAGGTTATGGTTTTTGCTATATGATAATAAACTCTTAATAGTGATTTATATGCCTTGAATGATATTGTGAAGTTCTCTACATACTTAACTGTGTGATTGTGTGATTTGGTTGTGTGGTTTGTGATTGGTCCGAAATCCTGAGACAGTAGAATTTATATTCTCTAATCTTTTCTATTGAAGTGATGCCTTAAATAAAGAAGGTTTGATGAAAATAATATAACAATGAATTGAAAGCGGTGATAATAAAGGATAAATTAATAGTATAATTGGATCGGAGTGTCACATTCCGACACGGTATTCTAGGATCGGAGTGTCACGTTCCGACATGGTATTTTTGGATCGGAGTGTCACGTTCCGACACGGTATTCTTGGATCGGAGTGTCACGTTCCGACAAGGTATTTTTGGATCGGACTGTCACGTTCTGACATGGTATTTTTTGGATCGGCGTGTCACGCTCCGACACGATGATATTAAAGGAAAAATATGTTGAATTAACGGAAGATATTCAATCTCAAAGAACTCAACTCCCCAAATGGTTTGGTTTGGAGGCATGAGTCCTCATGTGTGATCTTGATACCGTTGACTTAATACGTGCTTACTTTATTGTTATTGACACTTGTTCATGTTGTTTGTTGCTTATCACATGTTAAGTGATATGGTTGAGTTCATATTATTATTCTTTGTATATTAGTAACTATTTTGGGTTGACCGATGATACTTACTCAGTACATGTTGCCTCGTACTGAGTCCTACTTGTTTTCTTCTTTGTTTTCCTTTTATGAAATGCAGCTAGTGTACCCATGACTTCTGATTTCCCTCAGCTCTATCCAGCCTCCCGCATATCAAGTTACAGGGTGAGCTATCCATTCAAGCTCGTGTTGGATTCTCTCGGTCACGATATGATGTTCTATACTTTCGGACACATACCTTTTTATTCTTTATTTTAATGTATTCGATATTCTTAGACTTAGTATTGGAGATTAGATGTCCTTGATGTGATGACTATCAGATTTTGGGATGATAAGTATTAAAATTTAGAAACTTATTTAAATTGGTTGCTTAGTATCTTTTAGAGCTTTTTCATTATTTATATTATTTATAGTTGAACTATTGGTATATGTTGGGGTTTAGATGTGTTGGTTCACCCACCTAAGGAGGTAAGTGTGGGTGTCATTCACGACCCGTTTTGGGTCGTGACAAACTTGTCATCAGAGCGTCAGGTTCGTTGATCTCATAACTCAAGGACAAGTCTAGTAGAATCTTGCGGAATGGTAAGGGGACACCTTTACTTTTCTTCGAGAAGCTATAGGACTTTAGGAAAGCTCATTTCTTTCTTTCCTTCGTGTTACTACTTGAATTCAATTGGTATCTAGGTAATACAAATTTGTATCTGAACTTCTTACTCTATTTCAAATATGGGTACTACTAGAGTATTTGAAGTTTAAATAGCAATAACAAAAAAAATGTCCTTAGAAATAGATATATTTTCTTGATCGCGAAATGTGGTGGTAGTCTCATGTCGAGTGTCGGTTAATAAAGACACTACTATGAATTCATCGTGAGAGGGTATATTAGAGAAAGTCATCGATGCTTACTTGGTTAGGGTTATGAAGTGTGTTATTTTTGTTATTGAATTGATATAGGAAGTAAAACAAATTGTTTGGTCTAGAGAGAGAACATATTCGATAATGTTTTGCAATTATTCAATAGGTAGAAATATGTGGGCTCTTTGGGTACGATAATATGGACAGGTATGATGTGTTCTAGTGAGGTATCTAACGAACTTTCACGGTGTGACTGTACTAGGGTTATGTGGAAATAGGTACGTCGATTGTCAAGTATGAATACTAATTACTAAAAGAGTTACAAGTTGTACGACATGGTTTGATAATAAGATTTAGTGTCGCATTCACATTTGAGAAACCAACTAGTTGATTACTACACGAACTTAGATTGAGCATTATTTTGAAGGAAAATTCTAGTGGTTGAGCATTATTTTAAAGAAAATCTTTAGTGGTGGATCTTTGGTACAAATATTAACACAACTTAAACTGTGCAATGTATCTTGAGGGTTATGTAACGACCTGTTAAGTCATTTTGAGCAACAGATTTTATTTCTGGAAAACTGGCTGAGATGACGGATCCCACGACGGACCGTCATAGGCACGACAGACCGTCGAGGAGGTCTCGTTCTAAAACACTTAGAATTCTGAAATTTGGGTACTGAAATCGACTCTCTGAACTTCGTGACGAGGTGGCAGGATGGACCATCACAGGTATGACGGGCCGTCACAGGTATGACGGGCCGTCACAGGTATGACGGGCCGTCATAGGCTCTTTAATAAATCGAGTCTCTGAACCTTATGACGGAAGCAGCAGGACGGACCGTCGCAGGCACAACGGGCCGTCACAGTCTGCGTAACCCTGACTGGATGGGATTTCTGTTTAATATTTTATGGGGCGTTTTGGAATATTCCTGCTTATAATTATAAAGTTAGTGGTTGAATATTAATAATCCAATTTCTTGAGGGTTAAAGGACATAACCTTAAATTAATTATGGGTTACATTTGTCATCTTTTATACTTACTTATATGCTAATTAGGATAAAAGAAAAGGGGTTTCAATAAGAAAGATAGAAAGAGTAGAGAGAAGAGGGAGAAACGATCAAGAGAGAGAGGAACGAAGAAGAAACCAAAGATTCAAAGATTTTGAGGATTAGCTTGCTTGATCACAATTCTTCGGTGGAGGTAGGTTGTGGTTTTTATGCTATTTCATAGTAAAATCTTAATAGCGAATAATATGTATTGGGTAGTATTGTGAAACCCTTCTATATGCTTAATTGTGTGTTTGCATGATGTAATGATATAATTGTGATGAAATAAGCATGATGAAGCTATTGAATCCTAAATCTTGAAAACCTCTTGCTAACGATGATGCCTTGGTATAAAAGAAGGCTTGATTAATTAAAAGAATGAGGTTTGGGGATCGGGTGTCATGAACTGACACGTAGTAATAGGGGTATCGGGTATCACGAACCAACACGTAGTAATAGGGGGATCGGGTGTCACGAACCGACACGTAGTAATAGGGGGATCGGGTGTCACAAACCGACACGTAGTATTAGGGGGATCGGGTGTCACGAACCGACACGTAGTATTAGGGGGATCAGGTGTCACGAACCGACACGTAGTATTAGGGGATCGGAGTATCACATTCCGACACAAGATGAATAAAGAGAGTGAATCTTGAATTATGGTAATATACTCAAATATAATGAACCTATTTCCCAAATGAGTATGGTATGGAGGCTTGCGTCCTCATGGGTGTACTTGGCGTACTTATTAATGATTATAGTACTTGTTGTTGCTACCTGTTGAGTATTGTAGTTGATTTTTTTCATATTATCTGATATATACTATTTTCTATTTTGAGTTGGCCGATGATATCTACTCAGTACTCGTGTTTTGTACTGACCCCTGCTTGTATGTTTTCTTTTTGTTCATCGTGGAGTGCAGCAAATGCACCGTCGTCTTCAACCGAACCGTAACTCTAGCCAGTCTTCATCACACCTGATTTAAAAGTGAGCTAAAGCTTCTAGCTTGGATTGGATCTTCTTCTTCATGTCTTGATGCCTTGAAGTTCTTGCATAGAGTTGCTATTATTTATGTTTAGTTTCTTAGATACTCTTAGCTTTAGTAATTTGAGGATAGATGTTCTTGTGATGATGACTTCCAGATTTTTGGGATAATGATAAGTTTGAGTTATAGAAGTTGATTATTGATTTTGTTAATGAGTTTTAAGTCTTCCGCATCATATTTTGTTTATTATTGGTAAATTATTGGGGTTTAGATTGGTTGGTTCGCTCACATAGGAGGATAAATGTGGGTGCCAGTCACGACACGTTTTGGGTCGTGACAAACTTTGTATCAGAGCATTAGGTTCGTTGGTCTCATCACACAAGAACGAGTCTAGTAGAGTCTTAGGGAACGGTAGGGGGATGCCTTTACTTTTCTTTGAGAGGCTACAAGACTTTAGGAAAATTCCATTCTTTCTTTCTTTCGTGCTATTACTTGTATCCAATTAGTATCTAGGTGATACAAATTGGTATCTGACCATCTGCACTCTATTTCGCAGATGGTTAGAACTAGAGAAACAACTGTGCTGACACCAACACCAGCAAGACAAGATGCGTCTGAGCCAGCAACTGAGACTGTAACTCGAAGAGGAGCAGTGGCAAGAGGCCGCGGTAGAGTTCGTGGGAGGACGTCCTCTAGAGGAAGAGGACAAGCACCTGGCCCATCTGGTATTAAGGTTGTGACTCCTCCACCGACATAGGAAGTGTTAAGAGAGGGTGAGACAGTGGTAAATGAGCAAGTTCAGAATGAGGAATTACAACCCCAACCTACCCAGAGATAATTAATCAGGTTCTTGCTTATCTTAGCGGGTTATCTGATCAGGGTCAGACCCCTCCAGTGTTTTCTGCACCAGCACCTCAGGTTCCGAAGGTACAACATGCAGCTACTGTGGCTCCCCGCATGGATGCCTCATTGGAAATAGGCACGTTTCCTCGGTTGACTACAGGGCCTATAATGACAAGTGATCAGCATGAACTTTTCAGTAAGTTCTTGAAATTGAAACCCCCAATCTTCAAGGGTGCTGAATCTTAGGATGCCTATGATTTTCCGGTTGATTGTCATGAGGTACTACACAAGATGGGTATAGTAGCACGATTTGGCATTGAGTTTGTGACTTATAAGTTTCAAGGGAACGCCAAAATGTGGTGGCGGTCACATGTTGAGTGTCAACCAACAGAGGCACCACCTATGACTTGGGCATAATTCTCTAGCTTGTTTATGGAGAAGTATATACCCCGTACTTTGAGGGATAGGAGGAGACATGAGTTTCTAATCCTAGAGCAAGGCAGGATGTCGGTTTCTGCCTATGAGGCTAAGTTTTGTGCACTGTCCAGATATGCCACCCATCTTTGTTTCAGTCCACAAGAGAAGATTCACCGTTTTGTGATGGGGTTGAGGTTAGATTTGCGGATTTCAGCCTTACAGGTAGCGGCTACAGCGAAATCCTTTTAGGAAGTGGTAGACTTCGTGATAGAGGTGGAGGGAGTGAAGCCAGATGACTTCACCTTGGCATCGACATCTAAAAGGTTTCGTAAAGGAGGTGAGTTTAATTGTTTTTACTCCAGAGGGCAGGGTTCAGGAGGTTACCCAGCCCGACCTATCCAGTCTTCACTACAGACTGTAGTTGGGGGTCCACCGCAGACCGGCCAACATTTCTCTGAGTTTGGTGGTTATCCCCAGACTTCGTCAATCTCACAGGGACCTATGATTGAATCCATAGAATGTTATGGATGTGGAGAGATTGGACATATTAGGAGGAATTGTCCAAAACCAAGTTACAGACCCCAATAATCAGAGGTAGAGGTGGTCATGGAAGAGGCTGTTTTACGGGAGGACGTGGTGGCCGAGGTGATGGTGGTCACCAAAACGGCCGGGGTAACGGACAAACAAGAACTACTGCAGCGCAACATGGTAGGGGCAACGGGCAGAAAGGTAATAGGGCCCATTGTTATGCTTTCCCGGGGAGATCCGAAGCGGAGACATCTGATGCTGTCATCACAGTTAATCTTTTGGTTTGTGATTGCATGGCTTCTATATTGTTTGTCCTGGATCAACATTTTCTTATGTATCTTCCTCATTTGCTAATGGTCTTAGTTTACATTGTGAATTGCTTGACATGCCTATTCGTGTTTCTACTCCAGTGGGTGACTCTGTGATAGTTGAAAAGGTGTATAGGTCTTGTCTTGTGACTTTATTGTGGAGCAATACTCATGTAGACTTGGTTATCTTAGAAATGGTTGACTTCGATGTAATTCTGGGTATGACTTGGCTTTCTCCAAATTTTGCAATCTTGGATTGTAATGCTAAAACTGTGACGTTATCCAAGCCTGGGACAGATCCGTTAGTGTGGGAGGGGGACTACACTTCAAATCCGGTTCGTATCTTCTCCTTTCTTCGTGCTAAGAGAATGGTTAGTAAGGGTTGTTTAGCTTTCTTGGCACACCTCAGGGATGATACCACCCAAGTACCTTCAATTGAGTCGGTTTCGATAGTCCGCGAGTTTTTAGATGTTTTTCCTGCAGACCTTCCTAGTATGCCACCGGATAGAAATATTGACTTCTGCATCGATCTTGAACAGTGTACTCGCCCCATTTCTATATCCCCTTATAGAATGGATCCCGCTGAGTTAAGGGAGTTAAAGGCCCAACTTCAAGAGTTGTTGAGCAAAGGCTTCATTAGACCAAGTGCATCCCCTTGGGGTGCTCGTATTTTGTTTATGAAGAAGAAGGATGGAAGCTTTCGGATGTGCATAGACTACAGACAACAGAATAAGGTAACGGTTAAGAACAAGTATCCTCTTCCTCGCATTGATGATTTGTTCGATCAGTTACAAGGCGCTTGTAACTTCTCAAAAATTGACTTGAGATCTGGTTATCAACAATTGAAAATACGGGCAGCAGATATGCCCAAGACTGCTTTTTGGACTAGGTATGTGCATTATGAGTTCTTAGTAATGTCTTTTGGGTTTACAAATGCCCCTGCTGCTTTCATGAGCTTGATGAATGGTATTATTAAGCCATATCTTGATCTCTTTGTCATTGTATTCATTGATGATATACTGGTATACTCAAAGAGCAAGAAAGAACATGAGCAACACTTCAGAATTGTGTTGGAAATGTTGAGGGAGAGAAAGCTTTATGCAAAATTCTCTAAGTGTGAGTTTTGGCTAGATTCAGTGTCCTTCTTAGGGAACGTAGTTTCTAAGGATGGAGTGATGGTGGATCCATCTAAGATTGAAACAGTGAGGAATTTGGTAAGACCTACTAATGTGTCAGAAGTAAGGAGCTTTGTTGGTTTAGCTAGCTACTACCGCCGATTTGTCAAGGGGTTCTCTTTTATTGCTTCCTAATTGACAAGCTTGACTAAACAGAATGTTCCATTTGTATGGTCGGACGAGTGTAAAGAAAGCTTTCAGAAGCTCAAGACTTTGTTGACTACCGCACCAATCCTTACCATGCCAGTGAAAGGTAAGAGTTTCATTGTCTATTGTGATGCCTCCTATTCGGGTTTTGGTGCAGTACTAATGCAAGAGAAAAATGTAGTTGCTTATGCTTCGAGGCAATTAAAGGTTCACGAACGTAATTATCCGACCCATGATTTTGAGTTGGCTGCTGTAGTGTTTGCATTAAAGCAATGGAGGCACTATCTATATGGAGTTAAGTGTGAAGTCTACACGGATCATCGTAACCTACAATATGTCTTTACTCAGAAAGATTTGAATTTAAGATAGAAAAGGTGGATGGAACTACTGAAGGATTATGACATCACTATCTTGTATCATCCGGGAAAAGATAATGTTGTGGCAGACGCCTTTAGTAGAAAAGCAGGGAGCATGGGTAGTTTAGTCCACTTACATGTTTCTAGACGCCCATTGGCTAGAGAGGTTCAGACTCTGGCTAACGACTTTATGAGGTTAGAAGTAAATGAGAAGGGAGGATTTTTGGCCAGTATGGTGGCGAGTTCTTCTTTTCTTGACAAGATCAAGGGAAAACAGTTTGATGATGAGAAACTAAGCCAAATTCAGGATATGGTGTTGCGAGGAGAGGCTAAAGAAGCAATAATGGATGAGGAAGGTGTTTTGAGAATTAAGGGAAGGGTATATGTGCCCCGTGTTGATAATTTGATCCACACTATTCTTACAGAGGCTTATAGCTCTGGATATTCTATACATCTTGGTGCAACCAGGATGTACCGTGACCTAAAGCAACACTTTTGGTGGAGTAGAATGAAGCGCGACATTGTTGATTTTGTTGCCAAATGTCCAAATTGTCAGCAAGTAAAATATAAACACCAGAGGCCTGGAGGAACAGTTCAGAGAATGCCCATTCCTGAATGAAAGTGGGAAAGAATTGCAATGGACTTCGTGGTTGGTCTTCCAAAGACATTGGGGAAATTTGACTCTATTTGGGTAATTGTGGATAGATTAACTAAGTCTGCTCACCTCATCCCGGTCAAGGTGACCTACAATGCAGAAAATTTAGCCATGCTCTACATCTCAGAAATTGTTCGATTGCATGAAGTTCCACTTTCCATCATATTAGATAGAGGTACGCAGTTTACTTCTATGTTTTGGAGAACATTGCATGCTGAATTAGGTACTAGGTTGGACATTAGTACTATATTCCACCCTCAGACCGATGGTCAGTCTGAGTGAACAATTCAGGTGTTGGAAGATATGCTTCGTGCATGTGTGATAGAATTTGGGGGTCATTGGGATAACCTCTTACCCTTAGCAGAGTTTTCATACAATAATAGCAATCACTCAAGTATTGATATGACTCCTTTCGAAGCATTGTATGGGAGGAGATGTAGGTCTTCCATTGGTTGGTTTGATGCATTTGAGGTTAGACCTTGGGGTACTGATCTTTTGAGGGATTCATTAGAGAAGGTGAAATCTATTCAAGAAAAGCTTTTAGCGGCTAAAAGAAGGCAAAAGGAATATGCAGATCGAAAGGTTAGAGACTTGGAGTTCATGGAGGGTGAGTAAGTCTTGCTGAAGGTTTAACCCATGAAAGGGGTGATGCTGTTTGGAAAAAGAGGTAAGCTAAGCCCAAGGTATATTGGACCATTTGAAGTACAAAAGCGAGTAGGGGAGGTGGCTTATGAATTAGCCTTGCCCCCAGGACTGTCATGAGTGCATCCGGTATTTCATGTGTCTATGTTGAAAAGATACCATGGGCATGGAAACTACATCATTCGTTGGGATTCAGTTCTGCTTGATGAGAATTTGTCTAATGAGGAGGATCCTGTTGCTATTTTAGATAGAGAAGTCCGCAAGTTGAGGTTGAGGGAGATTGCATCCATTAAGGTTCAATGGAAGAATCGGCTGGTTGAAGAGTCCACTTGGGAGAAGGAGGCTGATATGCAAGAAAGATACCCACATCTGTTTCCAGATTCAGGTACTCCTTTTCGCCCTTGTTTCTTCTTGTGATCGTTCGAGGAAGAACGATGGGTAAATTGGTATCTATTGTAATGACCTGTTTAGTCATTTAGAGCAACATATATTATTTCTGGAAAAACTGGCTGAGATGACGGATCCCACGACGGACCGTCATAGGCACGACAGACCGTCGAGGGGCTCTCGTTCTAAAACACTTAGAATTCTAAAATTTGGGTACTGAAATCGACTCTCTGAACTTCGTGACGAGGTGGCAGGACGGACCGTCACAGGTATGACGGGCCGTCACAGACTCTTTAATAAATCGAGTCTCTGAACCTTGTGATGAAAGCAGATGGACGGACCGTCGCAGGCACAACAGGCCATCACAGTATGCGTAACCCTGACTAGGTCGAATTTCTGTTTAATATTTTAAGAGGCGTTTTGGACTATTCCTGCTTATAATTATAAAGTTAGTGGTTGAATATTAATAATCAAATTTCTTGAGGGTTAAAGGAGATAACATTAAATTAATTAGTGGGTTACTTTTGTCATCTTTTATACTTAATTATATGCTAATTAGGTTAAAAGAAAAAGGGTTTGAATAAGAAAGATAGAAAGAATAGAGAGAAGAGGGAGAAACGATCGAGAGAGAAAGGAACGAAGAAGAAACCAAAGATTTTGAGGATTAGCTTGCTTGAACACAATTCTTCGGTGGAGGTAGGTTATGGGTTTTATGCTATTTAATAGTAAACTCTTAATAGCGAATGATATGTATTGGGTAGTATTGTGAAACCCTTCTATATGCTTAATTGTGTGTTTGCATGATGTGATGACATAATTGTGATGAAATAAGCATGATGAAGCTATTGAATGCTAAATCTTGAAAACCTCTTGCTAATGATAATGCCTTGGTATAAAAGAAGACCTGATGAACTAAAAGAATGAGGTTAGGGGATCGGGTGTCACGAACCGACACGTAGTAATAGGGGGATCGGGTGTCACGAACCGACACGTAGTAATAGGGGAATCGAGTGTCACAAAACGACACGTAGTATTAGGGGGATCGGATGTCATGAACCGACACGTAGTATTAGGGGGATCGGGTGTCACGAACCGACACGTAGAATAAGGGAATCAGAGTGTCACGTTCCGACACAACATGAATAAAGAGAGTGAATATTAAATTATAGTAATATACTCAGATTTAATGAACCTATTTCCCAAATGAGTATGGTATGGAGGCTTGCATCCTCATGGGTGTACTTTGAGTACTTATTAATGATTATAGTACTTGTTGTTGCTACCTGTTGAGTATTGTAGTTGATTTTACGATATTATATGATATATACTGTTTTCTATTTTGAGTTGACCGATGATATCTACTCAGTACTCGTGTTTTGTACTGACCCTACTTGTATGTTTTCTTTTTGTTCATCGTGGAGTGCAGCAAACGCACCGTCTTCTTCAACCCAACCGTAACTCTAGCCAGTCTTCATCACACCAGATTTCAGGGTGAGCTAAAGCTTCTAGCTTGGACAGGATCTTCTTATTCGTGTCTTGATGCCTTGAAGTTCTTAAATAGACTAGCTATTATTTATGTTTAGTTCCTTAGATACTCTTAGCTTTAGTAATTTGAGGATAGATGTTCTTGTGATGATGACTTCCTGATTTTGGGGATAATGATAAGTTTGAGTTTTAGAAGTTTATTATTAATTTTTTCAATGAGTTTTAAGTCTTTCACAATATATTTTGTTTATTATTGGTAAATGATTGGGGTTTAGATTGGTTGGTTCGCTCACATAGGAGGATAAATGTGGGTGCCACTCACGACATGTTTTGGGTCGTGACAGGTTTTGAGTGAGGACTGATGGTTTTATCTTAAGCTTCAAAAGGTAGATTGATAGTAGTATGACATACTTATAGGGAAAAAAATCCTAGTCGGTATACTTTGGGTGAAGTAAAATGAAGATTTTAGTAAGAAAGTGAATATAGAATTTGTTAGTCCCTTCATTTTGATTACTATATCTGAGTTTATGGTGTCATGTCGAAAAAAAAATGACTTTGTGGTGATGAAAAGGGCTTAAAAATACATGATGGTGATAGGAGTAAGTGATGGATGGTGATGGAGATGCAAATTATAGAACACAAATTATTGGTCCAATAAATTTTGTTTGGTGATAAAAACTTGCGAATATCAAAGGTTGATATTTCTACTATTTAGTGAGTAATGTGGTTGTATGATAAATTTTAGGAGATTTAGGGCACATTCGAATATAATTTAAAGGAGCTGGAATCATAACTATAATAAGATAAAGCTTGTGGGATGTGTAGCCTTAAGAAAAATAAGTGAGGGCAGAATTATTTTCTCTGATTGTAAAAACTAAAAATGTATCCTCGAAGGGATCCAAAATTGGGTTAAAAATTACGTGATTTTATCTATTTTGTTTTGGCTAAGGTAATAGCATAACAAGTTAATCAGCTTGGTTAAAAGCTATTGAATAGAACTTAAGAGAGGAGTGTACAGACGTTCAACTTGAGTGAGATGATAGGTTCTGTTGTATTGTTGAATTTAGAAATGAGTAGGGTTGGATTTTTCGTGAAGCATATGGTATGGTTGGTGGAGAGGCAATTAATGATAAGCTAAGATAAGGTGATTCGTAAAAATCTTTAATGTATAAGCAAATGTAGATAATTAAGGGCATTGTGTTACACAATTGGACTTATAATTCAAATAAATTTTTTTGTTATAAGTCTGAATTTCTGGTGGTATATTTTGTCAAGGTATGAATTAGTTAGATGAGAAACGATTGATTGCATCGTTATTGAGCACATGAAAGAATTTATGCATGCTTTGGACCATAAAGTTGTTACTTTTGAGTGTTAAAGGATCTAAGGAAGGGTTTACCCTCAGTGTTTTGGCTTAAAGTGTGAAGTAAAATGTCATGGATTATTAGTAAAACATGAGATCGGTAAGCAAGCTAGATAAACAAGAATTTGATATATTGAAGGAGCGAGATATTTAGAATTTGCACCATGAAAAGAATTTGAGAAGAGTGAAAGAATAAGACATCTCGTATAAATCCATGGGGTGTAGTTGATGGTTGTTTTAATTTTTGTCTATGAGTTTAGATATAATTGTGATTTGTTAATTAGTTCGGTATAGACTTACTAGTAGTTTATCATCGACTTTTATAAAAAAAATTTAGTTTTTGTTTAGGTTACAAATAATGAGGTATGAAAATTTTAGAATTTTACAATGAGGTTAGATTGCTCGAATTAGGATAGAAGACTTAAGAATGATGTAAAAGGTGAGATATCATTCTACATGGTTATTAAGAATAAAGTTGGGTTAATACTGCTCTATTGATGGGACTTCATAGAATGTTAAGGTGTGTTACATGGACATTTGATGGTTAATAGAGGTTATGAGATTATAGTATACAGAATAGTTTGAGTGACAAAAAATTTTCCTGAGTGTTGGCATGATATATATAATGGTTTAAAATGGTACCTTAAGCATGGTATGTGAAATTATTGTAGAGTCGACTTTGGGTGTGATTTAATAGTTTTGTCTCAATGAAAAGGTACCATCACATTTGAAATTAGTGCTATAGGCCTTATTTGGGACTTGTATCTGTCAGGAAATGCTTAAATAGAATAAGATAGCCATAGTTTGAACATGTATTTTATAAGCATATTTTGATACTATTGAGACGAGACAATGGGTATTAATATTTTGGAATAAACATTGAGATAAATATCCTTTCTTTTCTTGCCTTCCTTTGATCGTTCGAGGATGAACGATGGGTAAATTGGTATCTATTGTAACAACCCGTGTAGTCGGTTTGGGCACTAGAAATTTTTATGTTAGAAAATACTTTCTGATAGATTTAAGTGGGTGTTTTGGACTATTCATAATTATAATTATGAAATTAGTGGGGCAATTTAACTAATTTATTTAGTTAATGGTTAAGAAATAATATTATAATTAATAGGGGGTCACTTTCACCACTCTTATAATTAGTTATATAATATTCAGGAGGAAATATTCTGTAGAAGGGAAATAAGGGTTTAGCCAAGAGAAACCATATTTGCAGCAGTCACGAAGCGGTTGTTCCATCAGATAATAAAATTTAGAGTTGGATTTTGAATGTATTAGCATGATTGTGTTAATTGTTTTTAGTATAATATTTTAATTGGAAATGAGGGATATTTAATAAACGCTAGAAAAATTAGTGGAGTCGTATTGGATTGTACAGAAACTGCTTGTGAGTATTATTATTATTACTATTGTTATATTCTTGATTGGAAGGAAAAGGTGTGTGTGTGTGTGTATATATATATATATATATATATATATATATATATATATATATATATATATAAATTAGTACTATGTTGTTGTGAAGAGGGATCTAGCTTTCATTTTAATAGATGTCTTAGTGTAATGTTTGGTAAAATTGGCTTAAAGTTGGTGGATGAGTGGCAAGTGAAAGTTATATATAGAAAATTTAATGAGTTCATTGAGGATTAAATTGTTACTGTCATATGTTTACTATTTTAAAAATGAATTTCGTATGTTATGTATTATAACGTTGTTTGCCATTCAAGTTGTTATATTAATGTCAAATGACTTTGTTTTGAATTGCATGTAATGATGGCTTAATGGTCTATTGAAGAATAACAAACAATTAACAGTAGGAAGTTTTTGAATTCTTATGTAATTATTTACGGAAAATGCACAAGTACCCCCTCAGCCTATGCCCGAAATCCCAGACACACTTATACTATACTAAGGTCCTATTATCCCCCTGAACTTATTTTATAAGTAATTTTCTACCCCTTTTTAGTTTACGTGGTTCTAGTTTGAAAAAAAAGTCAATTATCGTTGGGCCCACAAGATAGTGTCACGTAGGCTCAAAAGGGGTAAAAAATTATTAATAAAATAAGTTCAGGGGGGGTAATAGGACCTTAGTATAGTATAAGTGTGTCTCTGAGATTTCGGGCATAGGTTGAGGGGGTACTTGGGCATTATCCCAATTATTTATTATAAAATTGAGTCCAAATATATAACCAATAAGAGAGTAAGGAGGGGTAATAAACTTTGACATTTCTATGATAAAATTGGGAATTTTTGCATATGGGTGTTATAAATTATGTAATATGTTGTTTTGATTTTCACTTGTAGAGGTTACTGGACATAGACGTAACCTTAAATTCCAATTCTTTTCATAGTTATTTTTTTATGAGCTATGTTTTAAAATATTGAGCTAGGTAATTAATATTAGGTGTATCGAGTTATCTAAATTCCACTATAGTTATGCTAATGGGAGGAATTAAGACTTACCATTAGGCTTAAACTTTAAGAGATTGATTATTAATCGGAGTGTTTGTAGACTTGTGAACTTACACCTTATATATATATATATATATATATATATATGATAGATTGGAAGGGTTTAGAGGCAATAAGGAAAGGATAGGCATTGGAGAAGTAGTTGCTTGACTTCGATTCTTCGGTGGAGGTAGGTTATGGTTTATGCCATTTGATAGTTAACTCTTAATAGTGATTGATATGCCTTGAATGATATTGTGAAGTTCTCTATGTACTTGACTGTGTGGTTGTGTGATTTGGTTGTGTGGTTTGTGATTGGTCTAAAATCCTGAGACCGTAGAATTTATATTCTCTAATCCTTTCTATAGAAGTGATTCCTTGAATAAAGAAGGTTTGATGAAAATAATATAACAATAAATTGAAAGCGGTGATAATAAAGGATAAATTAATAGTATAATTGGATCGGAGTGTCATGTTCCGATACGGTATTCTTGGATCGGAGTGTCACGTTCTGACACTGTATTTTTGGATTGGAGAGTCACATTCCGACATGGTATTCTTTGATCGGAGTGTCACGTTCCGACACGGTATTTTTAAATCGGAGTGTCACGCTCCGACACGATAATATTAAAGGAAAAATATGTTGAATTAATGGAAGATATTCAATCTCAAAGAACTCAAATCCCAAAATGGTTTTGTTTGGAGGCATGAGTCCTCATGTGTGATCTTGATACCGTTGATTTAATACGTGCTTACTTTATTGTTATTGACACTTGTTCATGTTGTTTGTTGCTTATCACATGTTAAGTGCTATAGTTGAGTTCATACTATTATTCTTTTTATATTAGTTACTATTTTAGGTTGACCGATTATACTTACTCAGTACATGTTGCCTCGTACTAAGTCCTACTTGTTTTCTTCTTTGTTTTCCTTTTATGAAATGCAGCGAGTGTACCTATGACTTCTGATTTCCCTCAGCTTTAGCCAGCCTCCAGCATATCAAGTTACAGGGTGAGCTATCCATTCAAACTCGTGTTGGATTCTCTCGCTGATGACATGGTGTCCTATACTTTCGGACTATACCATTTTATTCTTTATTTTAGTGAATTCGATATTCTTAGACTAAGTATTGGAGATTAGATGTCCTTGATGTGATGACTATCAGATTTTGGGATTATAAGTATTAAACTTTAGAAACTTATTTAAATTGATTGCTTAGTATCTTTTGGAGCTTCCGCATTATATATATTATTTATAGTTGAACTATTGGTATATGTTGGGGTTTAGATGTGTTGGTTCGCCCACCTAAGGAGGTAAGTATGGGTGCCATTCACGACCCATTTTCGGTCGTAACAATTCAGTAGCATTAACAGATAGAAATATAGAAAAATCATTAGTATTATATTGGAAGATGTCTGATATAGAGTTAGCACCAGGAGGTAAAATGTTTACAGCAAGATGTAAAAACTTGTATATTTATGACAAAACACAAAGTAACAGTGAGAAATAAAATTGACAAAATAAAAGTAGAAAATCCCTTTGAAGAAATAATTACTGTGATAGATAATAATGACTATAGGTATAAGGAAATGGACATAAAAGAAGACTTAGAAATTGTAAAAGAAAGACTAAGCACTTCAAGTGTACCAAATACATTAACAAGAACTACCTCATCAAGAATGAGCACATCTAGAAGAAACCATGAAATTCCACAAAAATTATTAGAAAATATAACACCATACCATTATTTTATAACAGGAATAATAAACCAAAGAAGATATAAAATTTTAATAAAAACAGGACAAGAAGAAAATTACATAATAAGAGAATTAGTGTTAGAAACAGAAATTATAAAAACAGGACAATTATGCCCCGGACTACCTAGTGAGATAGTGTCACGACCCAAACCGGGTTGCGACTGGCACCCACACTTACCCTCCTATGTGAGCGAACCAACCAATCTAACCTTAACATTTCAATGTAATAACAATAGAAAGTAATGCGGAAGACTTAACTCATTAATAAAAACCAATTCAATAACTATCAATATTCAACATCTATTATTCCCAAAACCTGGAAGTCATCACCACAAGAACATCTACAATCAAATGACTAAACTAAGAGTATTCTAAAAGCTAAAAATACATAAGAAGCTAGTCCATGCTGGAAGTTCAAGGCATCAAGACTTGAAGAAGAAGATCCAGTCCAAGCTAGAAGCATTAGCTCACCCTAAAGATCCGATGTGACGAAGACTGGCTAGAGTTACTGTTGAGTCGAAGATGACGGCACGTTTGCTGCACTCCATAATTAAACAAGAAGAAAACAATAAAAGTAGGGGTCAGTACAAAGCACGGGTACTGAGTAGATATCATCGGCCAACTCAAAATAGAAAACAGTATATACGAAGTAATATCATAAAATCAACTATGATACTCAACATGTAGCAATAACAAGCACTATATCATTAACAATTACCGTCAAGTTCACACATGAGGACTCAAGCCCCAATACCATACTCATTTGGGAATCATGTTCATTAGATTGAGTATATTAACATCTTTCAAGATTCATTATCTTTATTTCTCTTGTGTCGGTACGTGACACTCCGCTCCCTCATATTCATTATTCCTCTTATGTCGGTACGTGACACTCCGATCCCCTAAATCTACGTGTCAATTCATGACACCCGATCCCCTAAATCTACGTGTCAGTCCATGACACCCGATCCCCTAATTCTACGTGTCGGTTCGTGACACTCGATCCCCTTATTCTACGTGTCGGTTCGTGACACCCGATCCCCTAATTCTACGTGTCGGTTCGTGACACCCGATCCCCTAATTCTACGTGTCAGTTCGTGACACCCGATCCCCTACATGTGTCGGTACGTGACACTCCGATCCACTAAATCTATGTGCCGGAACGTGACACTCCGATCCACTAATATCATTCTGTAAATCATCAAGCCTTCTCTATACCAAGGCATCCTCAATCCCATTACTTTAATTCATCAAGTCTTCTTCTATACCAAGGCATCATCATTAATAATGTATATTAAAGTTTCTTTTCAAGATTTGGGATTCAATATTTTCATCATGCTTATCTTATCACAATCACATAATCATATTCATGCAAACATACAATTAAGCATATAGTAGAGTTTACAATACTACCAATACATATCATTCTCTATTAAGAGTATACTATGAAAGCATGAAAACCATAACCTACCTCCACCGAAGAATTGAATCAAGCAAGAATTTTCCCAAAGCTTTGTTTCTCCCTTCTCGTTCGATTCCCTCTCTTTCTACTCGTTCTCTTTCTTTTTCTGTCTCTTTTTGTTCTTTCTTATTTTTCTTATTCAAACCCTCTTTCTTTTACCCTAATTAGTATATAATTAAGAATCAAAGATGGCAATAATACCCCACTAATTAACTTAGGGTTACCTCTTTTAACCCCCAAGAATTTGAGTTATTAATATAAACCCACGAAATCTATAATTAAGGAAAGAATAGTCCCAAAACGTCCCTTAAAACGTGTAAGAAATCCGATTCTGCCTGGGATTTGCGCAACCTGTGACGGGCCGTCGTGCCTGTGACGGTCCATCCTGCAGGTCGTCGCAAAGTTCAGAGAATGGATTTTCACTGAAGTCTCCGTGACGGTCCGTCACGCCTGTGACGGTCCGTCACGCCTGTGACGGTCCGTCCTGCCATTCCGTCACGAAGTTCAGAGAGTCGATTTTCAGTACCCAATTTCAGATATTCTAAGTGTTTTGAAACGAGACCCTGCAACGGTCCGTCGTGCCCTTGACGGTCCGTCGTGGGGTCCGTCGCTTCTGCCAGTTTTTCCAGAATTGAAGTCTGTTGCTCAAAACGACTAAACAGGTCGTTACAATAGATACCAATTTACCCATCGTTCGTCCCCGAACGATCAAAAGAAGGAAAACAAGGGCGAAAAGGAGTACCTGAATCTGTAAACAGATGTGGGTATTTTTCTCGCATATCCGCCTCCTTCTCCCAAGTGGCTTCTTCAACGGGTCGATTCTTCCATTGCACCTTGATGGATGCAATCTCTCTTGACCTCAACTTGCGAACTTCTCTATCTAAAATAGCAACAGGCTCCTCCTCATAAGACAAGTTCTCATCAAGCAAAATTGAATCCCAACGGATGATGTAGTTTCCATCTCCATGGTATCTTTTCAATATCGACACATGGAATACCGGGTGTACTCCGGACAGCCCCGGAGGCAAGGCTAACTCATAAGCCACCTCCCCTACTCGCTTAAGTACTTCAAATGGTCCAATGTACCTTGGACTTAGTTTACCCCTTTTTCCAAACCGCATCACCCCTTTCATGGGTGAAACTTTCAACAAGACTTGTTCACCCTCCATGAACTCTAAGTCTCTAACCTTTCGATCTGCATATTCTTTTTTTCTACTTTGCGCCGCTAGAAGCTTTTCTTGAATAGACTTCACTTTCTCTATCGAATCCCTCAAAAGGTCAGTACCCCAAGGCCTAACCTCAAATGCGTCAAACCAACCAATGGGAGACCTACATCTCCTACCATACAATGCTTCGAATGGAGCCATATCAATGCTTGAGTGATAGCTATTATTGTATGAAAACTCCACTAAGGGTAGGAAGCTATCCCAATGACCACCAAACTCTATCACACACGCACGAAGCATATCCTCCAACACTTGAATCGTTCTCTTAGACTGACCATCGGTCTGAGGATGGAACGCAGTACTAAGGTCCAACCTAGTACCCAATTCCGCCTGCAATGTTTTCCAAAACATAGAAGTAAACTGCGTACCTCTATTTGATATGATGGATAATGGAACCCCATGCAATCGCACCACTTCCGAGATGTAAAGTTTGGCTAACTTTTCTGCATTGTAAGTCACGTTGACCGGAATGAAATGAGCAGATTTAGTTAGCCTATCAACAATCACCCAAATGGAGTCATACTTACCCATTGTCTTCGGAAGGCCAACCACAAAGTCCATTGCAAATTCTTTCCCACTTCCATTCAGGAATGGGCATTCTCTGAAGTGTTCCTCCGGGCCTCTGGTGTTCATACTTTACTTGTTGACAGTTTGGACACTTGGCAATAAAATCCACAATGTCACGCTTCATTCTACTCCACCAAAAGTGTTGTTTTAGGTCACGATACATCTTGGTTGCACCCGGATGTATAGAATACCTTTAACTATGAGCCTCTGTCAGAATAGTGTTGATCAAATCATCGATGCGGGGTACGCATACCCTTCCCTTGATCCTCAAAACACCTTCCTCATCGATTTGTGCTTCCTTAGCCTCTCCTCGCAATACCTTATCTTGAATTCTGCACAGTTTCTCATCATCAGACTGTCTTCCCTTAATCTTGTCAAGAAAGGAAGATCTTGCCTCCACAGAAGCCAACAATCCTCCCCTCTCATTTACTTCTAATCTCATCAAGTCATTAGCTAGAGTTTGAACCTCTCTAGCCAGTGGGCGTCTAGGAGCTTACAAGTGAGCTAGGCTTCCCATGCTTCCCGCCTTTCTACTTAAAGCATCCGCTACAACATTCGCCTTCCCCGGATGATACAAGATAGTGATATCGTAGTCCTTTAGTAACTCCATCCATCTCCTCTGTCTTAAGTTCAAATCTTTCTGAGTAAAGACATACTAAAGGCTACGATGATCCGTATAGATCTCACACTTAACCCCATATAAATAGTGTCTCCATTGTTTTAATGCAAACACTACCGCGGCCAATTCCAAATCATGAGTGGGATAATTATGTTCATGCACTTTTAATTGTCTTGAAGCATAAGCAATCACACTCTTCTCTTGCATTAGTACTGCACCCAAACCAGAATAGGATGCATCACAATAAACAATGAAGTTCTTACCCTCTACTGGCAAGGTAAGGATAGGTGCGGTAGTCAACAAGGTCTTGAGCTTCTGAAAGCTTTCCTCACATTCGTCCGACCATACATATGGAACATTCTGCTTAGTCAAGTTCGTCAATTGGGAAGCAATAGAAGAGAATCCCTAGACAAATCGGCGGTAGTAGCTAGCTAACCCAACAAAGCTCCTTATTTCTTACACATTAGTGGGTCTTACCCAATTCTTCACTGTTTCAATCTTAGAAGGATCCACCATCACTCCTTCCTTAGAAACCACGTTCCCCAAGAAGGACACTGCATCTAGCCAAAACTCACACTTAGAGAACTTGACATAAAGCTTTTTCTCCCTTAACATTTCCAATACCATTCTCAAATGCTCTTCATGTTCCTTCTTGTTCTTTGAGTATACCAATATATCATCAATAAATACGATCACGAAGAGGTCCAAATATGGCTTAAAATCCCGTTCATCAAGCTCATGAACGCAGCAGGGGCATTCGTAAGACCAAAGGACATCACTACAAATTCGTAATGCCCATACCTCGTTCTAAAAGCAGTCTTTGGCACATCCGTTGCCCGTATTTTCAATTGATGATAACCGGATCTCAAGTCAATCTTAGAGAAGACACAAGCACCTTGTAACTGATCGAACAAGTCATTAATGCGGGGAAGAGGATACTTGTTCTTTATGGTTACCTTGTTTAGTTGTCTGTAGTCTATACACATTCGAAAACTCCCATCCTTCTTCTTTACAAACAAAATCGGAGCACCCCAAGGGGATGCATTTGGTCTAATGAAGCCTTTGTTCAATAACTCTTGAAGTTGTGCCTTTAACTCTCTTAACTCCGCGGGAGCCATTCTATAAGGGGGTATAGAAATGGGGCGAGTACCGGGTTCAAGATCAATACAGAAGGCAATATCCCTATCCGGTGGCATACAAGGAAGATCTGCAGTGAACACATCCAGAAACTCACGAACCACTGAAACTGACTCAATCGAAGGTACTTGGGTAGTGTCATCCTTGAGATGTGCCAAGAAAGCTAAACACCCTTTACTAATCATTTTCTTAGCACGAAGAAAGGAGACAATGCGGACTGGATTGGAAATGTAGTCACCCTCCCACACTAACGGGTCTGTCCCAGGCTTGGCTAACGTCACCGTTTTAGCATTACAATCCAAGATTGCAAATTGCGGAGAAAGCCAAGTCATACCCAGAATCACATCACAATCATCCATTTCTAAGATAACCAAATCTTCATAAGTGTTGCTCCCCACAAAGTTTACCAAACAAGACCTATATACCTTTTCAACTACCACAGACTCACCCACTGGAGTAGAGACACGAATAGGCATATCAAGTAATTCACAATGTAAATTTAGACCATTAGCAAATGAGGAAGATACAGAAGAAAACGTGGATCCAGGATCAAACAATACAGAGGCCATGCAATCACAAACCAGAAGATTACCTGTGATGACAGCATCAGATGCCTCCGCTTCAAACCGCCCAGGGAATGCGTAACAATGGGCCCTATCGTTCGTCAGTCCGTTGCCCCTACCATGTTGTGATGTAGTGGCTCCAGTTTGCCCATCACCTCGGCCGTTTTGGTGACCACTATTACCTCGACCACCGCGCCCTCCAGAAAAACGGCCTCTGCCATGACCACCTCTACCTCTAACATTTGGAGGTCTGTAACTCTGTTTTGGACAATATCTCTTAATATGTCAAATCTCCCCACATCCATAGCACTCTCTGGGTTAATGCATAGGTCTCTCAGAGAAGTGTTGACCGGTCGGAGGTGGACCCCCAACTACAGTCTGTAGTGAAGACTGAATTGGTCGGACTGAGTAACTTTCCGAACCCTGTCCTCTAGTGTAAGTACCCTTAAACTCACCTCCCTTTCGAAGCTTTTTTGATGTCGATGTCGTAGTGAAGTCGTCTGGCTTCACTCCTTCCACTTCTATCACAAAGTCTACCACCTCTTGGAAGGATTTTGCCGTTGCCGCTATCTGTAAGGCCGAAATCCGCAATTCTGACCTCAACCCCTTCACAACCCGGCGAATTCTCTCTTGGGGACTGAAACATAATTGGGTGGCATATCTGGATAGTGCGCGAAACCTAGCCTCGTAAGCATTTACCGACATCCTACCTTGATCTAGGCTCAAGTACTCATCCCTTTTCCTATCCCTCAATGTTCGGGGGATATACTTCTCCATAAACAAGCTAGAGAATGAGGCCCAAGTCATAGGTGGTTCCTCTGTTGGTTGACACTCAATATGTGACCGCCACCACATTTTGGCGTTCCCTTGAAACTGATAACTCACGAACTCAACACCAAACCGTTCTACTATACCCATCTTGTGTAGTAGCTCATGACAGTCAACCAAAAAATCGTAAGCATCCTCAGATTCCGCACCCTTGAAGACTAGAGGTTTCAATTTCAAGAACTTACTGAAAAGTTCATGCTGATCATTTGTCATTATAGGCCCAGTAGTAAGACGTGGAAACGTGCCTATTTCCAATGGAACATCCATGCGGGGAGCCACAGTAGCCGCATGTTGTACCTCCGGAGCCTGAGGTGCTGGTGCAGAAAACACTGGGGGTGTCTTGCTCTGATCAGACAACCCGCTAAGATAAGCCAGAACCTGATTGATCATCTCTGGGGTAGGTTGGGGTGGCATTTCCTCATTTTGCACTTGTTCATTCACCCCATCCTCCCCCTCTCTTATCACTTCCTCAGTCGGTGGGGGAGTCACTGCCCTAGTATCAGATGGGCTAGGTGCTCGTCCTCTTCCTCTAGAGGACGTCCTCCCACGACCTCTACCACGACCTCTTGCCACTTCTCTTCCTCGAGCTACAGCCCCAGTGGCTGGCTCAGACGCACCCTGTCTCGCCGGTGCTGGTGTTGGTGTTGGCGTAGTCGTTTCTCTAGTTCTAACCATCTGCGAAAGAGAGTGAAGATGGTCAGATACCAATTCGTATCGCCTAGATACCAATTGGACTCAAGTAGTAGCACGAAAGAAAGAATGAAAGAGTGAAATTTTCCTAAAGTCTTATAGCCTCTCAAGGAAAAGTAAAGGTGTCCCCCTACCGTTCCTTAAGACTCTACTAGACCTGTTCTTGTGTGATGAGACCAACGAACCTAATGTTCTGATACCAAGTTTGTCACGACCCAAACCGGGTTGCGACTGCCACCCACACTTACCCTCCTATGTGAGCGAACCCACCAATCTAACCTTAACATTTCAATGTAATAACAACAGAAAGTAATGCGGAAGACTTAACTCATTAATAAAAACCAATTCAATAACTATCATTATTCGACATCTATTATTCCCAAAACCTGGAAGTCATCACCACAAGAACATCTACAATAAAATGACTAAACTAAGAGTATTCTAAAAGCTAAAAATACATAAGAAGCTAGTCCATGCCGGATGTTCAAGGCATCAAGACTTGAAGAAGAAGATCCAGTCCAAGCTAGAAGCATTAGCTCACCCTGAAGATCCGATGTGACGAAGACTGGCTAGAGTTACTGTTGAGTCGAATATGACGGCACGTTTGCTGCACTCCACAATTAAACAAGAAGAAAACAATAAAAGTAGGGGTCAGTACAAAGCACGGGTACTGAGTCGATATCATCGACCAACTCAAAATAGAAAACAGTATATACCAAGTAATATCATAAAATCAACTATGATACTCAACATGTAGCAACAACAAGCATTATATCATTAACAATTACCGTCAAGTTCACACATGAGGACTCAAGCCCCAATACCATACTCATTTGGGAATCATGTTCATTAGATTGAGTATATTAACATCTTTCAAGATTAATTATCTTTATTTCTCTTGTGTCGGTACGTGACACTCCGCTCCCTCATATTCATTATTCCTCTTGTGTCGGTACGTGACACTCTGATCCCCTAAATCTACGTGTCGGTTTGTGACACCCGATCCCCTAAATCTACGTGTCGGTTCGTGACACCCGATCCCGTAATTCTACGTGTCGGTTCGTGACACCCGATCCCGTAATTCTACGTGTCGGTTCGTGACACCCGATCCCCTAATTCTACGTGTCGGTTCGTGACACCCGATCCCCTAATTCTACGTGTCGGTTCGTGACACCCGATCCCCTAATTCTACGTGTCGGTTCTTGACACCCGATCCCCTACATGTGTCGGTACGTGACACTCCGATCCACTAAATCTATGTGTCGGCACGTGACACTCCGATCCACTAATATCATTCTGTAAATGATCAAGCCTTCTCTATACCAAGGCATCCTCAATCCCATTACTTTAATTCATCGAGCCTTCTTCTATACCGAGGCATCATCATTAATAATGTATATTAAAGTTTCTTTTCAAGATTTGGGATTCAATATTTTCATCATGCTTATCTTATAACAATCACATAATCATATTCATGTAAACATACAATTAAGCATATAGTAGGGTTTACAATACTACAAATACATATCATTCTCTATTTAGAGTTTACTATGAAAGCATGAAAACCATAACCTACCTCCACCGAAGAATTGAATCAAGCAAGAATTTTCCCAAAGCTTTGTTTCTCCCTTCTCGTTCGATTCCCTCTCTTTCTACTCGTTCTCTTTCTTTTTCTTTCTCTTTTTGTTCTTTCTTATTTTTCTTATTCAAACCCTCTTTCTTTTACCCTAATTAGTATATAATTAAGAATCAAAGATGGCAATAATACCCCACTAATTAACTTAGGGTTACCTCTTTTAACCCCCAAGAATTTCAGTTATTAATATAAACCCACGAAATCTATAATTAAGGAAAGAATAGTCCAAAATCATCCCTTAAAACGTGTAAGGAAATCCGATTCTGCCTGGGATTTGCGCAACCTTTGGTGGGCCGTCGTGCCTGCGACGGTCCGTCCTGCAGGTCGTCGCAAAGTTCAGAGAATGGATTTTCACTGAAGTCTCCGTGACGGTCCGTCACGCCTGTGACGGTCCGTCTTGCCATTCCGTCACGAAGTTCAGAGAGTCGATTTTCAGTACCCAATTTCAGATTTTCTAAGGGTTTTGAAACGAGACCCTGCGACGGTCCGTCGTGCCCTTGACGGTCCGTCGTGGGGTCCGTCGCTTCTTCCGGTTTTTCCAGAATTTAAGTTTGTTGCTCAAAAGGACTAAACAGGTCGTTACAGATAGTAAATACAAATGAAGAAATAATAGAAAAAGAAATAATTATAGGAGGAATACCGTTAATAATACCATTTAAAATTTATCAAGGAAACCAGAACATTGCACTAGAAATAAAATGGTTAGAAAAAGTTAATTCATACAATATAGAAAATGAACAACTAACAATAACCTGTCAAATTAAGAAAATAATCATTAAAAGGACGAAATGAATAATGTAAATAATATATATGCAAAAATTATTGTAGAAGGATACCACAACAGATACTATACCCCTATAATAGATACAGGAGCAGAAGCAAATATATGTAAATATAATTGTTTACCAAAAGATAAATGGGAAAAATTAAAAACACCTATAGTAGTAACAGGATTTAATAATGAATGAAGTATGATTACATATAAAGCAAAAAATATAAAAATACAAATATGGGATAAAATACTAACAATAGAAGAAATGTATAATTTTGAGTTTACAACGAAAGATATGTTATTAAAAATGTCATTTTTAGATAAATTTTACCCACACATAGTAACAAAAACACATTGGTGGTTTACTACACCATGCGGAAACAAAATAGTAGCAAAAAGAGTAAATAATAATCAACGCAAACCTATAGAATGGATAAAAGGAAGTGAAAAAATAAATCAAGAAATGAAAATATAAATAAAAAACAAATAACACAATTAGAAATTATAATATTTACAATAGACTAATTTAAAATAATTAATGAACAACTAGAATTACTTTATAATGATAATCCATTACAATGATGGGAAAAAAATAAGACAAAAATAAAAATTTAATTAATAGATGAAAAAAACATAATAACACAAAAACCATTGAAATATAATTTTGATGACTTAAAATAATTCAAAATACATATAGATGAACTATTAGAGAATAATTATATACAAGAAAGTAATAGTAAACATAGAAGTCCTGCATTCATAGTTAATAAACATAGTGAACAAAAAAGAGGAAAAAGTAGAATGGTTATAGATTATCGTAATCTAAATGCCAAAACTAAAACATACAATTACCCAATACCAAATAAAATAATAAAAATAAGACAAATATAAGGATATAACTATTTGTCACGACCCAAATCGGGCCGCGACTGGCACCCACACTTACCTTCATATGTGAGCGAACCAACCAATCTAAACCTTAACATTTCAATATAATATCAACAGAAAGTAATGCGGAAGACTTAAACTCATTAATAAAAACCAATTCAATAAATTCTAAAAACACAGCAACTATTATTATCCCCAAAATCTGGAAGTCATCATCAGAAGAACCTCTACTTCAAATTACTAAATCTAGAAGTATCTAAGAAGCTAAAATACATAAAAGCTAGTCCATGCCGGAACTTGAAGGCATCAAGACATGAAGAGGAGGATCCAGTCCAAGCTAGAAGCATTAGCTCACCCTGATATCCGGAGTAATGAAGACTGGCTAGAGTTGCGGTTGAGTTGAAGACAACGGTACGTTTGCTGCACTCCACAATTTACAAAGAAAACAAATACAAGTAGGGGTCAGTACAAACACAAGTACTGAGTAGGTATCATCGGCCAACTCAAAATAGAAAACAGTATATATCAGGTAACATCTTAAAATCAACTAATATCCTTAGCATGCAGCATTTAGAATTACCATAACCTTTGGTTACAACACCAAGCACACCAATGAGGATTCACGCCTCCTCATCATGCTCATTTGGGAATTAGGTTCATTAGATTAAGTATATTAACATCTTTCAAGATTAGTTATCTTTATTCCTCTTTTATCGGTACGTGACACTCCTCTCCTCATATACTATCCTGGTGTCAGAACGTGACACTCTGATCCTCATTCTATCCTTGTTTCGGAACGTGACACCCGATCCATATTGTATCCTGGTATCGGAATGTGGCACCCGATCCATATACTATCTTGGTGTCGGAACGTGACACTCCGATCCTCATATACTATCCTGGTACCAGAGCATGGCACCCGATCCATATACTATCCTGGTATCGGAACGTGACACTCCGACCCTTATATACTATCTTGGTACTGGAACGTGGCACCTGATCATCTAATCTCACTACTTTCGTTCATCAAGCCTTCTTTTATACCAAGGCATCATCATTAACAAAGTAGATTAGGGTTTCTTTTTCAAGATTAAGGATTCAATAGCTTCATCATGCTTATTTTATCACAATTATATAATCATATTCATGCAAGCATACAATTAATCATATAGAAGGGTTTACAACACTACCCAATACATATCATTCGCTATTAAGAGTTTACTACGAATAGCATATAAAAACCATAACCTACCTCCACCGAAGATTAGTGATCAAGCAAGCAAGTTCCCCAAAGCTTTGTGTTCCTCTTCGTTTCTCTCTCTCTCTCTCTCTCTCGATCGTTTCTCCCTCTCTTGCTGTTCTTTTCTTTTTCTTATTCAAACCCTCTTTCTTTTACCCTAATTAGCATATAATTAAGTATAAAAGATAAGGACTTAACCCACTAATTAATTCAAGGTTACCTCTTTTAACCCTCAAATAATTAAATTATTAACATTAACCCACTAAATTTATAATTATAGCAGGAATAGTCCAAAACGTCCCTTAAAACATTTAAAGAAATATGATCCCGCCTGGGATTACGCAGCCTGTGACGGGCCGTCATGCCTGCGACGGTCCGTCCTGCTGCTCCGTCACAGAGTTCAGAGACTCAATTCTCTGAAGAGTCTGTGACAGTCCTGCACGCCTGTGACGGTCCATCCAACCATTTCGTTACGAAGTTCAGAGATTCGATTTCAGTACCCATTTTTCAGAATTTCTAAGTGTTTTGAAACGAGACACCCTCGACGGTCTGTCGTGCCCATGATGGTCCGTCGTGGGTTCCGTTGTCCCAGCCAGTTTTTGCAGAAATAAAATTTGCTGCTCAAAACGACTAACAGGTCGTTACAATAGATACATATTTACCCATCGTTCATCCCCGAACGATCACAAGAAGAAAAAAACGGGCGAAAAGGAGTACCTGAATCTGTAAACACGTGTGGGTATCTTTCTTGCATGTCAGCCTCTTTTTCCCAAGTGTCTTCTTCAACGGGTCGATTCTTCCATTGAACTTTGATGGATGCAATCTACCTTGACCTCAACTTGCAAAGTTCTCTATGTAGAATAGCAATAGGTTCCTCCTCATAGGAAAAATTCTCATCAAGCAAAACTGAATCCCAACGAATAATGTAGTTTCCATCCCCATGGTATCTTTTCAACATAGACACATGAAACACCGGATGGACTCCGGATAGCCCTGGAGGCAAGGATAACTCATAAGCCACCTCCCCAACTCGCTTAAGTACTTCAAAGGGACCAATATACCTTGGGCTTAATTTACCCATTTTACCAAAACGCATCACCCCTTTCATGGGTGAAATCTTCAGCAAGACTTGTTCACCCTTCATGAACTCCAAGTCTCTAACCTTTCGATCTGCATATTCCTTTTGCCTACTATGCGCCGCTAACAGCTTTTCTGGAATAGATTTCACTTTATCTAACGATTCTCTCAGAAGGTCAGTACCCCAAGGTCTAACCTCAAATGCATCAAACCACCTAATGGGAGACCTACATCTTCTCCCATATAGTGCCTCAAATAGGGCCATATGAATGCTTGAGTGATAGCTATTGTTGTAGGAGAACACTGCTAAGGGTAAGAAGTTATCCCAATGACCACCAAATTCTATCACACATGCACGAAGCATATCCTCCAACAGTTGAATCGTTCGCTCAGACTGACCATCGGTCTGAGGGTGAAATGCAGTACTAAGGTCCAACCTAGTACCTAATTCAGCATGCAATGTTCTCCAAAACATAGAAGTAACTGCGTACCTTTATCTGATATGATGGACAGTGGAACTCCATGCAATCGAACAATTTCTGAGATGTAAATTTTGGCTAACTTCTCTTCATTATAAGTCACCTTGACCGGAATAAAATGAGCAGACTAAGTTAATCTTTCCAAAATTACCCAAATAGAGTCAAACTTCCCCAATGTCTTTGGAAGACTAACCACGAAGTCCATTGCAATTCTCTCCCACTTCCATTCAGGAATGGGCATTCTCGGAAGTGTTCCTCCGGGCCTCTGGTGTTCATACATTACTTGCTGACAATTTTGACATTGGGCAACAAAATCAACAATGTCGCGCTTCATCCTACTCCACCAAAAGTGTTGCTTTAGGTCACGGTACATCTTGGTTGCACCAGGATGTATAGAATATCCGGAACTATGAGCCTCTGTAGGAATAGTGTGGATCAAATCATCAACACGAGGCACACATACCCTTCCCTTAATCCTCAAAACACCTTCCTCATCCGTTATTGCTTCTTTAGCCTCTCCTCACAACACCATATCCCGAATTCGGCTTTGTTTCTCGTCATCAAAATGTTTCCCCTTGATCTCGTCAAGAAAAGAAGATCTTGCCTCCACACAAGCCAACAATCCTCCCTTCTCATTTACTTCTAACCTCATCAAGTCGTTAGCCAGAGTCTGAACCCCTCTAGCCAATGGACTTCTAGAAACTTGCAAGTGAGCTAGACTTCCCATGCTCCCTGCATTTCTACTTAAGGCGTCTGCCACAACATTAGCCTTTCCCGGATGATACAAGATAGTGATATCATAGTCCTTCAGTAGTTCCATCCATCTCCTTTGTCTCAAATTCAAATCTTTTTGAGTAAAGACATACTGTAGGCTACGATGATCCGTGTATACTTCACACTTAACCCCATATAAATAATGTCTCCATTGCTTTAATTGAAACACTACCGTAGCCAGTTCCAAATCATGGGTCGGGTAATTGCGTTCATGCACCTTTAATTGCCTTGAAGCATAAGCAATTACATTCTTCTCTTGCATTAGCACTGCACCCAAACCAGAATAGGATGCATCACAATAGACAATGAAATTCCTACCTTCAACGGGCAAGGTGAGAATTGGTGCAGTAGTCAACAAAGTCTTGGGCTTCTGAAAGCTTTCTTCACACTCCTCCGACCATACAAATGGAACATTTTGCTTAGTCAAGTTCGTTAATTGGGAAGCAATGGAAGATAATCCCTTGAAAAATCGACGGTAATAGCTAGCTAAACCAACAAACCTCCTTATTTCTGACACATTAGTAGGTCTTACCCAATTCTTCACCGTCTCGATATTAGAAGGATCCACCATCACCACATCCTTAAAACTACGTGCCCTAAGAAGGACACTGAATCTAGCCATCATCACAAGAACATCTATCCTCAAATTACTAATCTAAGAGTATCTAAGAAGCTAAAATACATAAAAAGCTAGTCCATGCCGGAACTTCAAGGCATCAAGACATGAAGAGGAAGATCCAGTCCAAGCTAGAAGCATTAGCTCACCGTGATATCCGGAGTAATGAAGACTGGCTAGAGTTACTGTTGAGTTGAAGATGACGGCACGTTTGCTGCACTCCACAAATAAACAAGAAGAAAACATAAAATTAGGGGTCAGTACAAAACACGGGTACTGAGTAGATATCATCGGCCAACTCAAAATAGAAATCGATATATACGAAGTAATATAATAAAATCAACTATCATACTCAACGTGTAGCAACAGCAAGTACTATATCATTAACAATTACCGTTAAGTTCACACATGAGGACTCAAGCCTCAATACCATACTCATTTGGGAATTATGTTCATTAGATTTGAGTATATTAACATCTTTCAAGATTCATTATCTTTATTTCTCTTGTGTCGGTAAGTGACACTCCGCTCCATCATATTTGTTAATCCTCTTGTGTCGGTACGTGACACTCCGATCCCCTACTACTATGTGTCGGAACGTGACACTGCGATCCCCTAAATCTACGTATCTTTTCGTGACACCCGATCCCCTAAATCTACGTGTCGGTTCGTGACACCCGATCCCCTAAATCTACGTGTCGGTTCGTGACACCCGATCCCCTAAATCTACATGTCAGTTCGTGACACCCGATCCCCTAAATCTACGTGTCGGTTCGTGACACCCGATCCCCTAAATCTACGTGTCAGTTCGTGACACCCAATCACCTAATCTCATTCTATCAGCTCATCAAGCCTTCTCTCTTACCAAGGCATCATTAATTTCATTAAAAAGAGATTAGGTTTTTATCAAGATTTTGGATTCAATAACTTCATCATGCTTAATATAATCCCAATTATATAATCACGTTCATGCATGCATACAATTAAGCACATAGCAGGGTTTACAATACTATCAATACATATCATTCTCTATTAAGAGTTTACTATGAAATCATGAAAACCATAACCTATTTCCACCGAAGACTAGTGATCAAGCAAGCAAATTCCCAAAGCTTTGTTCTTCTTTCTTCCTCGTTCGATTCTCCCTCTCTCTCTTGTTCTTTCTATTTTCTTTATTCAAAACCCTCTTTCTTTTACCCTAATTAGTATATAATTAAGAAGAAAAGATTGCAATAATAACCCACTAATTAACTTAAGGTTACCTCTTCTAACTCCCAAGTAATTAGACTTATTAACATTAACCCACTAACTTTATAATTAAAGCAGGAATAGTCAAAAATGTCCCTTAAAACGTATAAAGAAATCCGACCCAGACAGGGATTACGCAGCCTGCGACGGTCTGTCCTGCTGCTTCGTCACAGACTTCAGAGACTCAATTTCTCTGAAGAGTCTGTGACGGTCCGTCACACCTGTGACGGTCCGTCACACTTGTGACGGTCCGTCCTGCCATTCCGTTACGAAGTTCAGAGAGTCGAATTTAAGTACCCAATTTCAGATTTTCTAAGTGTTTTGAAACAAGACCCAGCGACGGTCCGTCTTGCCCATGATGGTCCGTCGTGGGGTCCGTCGCCTCAGCCTGTTTTTCAAGAAATAAAATCTGCTTTTCAAAATGACTAAACAAGTCGTTACAATAGATACCAATTTACCTATTGTTCGTCCCCGAACGATCACAAGAAGGAAAACAAGGGCGAAAAGGAGTACCTGAATCTGTAAACAGATGTGGGTATCTTTCTCGCATATCTGCCTCCTTCTCCCAAGTGGCTTCTTCAACGGGTCGATTCTTCCATTGAACTTTGATGGATGCAATCTCCCTTGATCTCAACTTGCGAATTTCTCTATCTAGAATGGCAACAAGTTCCTCCTCATAAAACAAGTTCTCATCAAGCAAAACTGAATCCCAACGGATAATGTAGTTTCCATACCCATGGTATCTTTTCAACATAGACACATGGAATAAAGGATGCACTCCGGACAGCCCTGGAGGCAAGGCTAACTCATAGGTCACCTCCCCTACTCGCTTAAGTACTTCAAATTGACCAATATACCTCAGGCTAAGTTTACCTCTTTTACCAAATCGCATCACCCCTTTCATTAACTAAACTTTCAACAAGACTTGTTCACCCTCCATGAACTCTAAGTCTCTAACCTTTCGATCTGCATATTCTTTTTGCCTACTTTGCGCCGCTAGAAGCTTTTCTTGAATAGATTTCACTTTCTCTAAAGAATCCCTCAAAAGGTAAGTACCCCAAGGTCTAACCTCAAATGCATCAAACCACCCAATGGGAGACCTACATCTCCTACCATACAAATCTTCAAATGGGGCCATGTCAATACTTGAGTGATAACTATTATTGTATGAAAATTCTGCTAAGGATAAGAAGCTATCCCACTGACCGCCAAATTCTATCACACATGCACGAAGCATATCCTCCAACACTTGAATCGTTCGATCAGACTGACCATCGGTCTGAGGATGGAACGCAGTACTAAGGTCCAACCTAGTACCCAATTCCGCATGCAATGTTTTCCAAAACGTAGAAGTAAACTGCGTACCTTTATCTGATATAATGGAGAGTGGAACCCCATGCAATCGCACCACTTCGGAGATGTAAAGTTTGGCTAACTTCTCTGCATTGTAAGTCACCTTGACCGGAATGAAGTCAGCAGACTTAGTTAACCTATCAACAATTACCTAAATAGAATCAAACTTTCCCAATGTCTTTGGAAGACCAACCACGAAATCCATTGCAATCCTTTCCCACTTCCATTCAGGAATGGGCATTCTCTGAAGTGTTCCTCCAGGTCTTTGGTGTTCATACTTTACTTGTTGACCGTTTGGACATTTGGCAATAAAATCCACAATATCACGCTTCATTCTACTCCATTAAAAATGTTGTTTTAGGTCACGGTACATCTTGGTTGCACCCGGATGTATCGAATACCTTGAACTATGAGCCTGTGTCAGAATAGTGTTGATCAAATCATCGACGCGGGGTACACATACCCTTCCCTTAATCCTCAAATCACCTTCCTCATCGATTATCGCTTCTTTAGCGTCTCCTTGCAACACTTTATCTCGGATCCGAATCAATTTTTCATCATTAAACTGCTTTCCCTTAATCTTGTCAAGGAAGGAAGATCTTGCCTCCACACAAGCTAAAAATCCTCCCTTCTCATTTACTTCTAATCTCATAAGGTCGTTACCCAGAATCTGAACTTCTCTATCCAATGGGCGTCTAGAAGCTTGCAAGTGAGCTAGACTTCCCATGCTTCCCGCCTTTCTACTTAAAGCATCCGCTACAACATTCGCCTTCCGCGGATGATACAAAATAGTAATGTCGTAGTCCTTCAGTAGTTCCATCTATCTCCTCTGTCTCAAGTTCAAATATTTCTGAGTAAAGACATACTGTAGGCTACGATGATCCGTATAGACCTCACACTTAACCCCATATAAATAGTGTCTCCATTGCTTTAATGCAAACACTACCGCGGCCAATTCCAAATCATGAGGTTGATAGTTACGTTCATGCACTCTTAATTGTCTTGAAGCATAAGCAATCACATTCTTCTCTTGCATTAGCACCGCACCCAAACCCGAATAGGATGCATCACAATAGACAATGAAATTCTTACCTTCCGCTGGCAAGGTGAGAAATGGTGCAGTAGTCAACAGAGTCTTGAGCTTCTGAAAGCTTTCCTCACACTCATCCGACCATACAAATGGAACATTTTGCTTAGTCAAGTTCGTCAGTTGCAAAGCAATAGAAGAGAATCCCTTGACAAATCGGCGGTAGTAGCTAGCTAACCCAACAAAGCTCCTTATTTCTGACACATTAGTAGGTCTTACCCAATTCTTCACTGTCTTAATCTTAGAAGGATCAACCATCACTCCATCTTTAGAAACCACATGCCCCAAGAAAGACACCGCATCTATCCAAATTTCACACTTGGAGAATTTGGCATAAAGTTTTTTCTCCCTTAACATTTCCAATACCCTTCTCAAATGCTCTTCATGTTCCTTCTTGCTCTTTGAGTATACCAATATATCATCAATGAATACGATCACAAAGAGATCCAGATATGGCTTAAAAATCCTGTTCATCAAGCTCAGGAATGCAGCAGAGGCATTCGTAAGACCAAAAGACATCACTACAAACTCGTAATGCCCATACCTGGTTCTAAAAGCAGTCTTTGGCACATCCGTTGCCCGTATTTTCAATTGATGATAACCGGATCTCAAGTCAATCTTGGAGAAGACACAAGCACCTTGTAACTGATCGAACAAGTCATCAATGCGAGGAAGAGGATACTTGTTCTTTATGGTTACCTTGTTCAACTGCTGGTAGTCTATGCACATCCAAAAACTCCCATCTTTCTTCTTTACAAACAAAACCGGAGCACCCCAAGGAGATGCACTTAGTCTAATGAAGCCTTTGCTCAAAGACTCTTGAAGTTGTGCTTTTAACTCTCTCAACTCCGCGGGAGCCATTATATAAGGGGGTATAGAAATGGGGCGAGTACCCGGTTCAAGATCAATACAGAAGTCAATATTCCTATCTGGTGGCATACTAGGAAGATCTGCAGGGAACACTTCCAGAAACTCACGGACCACCGAAACCGACTCAATCGAAGGTACTTGGGTAGTGTCATCCTTGAGATATTCCAAGAAAGCTAAACACCCTTTACTAACCATTTTCTTAGCACGAAAAAAGAAGGTGATACGCACCGGATTGGAACAGCTATGATACTCAACATGTAGCAACAGCAAGTACTATATCATTAACATTTACCGTTAAGTTTACACATGACGACTCAAGCCTCAATACCATACTCATTTGGGAATTATGTTTATTAGATTTGAGTATATTAAAATCTTTCAAGATTCATTATCTTTATTTCTCTTGTGTCGGTACGTGACACTCCGCTCCCTCATATTCATTAATCCTCTTGTGTCGGTACGTGACACTCCGCTCCCTCATATTCATTAATCCTCTTGTGTCGGTACGTGACACTCCGATCCCCTACTACTATGTGTCGGAACATGACACTCCGATCCCCTAAATCTACGTGTCGGTTCGTGACACCAGATTCCCATAATCTACGTGTCGGTTCGTGACAACCGATCCCCTAAATCTACGTGTCGGTTCGTGACACCCGATCCCCTAAATCTACGTGTCGGTTCGTGACACCCGATCCCCTAAATCTACGTGTCGGTTCGTGACACCCGATCCCCTAATCTCATTCTATCAGCTCATCAAGCCTTCCCCCTTACCAAGGCATCATCAATTTCATTAAAAAGAGATTAGGTTTTTATCAAGATTTGGGATTCAATAACTTCATCATGTTTAATGTAATCACAATCATATAATCATGTTCATGCATGCATACAATTAAGCACATAGCAGGGTTTACAATATTATCAGTACATATCATTCTCTATTAAGAGTTTACTATAAAAGCATGAAAACCATAACCTACTTCCACCGAAGACTAGTGATCAAGCAAGCAAATTCCCAAAGCTTTGTTCTTCTTTCTTCCTCGTTCGATTCTCCCTCTCTCTCTTGTTCTTTCTATTTTCTTTATTCAAAGCCCTCTTTCTTTTACCCTAATTAGTATATAATTAAGAACAAAATATGGCAATAATAACCCACTAATTAACTTAAGGTTACCTCTTTTAACCCCCAAGTAATTAGACTTATTAACTTTAACCCACTAACTCTATAATTAAAGCAGGAATAGTCAAAAACTTCCCTTAAAACGTATAAAGAAATCCGACACAGACTGGGATTACGGAGCCTGCGACGGTCCGTCCTGCTGCTCCGTCACAGACTTCAGAGACTCAATATCTCTGAATAGTCTGTGACGGTCCTTCATACCTGTGACGGTCCGTCCTGTTATTCCGTTACGAAGTTCAGAGAGTCGATTTTTAGTACCCAATTTCAGATTTTCTAAGTGTTTTGAAACGAGACACTGCGACGGTCCGTCGTGCCTAGGACGGTCCGTCGTGGGGTCCGTCGCCTCAGCCTGTTTTTCCAGAAATAAAATCTGCTGTTCAAAACGACTTAACAGGTCGTTACAGCATAGAATACCTTGAACTATGAGCCTCTATCAGAATAGTGTTGATCAAATCATCAACTCAGGGTACACATACCCTTCCCTTAATCCTCAAAACACCTTCATCATCGATTGTTGCTTCCTTAGTCTCTCCTCGTAATACCTTATCTTGGATCCTGCTTAGTTTCTCATCATAAAACTGTTTTCCCTTAAACTTGTCAGGAAAAGAAGATCTTGCCTCCACAGAAGCTAACAATCCTCCCTTCTCATTTACTTCTAACCTCATCAAGTCGTTAGCCAGAGTCTGAACCTCTCTAGCCAATGGACGTCTAGAAACTTGCAAGTGAGCTAGACATCCCATGCTCCCTGCCTTTCTACTTAAGGCATCTGCCAGAACATTAGCCTTTCCCGGATGATACAAGATAGTGATGTCGTAGTCCTTCAGTATTTCCATCTATCTCCTCTATCTCAAGTTCAAATCGTTCTGAGTAAAGACATATTGTAGGCTATAATGATCCGTATAGACCTCACACTTAACCCCATAAAAATAGTGTCTACATTGCTTTAATGCAAACACTACCGCGTACAATTCCAAATCATGAGTTGGATAGTTACGTTCATGCACTTTTAATTGTCTTGAAGCACAAGCAATCACATTCTTCTCTTGCATTAGCACTGCACCCAAACCCGAATAGAATGCATCACAATAGACAATGAAATTCTTACCTTCCACTGGCAAGGTGAGAATGGGTGCGGTAGTCAACAAAGTCTTGAGCTTCTGAAAGCTTTCTTCACACTCATCCGACCATACAAATGGAACATTTTTCTTAGTAAAGTTCGTCAGTTGGGAAGCAATAGAAGAGAATCCCTTGACAAATCGATGGTAGTAGCTAGCTAACCTAACAAAGCTCCTTATTTCTTACACATTAGTAGGTCTTACATAATTCTTCACTGTTTCAATCTTAGAAGGATCCACCATCACCCCATCCTTAGAAACCACGTGCCCCAAGAAGGACACTGCATCTAGCCAAAACTCACACTTAGAGAAATAAAGCTTTTTCTCCCTCAACATTTCCAATACTATTCTCAAATGCTCCTCATGTTCTTTCTTGCTCTTTGAGTATATCAGTATATCATCATTAAATACGATCACGAAGAGGTCCAAATATGGCTTAAAAATCCCGTTCATCAAGCTCATGAATGCAGCAGGTGCATTCGTAAGACCAAAAGACATCACTACAAATTCGTAATGCCCATACCTCGTTCGAAAAGCAGTCTTTGGCACATCCGTTACCCGTATTTTCTATTGATGATAACCGGATCTCAAGTCAATCTTAGAGAAGACACAAGCACCTTGTAACTGATCGAACAAGTCATCAATGCGAGGAACAGGATACTAGTTCTTTATGGTTACCTTGTTCAACTGCCGGTAGTCTATGCACATCCGAAAACTCCCATCCTTCTTGTTCACAAATAACACCGAAGCACCCCAAGGAGATGCACTGTGTCTAATAAAGCCTTTGCTTAGCAACTCTTGAAGTTGTGCCTTTAACTCTCTTATCTCCGCGGGAGCCATTCTATAAGGGGGTATAGAAATGGGGCGAGTACCCGGTTCAAGATCGATGTAGAAGTCAATATCTCTATCCGGTGGCATGCCAGGAAGGTCTGTGGGAAACACATCCAGAAACTCACGGACCACCGAAACCGACTCAATCGAAGGTACTTGGGTAGTGTAATCCTTGAGATGTGCCAAGAAAGCTAAACACCCTTTACTAACCATCTTCTTAGCACGAATAAAGAAGATGATACGCACCGGATTGGAAGTGTAGTCACCCTCCCACACTAACGGATCTTTCCCAGGCTTGGCTAACAGCACCGTTTTAGCATTAGAATCCAAGATTGCGAAATTCGGAGAAAGCCAAGTCATACCCAGAATTACATCAAAATCATCCATTTCTAAGATAACCAAATCTACATAAGTGTTGCTCCCCACAAAGTTCACCAAACAAGACCTATATACCTTTTCAACTACCACAGACTCACCCACCGGAGTAGAAACACGAAAAGGCATATCAAGTAATTCACAATGTAAATTTAGACCATTAGCAAATGAGGAAGATACATAACAAAATGTGGATCCAGGATCAAATAATACAGAAGCCATGCAATCACAAACGGAAAGATTACCTGTGATGACATCATCAGATGTCTCCGCTTCAGATCTCCCAGGGAAAGCATAACAATGGGCCCTTTCGTTTGTCTGCCCGTTGCCCCTACCATGTTGTGATGTAGTGGCTCCAGGTTTCCCATCACCTCGTCCGTTCTGGTGACCACCATTACCTCGACCACCACGTCCTCCAGAATAACGGCCTCTACCATGACCACCTCTACCTCTAACATTTGGAGGTCTGTAACTCTGTCTTGGACAATATCTCTTAATATGTACAATCTCCCCACATCCATAGCACTCTCTGGGTTCATGCATAGGTCTCTCAGAGAAGTGTTGACCGGTCTGAGGTGGACCCCCAACTACAGTCTGTAGTGAAGACTGAATTGGTCGGACTGAGTAACCTCCGGAACCTTGTACTCTAGAGTAAGAACCATTAAACTCACCTCCCTTTCAAAACCATTTTGATGTCGATGCCATGGTGAAGTAATCTGGCATCACTCCCTCTACCTCTATCACGAATTCTACCACTTCTTGAAAAGATTTCGCTGTAGCCGCTACCTGTAATGCTGAAATTCGCAACTCTAATCTCAACCCCTTCACAAAACTGCCAATCCGCTCTTGTGGACTGAAACATAGTTGGGTGGCATACCGGGATAATGCACGAAACTTAGCCTCATATGCAGTAACCGACATCCTACCTTGCTCTAGGATCAAGAACTCATCCCTTTTCCTATCCCTCAATGTCCGGGGGATATACTTCTCCATAAAGAAGCTAGAGAATGAGGCCCAAGTCATAGGTGGTGCCTCCGTTGGTTGACACTCAACATGTGACCGCCACCACATTTTGGCGTTCCCTTGAAACTGATAAGTCACAAACTCAACACCAAACCGTTCTACTATACCCATCTTGTGTAGTAGCTCATGACAGTCAACCAGAAAATCGTAGGTATCCTCAGATTCAGCACCCTTGAAGACTGGAGGTTTCAATTTCAAGAATTTACTGAAAAGTTCATGCTGATCATTTGTCATTATAGACCCTGTATTCAGACGAGGAAATGTGCCTATTTACAATAAGGCATCAATGCGGGGAGCCATAGTAGTCGCATGTTGTACCTCCGGAACCTGAGGTGCTGGTGCAGAAAACACTGGAGGTGCCTGACCCTGATCAGATAACCCACTAAGATAAGCGAGAACCTAATTGATCATCTCAGGGGTAGGTTGGGGTGGCAATTCCTCATTTTGCACTTGTTCAGTTTCCCCTTCCTCCCCTTCTCTTACTAGTTCCTCAGTCGGTGGCGGAGTCACCGCCCTAGTATCATATGAGCTAGGTGTTCATCCTCTTCCTCTAGAGGACGTCCTCCCACGACCTCTACCACGGCCTCTTGCCGCTACTCTTCCTCGAGCTACAACCCCAGTGGCTGGCTCAGACGTTTCTTGTCTTGCCGGTGTTGATATTTGTGCAGTCGTTGCTCTAGTTCTAACCATCTGCAAAATAGAGTGAAGATGGTCAGATACCAATTTGTATCACCTAGATACCAATTGGATCCAAGTAATAGCACGAAAGAAAGAATGAAAGAATGGAATTTTCCTAAAGTCTTATAGCCTCTCAAAGAAAAGTAAAGGCCTCCCCCTACCGTTCCTTAAGACTCTACTAGACTCATTCTTGTGTGATGAGACCAACGAACCTAATGCTCAGATACCAAGTTTGTCACGACCCAAAACCGAGATCGCGACTGGCACCCACACTTACCCTCATATGTGAGCGATCCAACCAATCTAAACCTTAACATTTCAATGTAATATCAACATAAAGTAATGCGGAAGACTTAACTCATTAATAAAATCAATACCTATTATTATCCCCAAAATCTGGAAGTCATCACCACAAGAACATCTATGATCAAATTACTAAACTAAGAGTATTCTAAGAAGCTAAAACAAATAAAAGCTAGTCCATGCCGGAACATCAAGTCATCAAGACATAAGGAAGAAGATCCAGTCCAAGCTAGAACCGTTAGCTCACCCTGAAGATCCGGTGTGACGAAGACTGGCTAGAATTACTGTTGAGTTGAAGACGACGGCACGTTTGCTGCACTCCACAAATAACAAAGAAGAAAACATAAAAGTAGGGGGTCAGTATAAACACGGGTACTGAGTAGATATCATCGGCCAACTCAAAATAGAAAACAGTATATATTAAGCAATATCATAAAATCAACTAATATCCTTAACATGCAGCATTTACAGTTACCATAACCCTTGGTTACAACACATAGCACATCAATGAGGACTCACGTCTCCTCATCATACTCATTTGGGTATTCGGTTCATTAGATTGAATATATTGACATCTTTCAAGATTCATTATCTTTATTCCCCTCGTGTCGGTACGTGACACTCCGCTCCTCAATATAATATCCTGGTGTCGGAACATGACACTCCGATCCTCGTTCTATCCTGGTACCGGAACGTGGCACCCTATCCGTATTCCATCCTGGTATCGGAACGTGGCACCCGATCCATATACTATCCTGGTGTCGGAACGTCACACTCCGATCCTCATATACTATCCTGGTACCGGAACGTGGCACCCGATCCATATTCTATCCTGGTGTCAGAATGTTACACTCCGATCCTTATATACTATCCTGGTACAGGAACGTGGCACCCGATCCATATTCTATCCTGGTGTCGGAACGTGACACTCCGATCCTCATTCTATCCTGGTGTCGGAACATGACACCCGATCCGTATTCTATCCTGATACCGGAATGTGGCACCGTAATCTCACTACTTTCGTTCATCAAGCCTTCTTTTATACCAAGGCATCATCATTAACAAAGTAGATTAGGGTTATCTTTCAAGATTTAGGATTCAATAGCTTCATCATGCTTATTTTATCACAGTCATATAATCACATTCATGCAAGCATACAATTAAGCATATAGAAGGGTTTTACAATACTACCCATACATATCATTCGCTATTAAGAGTTTACTAAGAATAGCATAAAAATAACCATAACCTACCTCCACCGAATATTAGTGATCAAGCAAGTAAATTTTCTCCAAAGCTTTGTGCTCTCCCCTTCTCGATCGACCCTCTCTCTCTCTTCTTGTTCTTTCTATTTTCTTTATTCAAACCCTCTTTCTTTATAATTAAAGTAGGAATAGTCCAAAACGTCCCTTAAAACGTGTAAAGAAATCCGACCCAGACTAGGATTTTGCAGTCTGTGACGGCCCGTCGCCCTGCTGCTCCGTCACAGACTTCAGAGACTCAATTTCTCTGAAGGGTCTGTGACGGTGCGTCACACCTGTGACGGTCCATCCTGCCATTTCGTCACGAAGTTCAGAGAGTCGATTTTCAATACCCAATTTTAGATTTTCTAAGTGTTTTGAAACGAGACCCTGCGACGGTCCGTCGTGCCCATGACGGTCCGTCGTGGGGTCCATCGCCTCAGCCTGTTTTTCCAGAAATAAAATTTGCTGCTCAAAACGACTAAACAGGTCGTTACAGCATATGATAGAATTATACATCCTATAGAAAAAAGCGTAATTAGTGCAGTAAAAGGAAACCTAATATATCAAAAATTTAAATTTATAATACGTGTCAATTATTCAGTAGCATTAACAGATTGAAATATAGATAAATATTTAGTATTATATTGAAGATGTCTGAAATAGAGTTAGCACCAGGAAGTAAAATATTTAGAGCAAGATCTAAAAACTTATATATATTTACGACAAAACACAAAGTATCAGCGAGAAATAAAACTGATAAAATAAAAGTAGAATATCAATTTGAAGAAATAATTACTGTAATAGACAATAATGACTATAGCTATAAGTAACTTGACATATAAGAAGACTTAGAAATTGTAAAAGAAAGACTAAGCACTTCAAGTGTACCAAATACACTAACAAGAACTACCTCATCAAGAATGAGCACATCTAGAAGAAACTATGAAATTTCACAAAAATTATTTGAATATATAACACCATACCATGATTTTTTTAACAGGAATTATAGACCAAAGATGATATAAAATTTTAATAAATACTGGACAAGAAAAAAATTACATAATAAGAGAATTAGTGTTAGAAACAGAAATTATAAAAACAGGACAATTATACCCCGGACTACCTAGTGAGATAGTAAATACAAATGAAGAAATAACAGAAAAGAAATAATTATAGGAGGAATACCGTTAATAATATCATTTAAAATTTATCAAGAAAACCAGAACATTATACTAGGAATAAAATGGTTAGAAAAAGTTAAACCATACAATATAGAAAATGAACAACTAACAATAACTTGTCAAAATAAGAAAATAATCATTAAAAGGACGAAATGAATAATGAAAATATATATACTTATAAAAATTATTGTAGAAGGATACCACAACAGATACTATACCCCTATGATAGATATAGGAGCAGAAGCAAATATATGTAAATATAATTGTTTACTAGAAGATAAATGGGAAAAATTAAAAACAGCTATGGTAGTAACAGGATTTAATAATGAAGGAAGTATGATTACATATAAAGCAAAAAATATAAAAATACATATATGGGATAAAATACTAACAATAGAAGAAATGTATAATTTTGAGTTTACAACGAAAGATATGTTATTAGGATTGCCATTTTTAGACAAATTTTACCCACACATAATAACAAAAACTTATTGGTGGTTTACTACACCATGCGGAAACAAAATAGGAGCAAAAAGAGTAAATAAAAAATAACTCAAACCTATAGAATGGATAAAAGGAAGTGAAAAAATAAATCAAGAAATGAAAAATATAAATAAAAAACAAATAACACAATTAGAAATTATAATATTTACAATAGACAAATTTAAAATAATTAATGAACAACTAGAATTATTTTATAATGATAATCCATTACAAGGATGGGAAAAACATAAGACAAAAATAAAAATTGATTTAATAGATGAAAATAGCATAATAACACAAAAACCATTGAAATATAATTTTGATGATTTAAAGATCTCAAAATACATATAGATGAACTATCTGAGAATAATTATATACAAGAAAGTAATAGTAAACATACAAGTCCTGCATTCACAGTTAATAAACATAGATAACAAAAAAGAGGAAAAAGTATAATGGCTATAGATTATCATAATCTAAATGCCAAAACTGACACATACAATTACCCAAAACCAAATAAAATACTAAAAATAAGACAAATACAAGGATATAACTATTTTAGTAAATTTGACTGTAAATCAGGATTTTATAACCTAATACTAGAAGACGAATCTAAACAACTAACATCATTTACTGTACTACAACGATTTTATGAATGAAATGTTTTACCATTTGGAAATAAAAGTGCACCAGGTAGATATCAACATTTTATGGATAACCATTTCAATCAACTGGAAAATTGCATTGTCTATATAGATTATATATTATTATTTTCTAAAACACAAGATGAACATATTAGATTATTAAAAAATTTATACATATAATTAAACATTCAGGTATAAGTTTAAGTAAAAAGAAAACATAAGTTTAAGTAAAAAGAAAGCAGAAATTATGAAACCACAGATAGAATTTCTAGGAATACAAATAGATAGAAATGGAACAAAAATGCAAAACCACATAGTACAAAAAATAATCACCCTTGATGAAAATATAGATAAAAAAAGAAATTACAATCCTTTCTAGTATTAGTAAACCAAGTAAGAGATTATATACCGAAATTAGCAGAACATTAGAAACCATTACATAAAAAACATAAAAAAGATGTTGAATATAATTTCGACAATAAGGATAAAGATCATATAAGACATATTAAGAGTTTATGTAAAAAATTACCAAAACTATATTTTCCTGATGAAAATACATCATTTACTTATATTGTTGAAACATATTCAAGTAGTCATAGTTATGGAAGAGTTTTAAAATATAAATATGAAAAAGAAAAAATAGAACACCGTTGAAGATATTATTCAGGATCTTATGCAGAATCACAAATGAAATGGGAAATAAATAGAAAAGCATTATTCGCATTATATAAATCTTTATTAGCATTTGCACCATATATTGTTTATAACAAATTTATGGTGAGAACAGATGGTACACAAGTAAAATGGTGGATAACTAAAAAGGTAACAGACTCAGTTACAACAAAAGAAATAAGGAGATTAGTATTAAATATATTACACTTTACATTTACAATTGAAATGATAAAAACTGACAAGAATATTATTGCAGATTACCTCTCACGAGGAAACTAGTCCAAATATACAACAAAAAATACTAGATGCCATAACTACACTTTGCCAAAAAATGGAAAGTCTTGACAGTGAAGTACAACTATTGAAGAAAGCATCAAATTGTCAGCAGCATGACTCTAAATATGCGGAGCTACGTCGTCCGGCAGACGATAAAAGGCCAGAAAAACTCAAAATACTAACAAATTATCAACTGGAGGTTCAAATGAAGCAAGTACAAGTAAAGAAAAAACATCAATTTAAACAATCTATTTGAAAAACCATTCATTCCCAGATAATAAATTATAGATATATCACCAAATCCACAAACTTCTACTACGCAGAAAGCCTAAATAGAGAAAAGAAGATATATAACCATATTACCCAATCATATATCAAAAACATATATACAATCTTGTTGTGCGGAATTCAAGATAATACGTGAAAATATAAATGCGAAAAACAAGACAACAGATTTACGTGGTTTACCAATAAATTCGCTACGTCCACGGGAAGAGGGGGAGCAGTTTTATTGTGGAGAGGCAAGAACAGAATTACAGAATAGGGTTTCCATAGCGTCTATATATAGTGCTAAACTACGCCCTAACAGGCTTGGGCCTAAAATACAGAATTGACAGATAATTAAGGGCCCAATTCAAGGCATTCAACAAATCTTTACCTTGACTTGAATTCTCCAAACAGATTCTTCAGACGCACTATAATATTGTCAGGCCTCCCCCTCTTCCTAAGAATTGCCCCGCAGGGCAATTAACAACTTCTGATGTTGAGCAAGTCCAAACAGTATTGAAACTTGCTCTGTGGAACCGGCTTTGTGAACATATCAGCAGGATTATCAGCAGTTCCTACTTTCTTCACCTTGATTCTCTTCTCACTTCTTAGAAAATTATACCTCACGTCAATATGCTTGGTTCTCTCATGATGGACTTGATCCTTTGCTAGACAAATTGTGCTCAAACTGTCACAATACACCGTAGCCTGATCATGATGCAGACCAAGATCACTAACCAGCCCTTTCAGCCAAATCCCTTCTTTTGCAGCCTCTGTCAAGGCCATGTACTCCGCTTCTGTAGTAGACAAAGTCACTGTAGGTTGCAAAGTTGCCTTCCAACTGACGATAGATCCTCCAGCGGTAAACACATAGCCAGTCATCGATCTTTTTGTGTCAACATCTCCAGCATAGTCAGAATCAGAATAGCCAGTAACCAAACACTGAATATCACCTCCATAAATGAGACCAACGTCAGATGTACCTCTAAGGTACTGGAAAATTCTCTTCACAGCCTGCCAACGTTCTTTCCCAGTTTGTCCCATGAATCTGCTCACTACACTTACTGCATGTGCTAAATCTGGCCTTGTACAGACCATAGCATACATCAGACTTCCTACGGCACTGGCATAAGGGACTCGTGACATATACTCCTTCTATTCTTCTGACAGTGGAGCGAACATGGCAGTGAGATGGATATTGGTAGCACTGGGGTATCAATAGGCTTAGATGAAGACATGCCAAACCTCGCCAAGACCTTCTGAATGTAGCTTCTCTGTGACAAGAAAAGTTTCCTTCTCTCTCTGTCTATAATGATCTCCATCCCTAGAATCTTCCGAGCGGCTCCCAGATCCTTCATCTCAAACTCAGCACTAAGTAAACCCTTCAGCTTCTGAATGTCATACTTCTTCTTTGCAGCTATCAGCATATCATCTACATAAAGCACCAGATAGATGAATGAATCATCCTTGAGCCTATTGTAGTAGGCACAACAATCATATGAGCTCTGAGTATAGCCCAACTTCACCATATAGCTGTCAAACCTTTTGTACCACTGCCTTTGAGACTGCTTAAGTCCATATAAGGACTTCTTCAACTTGCAGATGTGATTTTCCTTCCCTTGAACTTGAAAACCATCCGGCTGAGTCATGTATATCTCTTCCTCCAACTCTCCATGTAGAAAACTCTGTCTTCACATCAAGTTGTTCAAGCTCCAGATTCTGATGTGTAACTATCTCTAGTAACACTCGGATGGAAGTATGTCTGACCACTGGTGAGAAGATCTCATTGTAGTACACTCCCTCTCTTTGGTTGAAACCTCTGGCAACAACCCTTGCTTTATACTTGCCTCCTTCTGCTGGTGATATCCCTTCCTTCTTCTTGAAAACCCCTTTGCAAGTAATAATCTTTCTCCCCGAAGGCTGTATGACCAAATCCCATGTCTGATTCTTATGTAGGGACTCCATCTCTTCAACAACCTGTAGTGCATAACCCACCATGTCCTCAAAATCATACCTCGTAGGTGGCTGAACACCAACCCTCCTTGGCCGATCTTGAGCTATACTCTGATGGATATCTGATGGCATAGATTCTGGAATATCAGTTTCTGTCTGTGGCTCTTGATCGTCCTCTTCAGGTTCTTTCAAATCCCTCTCATTCTGAATGACTTGAAACTCCACCTGTTTATCAAGACTCCTAGTTTCTGACGTAGTTGTAGGCTTCACAATGGTTCTAAGCAGTGAACTTTCATCAAAGACAACGTTCCTGCTCATAATAACCCTCTTTTCTGCTGGAGACTAGATTCTGAAACCTTTCATTCCATCCCCGTAGCCCACAAATACTCCCTTTTTAGTTTTTGGTTCTAACTTACCTTCACTGACGTGATAGTAAGCCGTACAACCAAAAGCTTTCAGATTTGAATAAACAGCAACTTTTCCTGACCACATCTCCATAGGTGTCTTGCACTGTATGCCTGTATGTGGTCCGCGGTTAACCAAGTAGCAAGCTGTACTAACCGCTTCTGCCCAGAATCTTATATCTAGCCCAGCATTAGAGAGCATGCACCTTGCTCTCTCTAGAAGTGTTTGATTCATCCGCTCAGCTACACCGTTCTGCTGTTGTGTATTTCTGACTATACGATGTCAAGCAATCACTTCACCCTTACAGAATTGATCAAATTCAGACTAGCAGAATTCAAGCCCATTATCAGTTCGCAATCTCTTGATCTTCTTCCCTGTTTCCAAACATTTTTAAACCTCAAGCAAAGATCTACTACCACTACAGAAAAAACACAGGATTATGTAACCCAACATTTGCAAGGCTACAACAATCTAATCGCACAACCTAACACTAACCCAAACTTGGTTAGGACATGTTACAGTTATGTACTACCTAGTACGGTATATACATACGATGGTACAGAAATAAATGGAATCCGTGAGATCCACAAAGCCTTTTTAACATACAAAAGAATTACAAAACGCAACCTATTTTTTATAAAATTTTATACAGCACCAGCAGAAAAACTTTTTGAAGAAATAAAACCAACTATCCAAGTTGTCAAAATCGGATTGACACGGGAAATTATATTACTAGAGGATGTATCGGCACAACCAGAAATACCAAAAGTTGAGATACCTAATTTTTATGCAAATAAAAGAACAATTGGGTTATCAACTATAATCCAAGAACTAGCTACAAATTATCTACAAGGAATTGCTATTTAGAGTTATTATTTCAGAGATCATTTAATGATATATGCAAATTCCAAAGAAGTTAAGACAACAGATATGGCAGAAGTACAAAGATGGATATTATCTTTGTTAAAGCTAGTATTACCACCAACAACTACAGCTTTGAAGCAAGGATTTATTTCTAAAGAACTATTAACCACATATTGCAAACTGATTTGATATAAGTATCAGGAACATATATGTTCAAAATGCAATGGAGAAGATAACTATGTCCCAGACGTACAGCTTGAATGAACTAAGATGAAGATAAAGGAAAAAATAGACATAAAGAGATATGTGCAAATAAGTTAATTTTTATAGTTTTACTTTTTGAGTCATGTAAATTGTCGGCCAAGAAGGCCATTAAAAAAATCATGAATAGTAGAGGACAAAAAGTCACATTCATGAATACTAGGAGTCAAGTTACTGTGTAAATAGTAAAGGTTAGTAACTGTGTAAATGCACAAATGAAATGGGAAATAAATAGAAAAGAATTATTTGCATTATATAAACGTTTATTAACATTTGAACCATTATTGTTTATAACAAATTTATTGTGAGAACAGGTAATACACAAGCAAAATGATGGATAACTAAAAAGATAACAAACTCCGTTACAACAAAAGAAATAAGGAGATTTGTATTAAATATATTAAACTTTACATTTACAATTGAATTGATAAAAACTGACAAGAATATTATTGCTGATTACATCTCATGAGGAAACTAGTCCAAATATACAAGAAAAAATACTAGCTGCCATAACTACACTTTGTCAAAAAGGGGAAAGTCTTGACAGTGAAGTACAACTACTGAAGAAAGCATCTAATAGTCAGCAGCATGACTCTAAATATGCGGAGCTACGTTGTCTGACAGACATTAAAAGGCCAAAACTAAAAGGTGACGTTGAGAAACACCTAAAAACTCAAAATACTAACAAATTATGAACTGCAGGTACAAAATAAGCAAGTACAAGTGAAGGAAAAACTATTAATTTAAACAATCTATTTGAAAAACCTTTCATTCCATGAAAACAAATTATAGATATAACACCAAATCCACAAACTTCTACCTACGCAGAAAGCCTAAACTGAGAAAATAAGTATAACCATATTACCCAATCATATATCGAAAACATATATATAATCCAAACTTTTTTAAACCTCAAGCCAAGATCTACTACCACTACAGAAAAAACACAGGATTATGTAACCCAACATTTACAAGGTACAACAAACTAATCGCACAACCTAAAACTAACCTAAACTTGGTTAGAACTTGTTACAATTATGGACTACTTAGTACGGTATATACATACAATGGTATAGAAATAAGTGGAATCCCTGAGATCCACAAAGCCTTTTTAACATTCAAAAGAATTACAAAAGGCAACCTATTCGTTTTATAAAATTTTATACAGCACCAGCAGAAATACTTTTTGACGAAATAAAACCAAATGTCCAAGTTGTAAAAATGGGATTGTATAACGACCTGTTTAGTCATTTTGAGAAGCAGATTTTATTTCTGGAAAAAAACTGGCTGAGACGACGGATCCCACGACGGACCGTCATAGGCACGACGGACCGTCGAGGGGGTCTCGTTCCAAAACACTTAGAATTCTGAAATTTGGGTACTGAAATAGACTCTTTGAACTTTGTGACGGAATGGCAGGATGGACCGTCACACTTGACGGGCCGTCACAGATCCTTTTGTGAAATTTAGTCTCTTAACTTTGTGACGGAAGTAGTAGGACGGACCGTCGCAGGCACGACGGGCTGTCACAGACTGCGTAATCCCAGGCTGGGTAAGATTTCTGTTTAATATTTTAAGGGGCGTTTTGGACTATTCCTGCTTATAATTATAAAGTTAGTGGTTGAATATTAATAATTCAATTTTTTTAGGGTTAAAGGAGATAGCCTTATATTAATTAGTGGGTTACTTTTGTCATCTTTTATACTTAATTATATGCTAATTAGGGTAAAAGAAAAAGGGTTTGGATAAGAAATATAGAAAGAATAGAGAGAAGGGGGAGAAACGATCGATCGAGAGAGAGGAACGAAGAAAAAAGCAAAGATTTTGAGGATTAGCTTTCTTGATTACAATTCTTCGGTGGAGGTAGGTTATGGTTTTTATGCTATTCATAGTAAACTCTTTATAGCGAATGATATGCATTGGGTACTGTTGAAAACCCTTCTATATGCTTAATTGTGTGCTTGCATGAATCTGATTATATAATTGTGATAAAGTAAGCATGATGAAGCTATTGAATCTTAAATCTTGAAAGAAAACATAATCTACTTTGTTAATGATGATGCCTTAGTATAAAAGAAGGCTTGATGAACGAAAGTAGTGATATTAGATGATCGGGTACCACGTTCCGGTACCAGGATAGTATATGAGGATCGGAGTGTCACGTTCCGACACTAGGGTAGTATATGGATTGGGTGCCACGTTCCAGTACTAGGGTAGTACATGAGGATCGGAGTATTACGTTCTGACACCAGGATAGTATATGGATCGGGTGCCACATTCCGGTACAAGGATAGTATGTGAGGATCGGAGTGTCACATTATGACACCTGGATAGTATATGGATCGGGTGCCACGTTCCGGTACCAGGATAGTATATGAGGATCGGAGTGTCACGTTCTGACACCAGGATAGTATATGGATCGGGTGCCACGTTCTGGTACCAGGATAGTATATGAGGATCGGAGTGTCACGTTCTGACACCAGGATAGTATATGGATCGGGTGCCACGTTCCGGTACAAGGATAGTATATGAGGATCAGAGTGTCACGTTTTGACACCAGGATAGTATATGGATCGGGTGCCACGTTCCAGTACTAGGATAGTATATGAGGATCAGAGTGTCAAGTTCCGACACCAAGATAGTATATGGATCGGGTGCCACGTTCCGGTACCAAATTCTCCAAGTGTAAGTTTTGTCTAGATGCAGTGTCCTTCTTGGGGCATTTGGTTTCTAAGGATGGGGTGATGGTGGATCCTTCTAAGATTGAGACAGTGAAGAATTGGGTACGACCTACTAATGTGTCAGAAATAAGGAGCTTTGTTGGTTTAGCTAGCTATTACCGTCGATTTGTCAAGGGATTCTTTTCCATTGCTTCCCAATTGACGAACTTAAATAAAAAGAATGTTCCATTTGTATGGTCGGACGAGTGTGAAGAAAGCTTTCAGAAGCTCAAGACTTTGTTGACTACCGCACCAATCCTTACCTTGCCAGTGGAAGGTAAGAATTTCATTGTCTATTGTGATGCATCCTTTTCGGGTTTGGGTGCAGTACTAATGCAAGAGAAGAATGTAATTGCTTATGCTTCGAGGCAATTAAAGGTGCACGAACATAATTATCCAACCCATGATTTAGAGTTGGTTGTGGTAGTGTTTGCATTAAAGCAATGGAGGCACTATCTATATGGAGTTAAGTGTGAAGTCTATACATATCATCATAGTCTACAGTATGTCTTTACTCAGAAAGATTTGAACTTGAGACAGAGGAGATGGATGGAACTACTGAAGGATTATGATGTTACCATCTTGTATCACCCAGGAAAGGCTAATATTGTGGCAGACGCCTTAAGTAGAAAAGCAGGGAGCATTGGTAGTTTATCCCACTTACAAGTTTCTAGACGCTCATTGGCTAGAAAGGTTAAGACTCTGGCTAACGACATTATCAGGTTAGAAGTAAATGAGAAGGGAGGATTTTTGGCCAGTGTGGTGGCGAGATCTTCTTTTCTTGACAAGATCAAGGGGAAACAGTTTGATGACGAGAAACTAATCCGAATTCGGGATATGGTGTTGCGAGGAGAGTCTAAAGAAGCAATAATGGATGAGGAAGGTGTTTTGAGAATTAAGGGAAGAGTATGTGTGCCCCGTGTTGATGATTTGATCCACACTATTCTTACAGAGGCTCATAGTTCCGGATATTCTATACATCCTGTTGCAACCAAGATGTACCGTGACCTAAAGCAACACTTTTTGTGGAGTAGGATGAAGCGCGACATTGCGGATTTTGTTGCCAAATGTCCAAATTGTCAGCAAGTAAAGTATGAACACCAGAGGCCCGGAGGAACACATCAGAGAATGCCCATTCCTGAACGGAAGTGGGAGAGAATTGCAATGGACTTCGTGGTTGGTCTTCCAAAGACATTGGGGAATTTTGACTCTATTTGGGTAATTGTGGACAGATTAACTAAGTCTGCTCATTTCATTCCAGTCAAGGTGACTTATAATGCAGAGAAGTTAGCCAAAATTTACATCTCAGAAATTGTTCGATTGCTTGGAGTTCCACTTTCCATCATATCAGATAGAGGTACGCTGTTTACTTCTATGTTTTGGAGAACTTTGCATGCTGAATTAGGTACTAGGTTGGACCTTAGTACTGCATTTCCCCCTCAGACCGATTGTCAGTCTGAGCGAACAATTCAGGTGTTGGAAGATATGCTTCGTGCATGTGTAATAGAATTTGGGGGTCATTGGGATAACTTCTTACCCTTAGCGGAGTTTTCATACAATAATACCTATCACTCAAGTATTGATATGGCTCCTTTCAAAGATTGTATGGGAGGAGATGTAGGTCTCCCATTAGTTTGTTTGATGCATTTGACGTTAGACCATGGGGTACTGATCTTTTGAGAATTCGTTACAGAAGGTGAAATCTATTCAAGAAAAGCTCTTAGCGTCTCAAAGCAGGAAAAAGGAATATGCAGATCGAAAGGTTAGAGACTTGGAGTTCATGGAGGCTGAGCAAGTCTTCTGAAGGTTTTGCCCATGAAAGGGGTGATGCGGTTTGGAAAAAGAGGTAAGTTAAGCACAAGGTATATTGGCCCATTTGAAGTACTTCAGCGAGTAGGGGAGGTGGCTTATGAATTAGCCTTGCCCCCAGGACTGTCAGGAGTGCATCCGGTATTTCATGTGTCTATGTTGAAAAGATACCATGGGGATGGAAACTACATCATTCGTTGGGATTCGGTTCTTCTTGACGAGAATTTGACTTATGAGGAGGAGCCTGTTGCCATTCTAGATAGAGAAATTCACAAGTTGAGATCAAGGGAGATTGCATCCATCAAAGTTCAATGGAAGAATCGACCAGTTGAAGAGTCCACTTGGGAGAAAGAGGCTGATATGTGAGAAAGATATCCACACCTGTTTACAGATTCAGGTACTCATTTTCGCCCTTGTTTTTCTTCTTGTGATCGTTCAGGGAGGAACGATGGGTAAATTGGTATCTATTGTATGACCTGTTTAGTCGTTTTGAGCAGCAGATTTTATTTCTGGAAAAAAAATATGGTTGAGACGACGGATCCCATGACGGACCGTCGAGGGTGTCTCGTTCCAAAACACTTAGAATTATGAAATTTGGGTACTGAAATCGACTCTCTGAACTTCGTGATGGAATGGAAGGACGGACCGTCAAAGGCGTGACGGGCCGTCACAGATCCTTTAGTGAAATTTAGTCTTTGAACTTTGTGACGGAAGCAGCAGGACAGACCGTTGCAGGAACGACGGGCCGTCACAGACTGCGCAATCCAAGGCTGGGTCGGATTTCTGTTTAATATTTTAAGGGGCATTTTGGACTATTCCTGCTTATAATTATAAAGTTAGTGGTTGAATATTAATAATTAAATTTCTTAAGGGTTAAAGGAGATAACCTTAAATTAAGTAGTGGGTTACCTTCGTCATCTTTTATACATAATTATATGCTAATAAGGGTAAAACAAAAACGGTTTGAATAAGAAAGATAGAAAGAATAGAGAGAAGAGGGAAAACGATCGAGAGAGAGAGGAACGAAGAAGAAAGCAAATATTTTGAGGATTAGCTTGCTTGATCACAATTCTTCGGTTGAGGTAGGTTATGGTTTTTATGCTATTCGTAGTAAACTCTTAATAGCGAATGATATATATTGGGTAGTGTTGTAAACCCTTCTATATGCTTAATTGTGTGCTTGCATGAATGTTATTATATAATTGTGATAAAGAAAGCATGATGAAGCTATAGAATCTTAAATCTTGAAAGAAAACCTAATCTACTTTGTTAATGATGATGCCTTGGTATAAAAGAAGGCTTGATGAACGAAAGTAGTGAGATTAGAGGATCGAGTGCCACGTTTCGGTACCAGGATAGTATATGAGGATCGGAGTGTCACGTTCCGACACCGGGATAGTATATGGATCGGGTTCCACGTTCCGGTACCAGGATAGTATATGAGGATCGGAGTGTCACGTTTCGACACCAGGATAGTATATGGATCGGGTGCCACGTTCCAGTACCAGGATAGTATATGAGGATCGGAGTGTCATGTTCTGACACCAGGATAGTATATGGATCAGGTGCCACGTTCCGGTACCAGGATAGTATATGCGGATCAGAGTGTCACGTTCCGACACAAGGATAGTATATGGATCGGGTGCCACGTTCTGGTACCAGGATAGTATATGAGGATCAGAGTGTCTCGTTCCGACACAAGGATAGAATATGGATCAGGTGTCACGTTCCGACACCAGGATTAGTAAAGAGAATGAACATTGAAATATGTTAATATACTCAATTTAATGAACCTAATTGACAATTGAGTATGATGGGGAGGCGTTAGTCCTAATTGATGTGCTTGGTGTTGTGACCAAGGGTTATGGTAATTGTAAATGCCGCATGTTGAGTATTGTAGTTGATTTTATGATATTATCTGATATATACTGTTTTCTATTTTGAGTTGGCCGATGATATCTACTCAATACCTGTGTTTTGTACTGACCCCTACTTGTATGTTTTTTTCTCTTGTCATTTGTGGAGTGCAGCAAATGTACCGTCGTCTTCACCTCAACAGCAACTCTAGCCACTCTTCACCGCGTCAGATATCACGACGAGCTATTGTTCCTAGCTCGGACTGGAATCTCTCTCATTCATGTCTTGATGTCCTTGAAGTTCGGACATGGACTATCTCTTGTATTTCTTTTAGTTTCCTAGACATTCTTAGATTTAGTAATTTGAGGATAGATGTTCTTGTGATGATGACTTTCAGATTTTGGGAATAATAAGTTTTGATTTCCATTAATGAGTTTAAGTCTTCCGCATTTTATTTTATTAACTATGTTTGAAAATGTTGGGGTTTAGATTGGTTGGTTTGCTCAAATAGTAGGATAAGTGTTGGTTCCTCTCGCGACCCGTTTTGGGTCGTGAAAGATTGACACAGGAAATGATAATACCAGAGGATATATCGGCACATCCAGAAATACCTAAAGTTGAGATACCTAATTTTTATGCAAATAAAAGAATAATTGGGTTATCAACTATAATCGAAGAACTAGCTACAAATTATCTACAAGGAATTGCTATTTGGAGTTATTATTTCAGAGATCATTTAATGATATATTCAAATTCCAAAGAAGTTAGGACAGCAGATAAGACAGAAGTACAGAGATGGATATTATCTTTGGTAAAGCCAGAATTACCACCAACAACTAGAGCTTTGAATCAAGGATTTATTTCGAAAGAATTATTAACAAGATATTGATAACTGATTGGACATAAGTATCAGGAACATATATGTTCAAAATGCAATGGAGAAGATAACTATGTCCCAAACGTACAACTGGAATGAACTAAGAAGAAGATAAAGGAAAAAATAGACATAAAGAGATTTGTAAAAATTAGTCAATTTATATAGTTTTACTTTTTGAGTCATGTAAATTGTCGGCCAAGAAGGCCACTAAAAAAAAGTCATGAATAGTAGAGGATAAAAAGTCACATTCATGAATAGTAGGAGTCAAGTTACTTTGTAAATTGTAAAGGTTAGTAACAGTGTAAATAGTAAAGGTTAGTAACTGTGTAAATAGTAAAGGCCAATCGCCTTTTAGTAAGGATGAAAGGTCATTAGGAACTTGTATATAAGTGGCATTTTCTTTTGTAAATAAATCATCAATCACTAACCATCCACACATCTCTCTTTTCTTACAATTCCGCAATATAGTCGATTCCCCCCAAATTGGTATCAAAGCTTAGTTAAAAATAAGCTAAGATAAGAAAATATCTATGGAAAACAAACCAACTATGACGGATGATCTACAAGAACAGGTATTTTCATTTATGCTTATGAATAGTTAAACTGCTTTATTTCTTATAATCTCTTAATTAATTATAAATATTCATCATGCTATAGTACTGTTATGATAATCATATTGAAAAGGTTTTCTATGGAAATTTTCTGAGAATAGGTAAGCCCAGACTATGTCATCCTAAGGTTGAAACTGGTAGGCAAGAAGGTCGTTTAAGGGAGTACACAGAGTTGAGGCGCTGTTAGGGTAACTGATTAAAGAAGAAAACCATAGTAGTGACTAGAGCAGATGATTAAAATAAATTTAGTATAATATGATGAATAAGTATAATCAACTAAGAGGTTAGAGGGAATAAACTTTAAAGATCAAAGCATATGATAAAAATGAATACCTATTTGTTAAATGATGATGTTAATTACAAGATATAAGTACTCTATTTATTAAAAGACATTGATTTTGACATAAAGAGAATAATTTATTAAAAATTATTAATATTAGAGATAATAGAAGAAACAACCCAAAGTTGGGCAGATTAATCATACCAGATGACATAGATCTATATGATGAAATAGACTTAGAATTATAAAAGTATGATTGAACCAAAAAGGTTTGAAATTTGGCAAAAAAAAGTAATAATATTTATAAGATAAAATTTATTAAAGATCCAAGCAAATTAAATAAAATTTTTAAAATTTTGTACAGAAAAATATAAATGGATAAAGAAATAGAACATAGATAAAGACTAATAGAAAAAAAGCTGAATTAGAGCAACAGTTAGAACATAGAAAAAATAGACTTGAACAAAATATATTAGCAGAAGTATGTCAAAAATCGATACTAGCACAAAGAAAAGTAATATTTATCTTAGAAATACAATTAAATCACCTTGAGTATAAATTATAACACAACCTACCATGAATATAGAAGAATATGCAGTAGACGAAAAGATATATAAAAGTCTTGACGGACTAAACATAAAAATAATATTTTCAAATCTAGGAAGAAGATACAAAAAGATAGGAAATACTATGTACTTAATGCTTGAAAAAGAAACAGCTAAATTAGAAGATAGCTTGACAGGTGTGGTAAGAATAGCAAAAGAAAATGAAGAAGTAGATAAATCAAGAGAGATTGAAAAAATAAAAATACAAGCAAAGCAAGAAGTACAACATTTAGAAGAAATATAAAATACAAGAATAAGTAAATTAGAACAAGAATTAGCTAAGTTAAAATTATTATATAACATTAAACAAAGGGAAAAACACAAAGAAAAAAATAAAGAATTTGAGTTAACTAATGAAATAAATGAAATGAAACAAAAATTAAAGGAAAACCTTGAAGTAAATAAAAAAGATGAAATAAATGAATCAGATACAACAAACGATCAAAAATAAGAAATAAGTGATATAAGTGAAACATACACAGAAATTCTAGAACAAATAAATAAGCAATAAAAATTAGAAATAAATACAGGAGATATGAATCGACCCAGTACATCAAGAGTTAAAACTCTAGACAATAGTCCCAGTAATAGTCCCAAGTAGTACTAAATGGACAACACCAACTTACTATACAGAAAATTATGAACAATCAGATAGAACAAATACAATATGGAATAGTAGATTAAATAAAAAATGGACACCTAAACCAATAACTGAACAATATAATTTGTTGGATCTAGATTGTGTTACGGATATGAATAAAGCAATATTACTATGGATAGGACATATATCTAAACAACTAATTGATAACAAAATAACAGCAAAAGAAACGCTGAAATATATAGAAAGAACATTTGTTGGAACAACAAAATTATGGATAGAAAATTTACCCCCAGAAAGTCTCGAAACACTTAGAAGTGATAAGAAAATGGATGGATCTCCATCAACAACAAATATAGATATACTTGATAAATATGAACTATCAATAAAAAATGGTTTTGGAGGTATGACCGCAGAAAAAAAAGAACAGAATATAGAAAAAATAATAAATAGACAACATATGGCAAAATTAGCTATATGTAAAATGTGTTATATAGAAGAGTACACTTGTGCATTCAAAGATTATTATTTCAAAGCAAGATATGATATAAATGAAGCAAAATAAATAAGAAAACAATATTTTGAAAAATTACCAGAACCACTTAGTACAAAAAATATTAAAGACTAGAATGACGAAGTATCACGACCAAAAATCGGGCCGCGACTGGCACCCACACTTAGACTCCTATGTGAGCGAACCAACCAATCTAAACCTTAACATTTCAGTGTAATATCAATATAAAGTAATGCGGAAGACTTAAACTCATTAATAAAAACCAATTCAATAACTATTATTTCCCCAAAATCTGGAAGTCATCATCACAAGAACATCTACTTCAAATTACTAAATCTAAGAGTTTCTAAGAAGCTAAAAAATACATAAAAGCTAGTCCATGCCGGAACTTCAAGGCATCAAGACATGAAGAGGAAGATCCAGTACAAGCTAGAAGCATTAGCTCACCCTGATATCAGGAGTAATGAAGACTCGCTAGAGTTACTGTTGAGTCGAAGATGACGGCACGTTTGTTGCACTCCATAAATAAACAAGAAGAAAACATAAAAGTAGGGGTCAGTACAAAAAGCGGGTACTGAGTAGATATCATCGGCCAACTCAAAATAGAGATCAATATATACCAAGAAATATCATAAAATCAACTATGATACTCAACATGTAGCAACAGCAAGTACTATATCATTAACAATTACCGTCAAGTTCACACACGAGGACTCAAGCCTCAATACCGTACTCATTTGGGAATTACGTTCATTGGATTGAGTATATTAACATCTTTCAAGATTCATTATCTTTATTTCTCTTTTGTCGGTAGGTGACACTCCGCTCCCTCATATTCATTAATCCTCTTGTGTCTGTACGTGACACTCCGATCCCCTACTACTATTTGTCGGAACGTGACACTCTGATCCCCTAAATCTACGTGTCGGTTCGTGACACCCGATCCCCTAAATCTACGTGTCGGTTTGTGACACCCGATCCCCTAAATCTACGTGTCGGTTCGTGACACCCGATCCCCTAAATCTACGTGTCAGTTCATGACACCCGATCCCCTAAATCTACGTGTCAGTTCGTGACATCCGATCCCCTAAATCTACATGTCGGTTCGTGACACCCGATACCCTAAATCTACGTGTTGGTTCGTGACACCCGATCCCCTTATCTCCTTCTATCAATTCATCAAGCCTTCTTTCTTTCCAAGGCATCATCAATCTCATTATTTTAGTTCATCATGCCTTCTTTTATACCAAGGTCTCATCATTAACAAAGAGATTAGGGTTTTGCAAGATTTGGGATTCAATAACTTCAGCATGCTTATATAATCACAATTATATAATTACATTCATGCAAGCATACAATTAAGCACATAGCAGGGTTTACAATATTATCAATACATATCATTCGTTATTAAGAGTTTACTATCAAATAGCATAAAAACCATAACCTACCTTCACCGAAGATTAGTGATCAAGCAAGAAAATTTTCTCCAAAGCTTTGTGCTTTTCCTTTCTCGATCGACCCTCTCTCTCTCTTCTTGTTCTTTCTATTTGCTTTATTCCAACCCTCTTTCTTTTACCCTAATTAGTATATAATTAATAATAAAAGATGACAATAATAACCCACTAATTAACTTAAGGTTACCTCTTTTAACCTCCAAGTAATTAGACTTATTAACATTAACCCACTAACTTTATAATTAAAGCAGGAATACTCAAAAACGTCCCTTAAAACGTATAAAGAAATCCGACCCAGACTGGGATTACGCAACCTGCGACGGCCCGTTGTGCCTGCGACGGTCCATCCTACAGGTCGTCGCAAGATTCAGAGACAATCTCCACCAAAGAGTCTGTGACGGTCCATCACACATGTGACGGTCCGTCCTGCCATTTCGTTACAATGTTCAGAGAGTCGATTTTCAGTACCCAATTTCAGATTTTCTTACTGTTTTGAAACGAGACCCTGCGACGGTTCGTCGTGCCCATGACGGTCCGTCATGGGGTCCATCGCCTCAGCCTGTTTTTCCAGAAATAAAATCTGCTGTTCAAAACAACTAAACAGGTCCTTACAATAGATACCAATTTACCCATCGTTCGTCCCCGAACGATCACAAGAAGGAAAACAAGGGTGAAAAGGAGTACCTGAATCTGTAAACAGATGTGGGTATCTTTCTCGCATATCTGCCTCCTTCTCCCAAGTGGCTTCCTCAACGGGTTGATTCTTCCATTGAACTTTGATTGATGCAATCTCCCTTGATCTCAACTTGCGAATTTCTCTATCTAGAATGGCAACAGCTTCCTCCTCATATGACAAATTCTCATCAAGCAAAACAGAATCCCAACGGATAATGTAGTTTCCATCCCCATGATATCATTTCAACATCGACACATGGAATACCAGATGCACTCCGGACAGCCCTGGAGGCAAGGCTAACTCATAAGCCACCTCCCCTACTCGCTTAAGTACTTCAAATGGACCAATATACCTTGGGCTATGTTTACCTCGCTTACCAAACCGCATCACCCCTTTCATTGGCGAAACCTTAAACAAGACTTGTTCACCCTCCATAAACTCCAAGTCTCTAACCTTCCGATCTGCATACTCCTTCTGTCTACTTTGCGCCGCTAGAAGCTTTTCTTGAATAGATTTCACTTTATCTAACGATTCCCTCAGAAGGTCAGTACCCCAAGGCCTAACTTCAAATGCATCAAACCACCCAATGGGAGACCTACATTTTCTCCCATATAGTGCCTCAAATGGGGCCATATCAATGCTTGAGTGATAGCTATTGTTGTAGGAGAATTCTGCTAAGGGTAAGAAGCTATCCCACTGACCACCAAATTCTATCACACATGCACGAAGCATATCCTCAAACACTTGAATCATTCGCTCAGACTGACCATCGGTCTGAGGATGGCACGCAGTACTAAGGTCCAACCTAGTACCCAATTCCGCATGCAATGTTTTCCAAAACTTAGAAGTAAATTGTGTACCTCTATCTGATATAATGGAGAGTGGAACCCCATGCAATCGCACCACTTCCAAGATGTAAAGTTTGGCTAACTTCTCTGCATTGTAAGTCACCTTGACTGGAATGAAGTGAGCAGACTTAGTTAACCTATCAACAATTACCCAAATAGAATCAAACTTTCCCAATGTTTTTGGAAGACCAACCACGAAATCCATTGCAATCCTTTCCCACTTCCATTCAGGAATGGGCATTCTCTGAAGTGTTCCTCCGGGCCTTTGGTGTTCATACTTTACTTGTTGACGGTTTGAACATTTGGCAATAAAATCCACAATATCACGCTTCATTCTACTCCACCAAAAGTGTTGCTTTAGGTCACGGTACATCTTGGTTGCAGCCGGATGTATCGAATATCTTGAACTATGAGCCTCTGTCAGAATAGTGTTGATCAAATCATCGACGCGGGGTACACATACCCTTCCCTTAATCCTCAATACACCTTCCTCATCGATTGTCGCTTCTTTAGCCTCTCCTTTCAACACTTTATCACGGATCCGGATCAATTTCTCATCATTAAACTGCTTTCCCTTAATCTTGTCAAGGAAGGAAGATCTTGCCTCCACACAAGCTAAAAATCCTCCCTTCTCATTTACTTTTAATCTCATAAGGTCGTTAGCTAGAATCTAAACTTCCCTAGCCAATGGGCGTCTAGAAGCTTGCAAGTGAGCTAGACTTCCCGTGCTTCCCGCTTTTCTACTTAAAGCATCCGCTACAACATTCGCCTTCCCCGGATTATACAAAATAGTGATGTCGTAGTCCTTCAGTAGTTCCATCCATCTCCTCTGTCTCAAGTTCAAATCATTCTGAGTAAAGACATACTGTAGGCTACGATGATCCATATAGACCTCATACTTAACCCCATATAAATAGTGTCTCCATTGCTTTAATGCAAACACTACCGCGGCTAATTCCAAATCATGAGTTGGATAGTTACGTTCATGCACTTTTAATTGTCTTGAAGCATAAGCAATCACATTCTTCTCTTGCATTAGCACTGCGCCCAAACTCGAATAGGATGCATCACAATAGACAATGAAATTCTTACCTTCCACTGGCAAGGTGAGAATTGGTGCAGTAGTCAACAGAGTCTTGAGCTTCCGAAAGCTTTCCTCACACTCATCCGACAATACAAATGGAACATTTTGCTAAGTCAAGTTCGTCAGTTGGGAAGCAATAGTAGAGAATTTCTTGACAAATCGGCGGTAGTAGCTAGCTAACCCAACAAAGCTCCTTTTTTCTTACACATTAGTAGGTCTTACCCAATTCCTCACTGTCTCAATCTTAGAAGGATCCACCATCACTCCATCCTTAGAAACCACGTGCCCCAAGAAGGACACTACATCTAGCAAAAACTCACACTTAGAGAACTTGGCATAAAGCTTTTTCTCCCTCAACATTTCCAATACTATTCTCAAATGCTCCTCCTGTTCCGCCTTACTTTTAGAGTATATCAGTATATCATCAATAAATACAATCACAAAGAGATCCAAATATGGCATAAAAATCCCGTTCATCAAACTCGTGAACGCGGCAGGGGCATTCTTATGACCAAAAGACATCACTACAAATTCGTAATGCCCATACCTGGTTCTAAAAGTAGTCTTTGGCACATCCGTTGCCCGTATTTCAATTGATGATAACCGGATCTCAAGTCAATCTTAGAGAAGACACAAGCACCTTGTAACTGATCGAACAAGTCATCAATGCGAGGAAGAGGATACTTGTTCTTTATGGTTTCCTTGTTCAACTGCCGATAGTCTATGCACATCCGAAAACTCCCATCCTTCTTCTTTACAAACAAAATCGGTGCACCCCAACGAGATGCACTTGGTCTAATGAAGCCTTTGCTCAACAACTCTTAAAGTTGGGCTTTTAACTCTCTTAACTCCGAGGGAGCCATTCTATAAGGGGGTATAGAAATGGGGCGAGTACCCGGTTTAAGATCAATACAGAAGTCAATGTCTCTATCTGGTGGAATACCAGGAAGATCTGCAGGGAACACATCCAGAAACTCACGGACCATCGAAACCGACTCAATCGAAGGTACTTGGGTAGTGTCATCCTTGAGATGTGCCAAGAAAGCTAAACACCCTTCACTAACCATTTTCTTAGCACAAAGAAAGGAGATGATACGCACCGGATTGGCAGTGTAGTCACCCTCCCACACTAACGGATCTGTCCCAGGATTGGCTAACATCACCGTTTTAGCATTACAATCCGAGATCGCAAATTGCGGACAAAGCCAAGTCATACCTAGAATTACATCAAAATCAACCATTTCTAAGATAACAAAATCTACATACGTGTTGCTCCCCACAAAGTTCACCAAACAAGACCTATATACCTTTTCAACTACCACAGATTCACCCACCGGAGTAGAAACACGAATAGGCATATCAAGTAATTCACAATGTAAATTTAGACAATTAGCAAATGAGGAAGATACATAAGAAAATGTGGATTGAGGATCAAACAATATAGAAGCCATGCAATCACAAACAGAAGATTACCTGTGATGACAGCATCAGATGTCTCTGCCTCCGATCTCCCAGGGAAAGCATAACAATGGGACCTTTCGTTTGTTTGCCCGTTTCCCCTACCATGTTGTGGTGTAGTGGCTCCAGTTTGCCCATCACCCCGGCCTTTTTGGTGACCACCATTACCTCGACCACCACGTCTTCCAGAATAACGGCCTCTACCATGACAACCTCTACCTCTAGCTATTGGGGGTCTATAACTCTATTTGGGACAATTCCTTCTAATATGTCCAGTCTCCCCACATCCATAACACTCTCTAGAGTCAAGTATAGGTCTCTCAGAGAAGTGTTGACCGGTCTGAGGTGGACCCCCAACTACAGTCTATAGTGAAGACTGAATGGGTCGAACTGAGTAACCTCCGGAACCCTGTCCTCTAGAGTAAGAACAATTAAACTCACCTCCCTTTCGAAACCTCTTTGATGTCGATGCCATGGTGAATTCATCTGGCTTCACTCCTTCCACCTCTACCACGAAATCTATCACTTCTTGGAAGGATTTTGCCGTAGCCACTACCTGTAAGGCTGAAATCCGCAACTCTGACCTCAACCCCTTCACAAAACGATGAATCCGCTCTTGTGGACTGAAACAAAGTTTAGTGGCATATCTGGATAGTGCACGAAACTTAGCCTCATATGCATTGACCGACATCCTACCTTGCTCTAGGCTCAAGAACTCATCCCTTTTCCTATCCCTCAAAGTCCGGGGGATATACTTCTCCATAAACAAGCTAGAGAATGAGGCCCAAGTCATAGGTGGTGCCTCCGTTGGTTGACAGTCAACATGTGACCGCCACCACATTTTGGCGTTCCCTTGAAACTGATAACTCACGAACTTAACCCCAAACCGTTCTACTATACCCATCTTGTGTAGTAGCTCATGACAATCAACCAGAAAATCGTAAGCATCCTCAGATTCAGCACCCTTGAAGACTGAAGTTTTCAATTTCAAGAACTTACTGAAAAGTTCATGCTGATCAGTTGTCATTATAGGCCCAGTAGTCAGACGTGGAAACATGCCTATGTCCAATGAGGCATCCATACGAGGAGCCATAGTGGCTGCATGTTGTACCTCTGAAACCGGAGGTGTTGGTGCAGAAAACACTGGAGGGGCCTGACCCTGATCAGACAACCCACTAAGATAAGCGAGAACCTGATTGATCATCTCTGGGGTAGGTTGGGGTGGCAATTCCTCATTTTGCACTTGTTCATTCTCCCCTTCCTCACCCTCTCTTATCACTTCTTCAGTAGGTGGAGGAGTCACCGCCTTAGTATCAGATGGGCTAGGTGCTCGTCCTCTTCCTCTAGAGGACATCCTCCCATGACCTCTACCACGGCCTCTTGCCGATACTCTTCCTCGAGCTACAGCCCCAGTGACTGGCTCAGACGCTTCTTGTCTTGCCGATGTTGGTGTTGGCGCAGTTGTTGCTCTAGTTCTAACCATCTGCGAAATAGAGTGAAGATGGTAAGATACCAATTTGTATCTCCTAGATACCAACTGGACCCAAGTAATAGCACGAAAGAAAGAATGAAAGAATGGAATTTTCCTAAAGTCTTATAGCCCCTCAAAGAAAAGTAAAGGCATCCCCCTACCGTTCCTTAAGACTCTACTAGACTCGTTCTTGTGTGATGTGACCAACGAACCTAAGGCTCTGATACAAAGTTTGTCACGACCCAAAACCGGGCCGCGACTGGCACCCACACTTACTCTACTGGCCCGTCGTGCCTGCGACGGTCCGTCCTGTAGGTCGTTGCCAGATTCAGAGACAATTTCCACCAAAGAGTCTGTGACGGTCCGTCATGCCATTTTGTTACGAAGTTCAGAGAGTCGATTTTCAGTACCCAATTTCAGATTTTCTAAGTGTTTTGAAACGAGACCCTGCGACGGTCCGTCGCCTCAGCCTATTTTTCCAGAAATAAAATTTGCTGTTCAAAACGACTAAATAGGTCGTTACACGAAAGATTAAAAAGTACTTTAGCAGCTGGAATAAAATATTTACAACAATGGTTTATACAACTATGTGAAAAACAAAAAGAAAAAATAAAAATTGAAAAAGTACTAATTGAAAATTTAGCTTGTTGCAAAAATAAACCAGCACCACAATTTGGTTGTACAAATAAATATTATAAAAAGCAAAGACCTAAGAGATATAAAAATATTAGAAAAACTAAAACTAGGTATAAATATAAAATACCAAGACAAAGATATTATGTAAAAAATTATAAAATAAAAAGGCCATATAGACAAAAAAGAAAAATATCACAATGCACTTGTTATAATTGTGGAAAGATAAGACATTTAGCTAGAGATTGTAAATTACCGAAAGACCCAAAAAGAAAACAGATTCTAGAAATAATAATAGATAATGGTGAATATATGCAAATAGAATATATAGACTATGAATTAAGTGAAAACGATAGTATATATGAAGTATCAGATATAGAAACAGAAAATGAAGAAGAAAATATTAATCTAAATAATGATGAAATAGATGAAGAAATATAATGTCTGAAGATGATATAAAAATAATATCTATAGAAGATTATCAAAATGAAGAATTATCAAAACAAAAAATTATATTTGATAATTCAATTATTGAACAAATAAAAGGAAAAGAATTAGACTTAAGTGTTGAAAAAATACTTGAAGTACCTATAATAAGAAATTGGTTTAAAAGACAAAAAGATGAATACTATGTAGTTAGCCAGAAAAAACACATCATAGATTGTAAATATACAAGAGGAAAAGCACAAATACCTATACTAAATAAGAGGATAATTTGTCACGACCCAAAAAGAGCCGCGAGTGGCACCCACACTTACCCTCCTATGTGAGCGAACCAACCAATCTAAACCCCAACATTTCAACCATAATAAAAAGAAAATAATGCGAAAGACTTAAAACTCATTAACGAAATCAATTAAATAGCTTCTAAAGTTTATCAATTACTATCCCCAAAACCTGGAAGTCATCATCAAAAGAACATCTATCCTCAAATTACTAAATCTAAGAGTATCTAAGAAGCTAAAATAAGTAAAAGAGATGGTCCGTGTCCGAACTTCAAGACATCAAGACGTGAAGGAAAGAATCCAGTCCGAGCTAGGAACAATAGCTTACCCTGAAATCTGATTATGCTGAAGTCTGGCTAGAGTTGCTGTTGAGTCGAAATCGATGGCACGTTTGCTGCACTCCACAAATAACAAAGAAGAAAATTACAAGTAGGGAACAGTACAAGGCACAAGTGCTGAGTAAGTATCATCGGCCAACTCAAAATAGAAAGCAATATACATCAAATAATATCATAAAATCAACTACAATACTCAACAGGTGGCAACAACAAGTACAAGAACCATTGGCAACAACACCAAGCACAACTATGAGGACTCAAGCCTCAACACCATACTCATTTGGGAAAAGGTTCTTTATGTTTTGATTATATTAAGATAATTCAATATTCATTCCCTTTATTCCTCTTGTGTCGGAACGTGATACTCCGATCCCCTAATACTACGTGTTGGTTCGTGACACCCGATTCCGTAATACTATGTGTCGGTTTGTGACACCCGATCCCCTAATACTATGTGTCGGTTCGTGACACCTGATCCCCTAATACTATGTGTCGGTTCGTGACACCCGATCCACTAATACTACGTGATGGTTCGTGACACCCGATCCCTTAATACCACGTATCGGTTCGTGACACCCGATCCCTTAATACTACGTGTCGGTTCGTGACACCCAATTCATTAACCTCATTCTTTTAGTTCATCAAGCCTTCTGTTATACCAAGGCAGCATCATTAATAGAGATTTTTAAGGTTTAAGATTGAACAGCCTCATCATGCTAATTCATCACAATTACATAATCATATCATGCAAGCACACAATTAAGCATATAGAAGACTTTACAAAATTACCCAATACATATCATTTGATAGTGAGAGTTTTACTGCGAAATAACATAAACCATAACCTACCTCCATTGAAGAATTGTGATCACGCAATCTACTTTGTCAATGCTTTGCATTCCTCTTCGTTCTTCCCTTTCTCTCGCTCGTTTCTCCCTTCTTCTCTCTGTTCTTCCTATTTTTTCCTTATTCTAACCCTTTTTTTACCCTAATTACCATATAATTAAGTATAAAAGATGCTAAAAGTAACCCACTATTTATTCCAAGGTTATCTCTTTTAACCCCAAGCAATTGAGTTATTAACATTAAACCACTAACTTTATAATTATAAGCAGGAATAGTCCAAAACGCCCCTTAAAACTTTTAACAGAAATTCGACCCAGTCAGGGTTACGCAATCTGTGACGGCCCGTCGTGCCTGCGACGGTCCGTCCCGTTGCTTCCGTCACAAAATTTAGAGACTAAATTTCATCAAAAGGCCTGTGACGGTCCGTCGTGCCCATAACGGTCCGTCCTGCCATGTCGTCCCAAAGTTTAGAGAGTTGTTCTCAGTACCCAATTTTTCAGAATTCTAAGTGTTTTGGAACGAGACACCCTCGACGGTCCATCGTGCCCATGACGGTCCGTCGTCGGATCCGTTGACCCAGACAGTTATTACCAGAAATAAACTCTACTGCTCAAAACGACTAACAGGTTGTTACATAATTAATATAGAAATACAAGATATAAAAGATAAAACATCCATAAAATATGTACACTTAGGAGGAACAGAAATATTGATAAAAGCTTGTTTTAGAGAAGGAATAGATACACCTATTGAAATATACTTAGCAGATGATACATCCTATAGAAAAAAGCATAATTAGTGCAATAAAAGAAAACCTAATATACCAAAAATTTAAATTTATAATAAGTGCCAATTATTCAGTAGCATTAATAGATAGAAATATAGATAAATCATTAGTATTATATTGGAAAATTTCTGGAATAGAGTTAGCACCAGGAACTAAAATATTTAGAGCAAGATGTAAAAACTTATATATATTTACGACAAAACGCAAAGTATCAGCGAGAAATAAAATTGATAAAATAAAAGTAGAAAATCCATTTGAAGAAATAATTATAGTAATAGACAATAATGACTATAGCTACAAGGAACTTGACATAGAAGAAGACTTAGAAAATGTAAAAGAAAGACTAAGCATTTCAAGTGTATCAAATACATTAACAAGAAATACCTCATCAAGAATGAGCACGTCTAGAAGAAACCATGAAATTCCACAAAAATAATTAAGCTATATAACACCATACCATGATTTTATAACAGGAATAATAGACCAAAGATGATATAAAATTTTAATAAATACAGGACAAGAAAAAAATTACATAGTAAGAGAATTAGTGTTAGAAACAGAAATTATAAAAACAAGACAATAATGGCCCGCACTACCTAGTGAGATAGTAAATACAAATGAAGAAATAACAGAAAAAGAAATAATTCTAGGAGGAACACCGTTATATTACCATTTAAAATTTATCAAGGAAACCAGAACATTACACTAGGAATAAAATGGTTAGAAAAAGTTAAACCATACAATATAGAAAATGAACAACTAACAATAACCTGTCAAAATAAGAAAATAATCATTAAAAGGACGAAATGAATAACGAAAATATATATACTTATTAAAATTATTGTAGAAGGATACTACAAAAGATATTATACCCCTATAATAGATACAGGAGCAGAAACAAATATATGTAAATATAATTGTTTACCAGAAGATAAATGGGAAAAATTAAAAACAGCTATGGTAGTAACCGGATTTAATAATGAAGGAAGTATGATTACATATAAAGCAAAAATATAAAAATACAAATATGGGATAAAATACTAACAATAGAAGAAATGTATAATTTTGAGTTTACAATGAAAGATATGTTATTAGGAATGCCATTTTTAGATAAATTTTACCCACACATAATAACAAAAACACATTGGTGGTTTACTACACCATGCGGAAACAAAATAGGAGCAAAAAGAGTAAATAATAAACAACGCAAACCTATAGAATGGATAAAAGTAAGTGAAAAAATAAATCAAGAAATGGAAAATATAAATAAAAAATAAATAACACAATTAGAAATTATAATATGTACAATAGACAAAGTTAAAATAATTAACGAACAACTAGAATTACTTTATAATGATAATCCATTACAAAGATGGGAAAAACGTAAGACAAAAATTAAAATCGAATTAATAGATGAAAACAACATAATAACACAAAAACCATTGAAATATAATTTTCATGATTTAAAAGATTTCAAAATACATAAAGATGAACTATTAGAGAATAATTATATACAAGAAAGTAATAGTAAACATACAAGTCCTACATTCATAGTTAATAAACATAGTGAACAAAAAAGAGGAAAAAGTAGAATGCTTATAGATTATCGTAGTCTAAATGCCAAACCTAAAACTTACAATTACCCAATACCAAATAAAATACTAAATATAAGACAAATACAAGGATATAACTATTTTAGTAAATTAGACTGTAAATCAGGATTTTATTACCTAAAACTAGAAGACGAATCTAGACTACTAACAGCATTTACTGTACTACAAGGATTTTATGAATGGAATGTTTTACCATTTGGATATAAAAACGCACTAAGTAGATATCAACATTTTATGGATAACTATTTCAATCAATTTGAAAATTGCATTGTCTATATAGATTATATATTTTTATTTTCTAAAACACAAGATGAACATATTAGATTATTAGAAAATTTATACATATAATTAAACATTCAGGTATAAGTTTAAGTAAAAGGAAAGCATAAGTTTAAGTAAAAAGAATGCAGAGATTATGAAACCACAGATAGAATTTCTAGGAATACAAATAGATAGAAATGGAATAAAAATGCAAAACCAGATAGTACAAAAAATAATCACCCTTGATGAAAATATAGATACAAAAAATAAATTACAATCCTTTCTAGGATTAGTAAACCAAGTAAGAGAATATATACCGAAATTAGCAGAACATTTAAAACCATTACATAAAAAACTTCAAAAAGATGTTGAATATCATTTCGACAATAAGGATAATAAACATATAAGACATATTAAGAGTTTATGTAAAATATTACCAAAACTATATTTTCCTGATGAAAATAGATCATTTACTTATATTGTTGAAACAGATTCAAGTATTCATAGTTATGGAGGAGTTTTAAAATATAAATATGAAAAAAGAAAAAATAGAACACCATTACAGATATTATTCAGGATCTTATGCAGAATCACAAATGAAATGAGAAATAAATAGAAAAGAATTATTCGCATTATATAAATGTTTATTAGCATTTGAACCATATATTGCTTATAACAAATTTATTGTGAGAACAGATAATACAGAAGTAAAATGGTTGATAACTAAAAAGGTAACAGACTCAGTTACAACAAAAGAAATAAGGAGATTAGTATTAAATATATTGAACTTTACATTTACAATTAAAGTGATAAAAACTGACAAGAATATTATTGCAGATTACCTCTTACGAGGAAGCTAATCCAAATATACAAGAAAAAATACTAGCTGCCATAACTACACTTTGCCAAAAAATGGAAAGTCTTGATAGTGAAGTACAACTATTGAAGAAAGCATCTAATAGTCAGCAGCATGACTCTAAATATGCAGAGCTACGTCGTCCGGCAGACGATAATAGGTCAGAACTAAAAGGTGACATTGAGAAACACCTAAAAACTCCAAATACTAACAAATTATCAACTGGAGGTACAAATGAAGCATGTACAAGTAAAGTAAAAAAAATCAATTTAAACAATCTATTTGAAAAAGCATTTATTCCCAGAAAAAAATTTGTAGATATAACACCGAATCCACAAACTTCTACCTACGCAGAAAGCCTAAACAGAGAAAAGAAGATATATAACCATATTACCCAATCATATATCAAAAACATATATATAATCCAAACTTTTTTAAACCTCAAGCCAAGATCTACTACCACTACAGAAAAAACACAAGATTATGTAACCCAACATTTGCAAGGCTAAAACAAACTAATCGCACAACCTAAAACTAACCCAAACTTGGTTAGAACTTGTTACAGTTAAGGACTAATTAGTACGGTATATACATACAATGGTCTAGAAATAAGTGGAATTCCTGAGATCCACAAAGCCTTTTTAACATACAAAAGAATTACAAAAGGCAACCTATTTTTTATAAAATTTTATACAGCACCAGCAGAAATACTTTTTGACGAAATAAAACCAACTATCCAAGTTGTCAAAATGGGATTGACACGGGAAATGATAATACTAGAGGATATATCTTCTTCTTAGTTCATTCCAGCTGTACGTCTAGGACATAGTTATCTTCTCCATTGCATTTTGAACATATATGTTCCTGATACTTATGTCCAATCAGTTTGCAATATCTGGTTAATAATTCTTTCGAAATAAATCCTTGCTTCAAAGCTCTAGTTGTTGGTGGTAATTCTGGCTTTAACAAAGATAATATCCATCTCTGTACTTCTGCCATATTTGATGTCCTAACTTCTTTGGAATTTGCATATATCATTAAATGATCTTTGGAATAATAACTCCAAATAGGAATTCCGTGTAGATAATTTGTAGCTAGTTCTTGGATTATAGTTGATAACCCAATTGTTCTTTTATTTGCATAAAAATTTCTCAACTTTAGGTATTTCTGGCTGTGCCGATATATCCTCTGGTATTATCATTTCCCGTGTCAATCCCGTTTTGACAACTTTGATAGTTTGTTTTATTTCGTCAAAAAGTATTTCTGCTGGTGATGTATAAAATTTTATAAAAAATATGATGCCTTTTGTAATTCTTTTATATGTTAAAAAGGTTTTGTGGATCTCAGGGATTCCACTTATTTCTGTACTATCGTATGTATATACCGTACATAGTAGTCCATAACTGTCACAACCCAAAACAAGCCGTGAGTGGAACCCCCACTTATCCTCCTAGGTGAGCGAACCAACAAATCTAAACCCCAACATTTATCAGTATATTAATTATGAGTAGTAAAATACTGCGGAAGATCCAAAACTTATTAACGTAATCAATTAAATAAACTTCTAAAGTTTAATATTTATTAATCACAAAATCTGGAAGTCATCACATCAAGAACATGTATCCTCAAATTTCTAAATCTAAGAGTATTTAAGAAGCTAAAATAAGTAACAAAAATGGTCCATGTCCGAACTTCAAAGACATCAAGACGTGAAGGAGAGAATCCAGTCCGAGCTACGAATAATAGCTCACCCTGAATTCTGATGTGCTGGAGACTGGCTAGAGTTGAGGGCGAGTCGATGTCGATGGTGCACTTGCTGCACTCCACAAAACAACAAGAAGAAGAAAAAGTAGGGGTTAGTACAAGGAACACGTACTGAGTAGGTATCACCGGCCAACTCAAAATAGAAAGCAATATATACTGAATAATAATATAAAATCAACCACAATACTTAACAGGTGACAAACAACAAGTACAAGAACCATTGACAACAACACCAAGCACACCAATGAGGACTCAAGCCTCCACACCATACTCATTTGGGAAATAGGTTCTTCAAATTTGAGTATATTAACCTAATTCAAAATTCTTTCTCTTTATTATTATCGTGTCGGAACGTGACACTCCGATCCAATATACTGTGTCAGAATGTGACACTTTGATCCCCTAATACGTGTCGGAACGTGACACTCCGATCCAATGTTATCGTGTCGAAACGTGACACTCCGATCCATTACTACCGTGTCGGAACGTGACACTCCGATCCATTTATATCATTATTTTATTTCATCAAGTTTTCTTTATGTCAAGGAGTTATATTCATGGAGAGGATTTAAGATTGAAGGTTCAACAATTTCATCATTCTAACCAACCACAACTGCACAATCAAAACATACAATAGCACAATCAAGTACATAGCAGACTTTACAATACCACCCAATACATATAGATCGCTATTTAGAGTTTATCAATCACATACAAATAAAAACTATAACCTACCTCCATAGAAGAATCATGATCAAGAAAGCTACCTCATCAATGCCTTTGAATCTTTTCAATCTCAAGTATAAGTCACTTGCTCTCTTCTATGTTCTCTCTCTCTCGCTCGTTCTCCCTTTCTGTTCTTTTTATTTTTCTTCTACAAATTCTTTTTGTTTTACTCTAATTATCATATAATCCATTATGATAAAAGTAACCCACTATTTATTTCCCTATTATCTTCTTTAACCCCCAAGTAAATAAATTATTGAACTTACCCCACCAATTTCATAATTATAATCATGAATAGTCCAAAACACCCATTTAAATTTTAGCGGAATCCGACCCAGGGTGGAGTTACGCAGCTTGTGACGGTCCGTCGTATCAATGACGTTCCGTCCTGTAGGTCCGTCACAAAGTTGGGAGAGTTAAATTCAGTAGTGAGGTTACGCAACTTGTGACGGTCCGTCGTATCTACGACGGTCCGTGCTGCAGTTCCATCGTGAAGTTTAGTGAGTCGATCCCAGTACCCAGATTTTAGAGTTGAAGTGTTTTGGAACGAGGACCCTCGACGGACCGTCGTGCCTATGACAGTTCCTCCTACCTGTTGTTGAGGGTAATGAGGAGAGCAGCAGAAGAAATTACACAAGTATGAGATGACGGAGTCTAGCACGATTCGTCGTGACCATGACGGTCCGTCGCGTGATCCGTCGACCTAGTCAGTTTTTATCAAATAATTCCACTGCTCGAAGCGACTAAACAGGTTGTTAAAATATATACCAATTTACCCATCGTTCATGCTCGAAATATCACAGGAAGAAAAGCAAGGGCGAGAAAGAGTACCTGAATCTATAAAAAGATGTGGATATCTTTCTTGCATATCAAACACATTCTCCAAAGTGGACTCTTCAACTGGCCGATTCTTCCACTGAACCTTGATAGATGCAATCTCCTTTGATCTCAACTTGCGGACCTCTCTATCTAAAATAGCAACAGGCTCCTCCTCATAAGAAAAATTCTCATCAAGAAGAATTGAATCCCAACGAATAATGTAGTTTCCACCCCATGGTATTTTTTCAGCATAGACACATGAAATACCGGGTGCACTCCTGAGAGTCCTGGAGGCAATGCCAATTCAGAAGCCACCTCCCCCACGCGCTTCAAAACATCAAATGGACCAATATACCTCGGATTAAGCTTACCATGCTTCCCAAACCGCATCACCCCTTTCATGGCTGAAACCTTCTGCAAGACCTGTTCACCCTCAATCAAATCCAAGTCCCTAGCCTTTTGATCTGCATATTCTTTCTGCCTGTTCTGAGCTGCTAGAAGCTTCTCCTGAATGTATTTTACTTTATCTAACGATTTCCTCAAAAGATCAGTACCCTATGGTCTCACCTCAAATGCATCAAACCAACCAATGGGAGACCTACATCTTCTCCCATACAGTGCCTCAAATTGGGCCATATCAATACTTGAGTGATAGCTATTATTGTATGAAAACTCTGCTAACGGTAAGAAGTTATCCTAATGACCACCGAATTCTATCACACATGCACAAAGCATATCCTCCAACACCTGAATCGTTCGCTCAGACTGACCATCGGTCTGAGGGTGAAATGCAGTACTAAGATCCAACCTAGTACCTAATTTAGGATGCAATGTTCTCCAAAACATAGAAGTAAATTTTGTACCTCTATCTGATATGATGGAAAGTGGAACTCCATGCAATCGAATAATTTCTGAGATATAGAGTTTGGCTAACATCTCTGCATTGTAAGTCACCTTGACCGGAATGAAGTGAACAGACTTAGTTAATCTGTCAACAATTACCCAAATAAATCAAACTTACCCAATGTCTTTGGAAGACCAACCACAAAATCTATTGCAATTCTTTCCCATTTCCATTCAGGAATGGACATTTTCTGAAGTGTTCCTCCGGGCCTCTGGTGTTCATACTTTACCTGCTGACAACTTGGGAATTGTTCAACAAAATCAACAATGTCATGCTTCATTCTACTCCACCAAAAATGTTGCTTTAGGTAACGATAAATCTTGGTTTCACCAGGATGTATAGAATACCTTGAACTATGAGCCTCTGTAAGAATAGTGTGAATCAAATTATCAACACGGGGCGCACATACCCTTCCCTTAATTCTCAAAACGTCTTTCTCATCAATTATTGCCTCTTTAGACTCTCCTCGTAATACCATATCTCGAATTCGGCTCAGCTTCTCATCAGTAAACTGTTTTCCCTTAATCTTGTCAAGAAAAGAAGATCTTGACTCCACACAGGCCAAAAATCCTCCCTTCTCTAGTACTTCCAGCCTCATAAAGTCATTAGCTAGAGTCTGAACCTCTCTATCCAATGGGCCTCTAGACACCTGTAAGTGGGCTAGACATCCCATGCTCCCTGCTTTTCTAGATAAAGCATCTGCCACAACATTAGCTTTTCCTGGGTGATACAAAATAGTAATATCATAGTCCTTCAGTAGTTCCATCCACCTCCTCTGCCTCAAATTCAAATCTTTCTGAGTAAAGACATACTATAAACTACGATGATCTGTATAGACTTCACACTTGACCCCATATAGATAATGTCTCCATTACTTTAATGCAACCACAACTGCAGCCAACTCCAAATCATGGGTCGGATAGTTATGTTCATGCACTTTTAATTGCCTCGAAGCATAAGAAATTACATTCCTCTTCTTCATTAGCACTGCACCCAAACCAGAATAAGATGCATCACAGTAAACAATGAAATTTTTACCTTCCATTGGCAAGGTATGAATTAGTGTAGTAGTCAACAAGGTCTTGAGGTTCTGAAAGTTTCTTCACATTCGTCCTACCATACAAATGGAACACTCTACTTAGTCAAATTTGTCAATTGGGAAGCAACAGAAGTGTAACAAGCTGTTTAGTGGTTTTGAACAGCAGATTTTATTTCTGGAAAAACAGGTTGAGGCGACAGACCCCACGATGGACCGTCATGGGCACGACGGACCGTCGCAGGGTCTCGTTTCTAAACATTTAGAAATTCTGAAATTGGGTACTGAAAATCGACTCGTTGAACTTCGTAACAAAATGGCAGGACGGACCGTCATAGACTCTTTGGTGGAAATTGAGTCTCTGAACCTTGCAATGACCTGCAGGACGGACCGTCGTAGGCACGACAGGCCATGCAGGCACGACGGCCGTCGCAGGTTGCGTAATTCCAGTCTGGGTCGGATTTCTTTATACGTTTTAAAGGACGTTTTTGACTATTCCTGCTTTAATTATAAAGTTAGTGGGATAATGTTAATAAGTCTAATTACTTGGGGGTTAAAAGTGGTAACCTTAAGTTAATTAGTGGGTTATTATTGCCATCTTTTATTCTTAATTATATACTAATTAGGGTAAAAGAAAGAGGGTTTGAATAAATAAAATAGAAAGAACAAAGAGGGAGAGAGGATTGATCGAGAGAGGAGAAACGAAGAGGAAAACACAAAGCTTTGGCAATTTGCTTGCTTAATCACTAATCTTCGGTGGAGGTAGGTTATGGTTTCTCTTACGATATTCGTAGTAAACTCTTAATCGCGAATGATATGTATTGATAATATTAAAAACCCTGTTATGTGCTTAATTGTATGCTTGCATGAATGTAATGATATAATTGTGATTATATAAGCATGATGAAGTTATTGAATCACAAATCTTGCAAAACCCTAATCTCTTTGTTAATAATGAGGCCTTGGTATAAAAGAAGGCGTGATGAACTAAAATAATGAGATTGATGATGCCTTGGTAAGAAAGAAGGCTTGATGAATGGATAGAAGAAGATTAGGGGATCGGGTGTAACGAACCGACATGTAGATTTAGGGGATCGGGTGTCACGAACCGACACGTAGATTTAGGGGATCGGGTCTCACGAACCAACATGTAGATTTAGGGGATCGGGTGTCACGAACCGACACGTAGATTTAGGGGATCGGGTGTCACGAACCGACACATAGTAGTAGGGTATCGGAGTGTCACGTACCGACACAAGAGGATTAATGAATATGACGGAGCGGAGTGTCACGTACCAACACAAGAGAAATAAAGATAATGAATCTTGAAAGTTGTTAATATACTCAATCTAATGAACATAATTCCCAAATGAGTACGGTATTGAGGCTTGAGTCCTCATGTGTGAACTTGGCGGTAATTGTTAATGATATAGTACTTGCTGTTGCTACATGTTGAGTATCATAGTTGATTTTATGATATTACTTGGTATATATTGATTTCTATTTTGAGTTGGCCGATGATATCTACTCAGTACCCGTGTTTTGTACTGACCCCTACTTGTATGTTTTCTTCTTGTTTATTTGTGGAGTGCAGCAAACGTGCCGTCATCTTCGACTCAACAGTAACTCTAGCCAGTCTTCATTATTCTGGATATCAGGGTGAGCTAAAGCTTCTAGCTTGGACTGGATCTTCCTCTTTATGTCTCGATGCCTTGAAGTTCCAGTACTTTATGTTGATATTACATTGAAATGTTAAGGTTTAGATTGGTTGGTTAGCTCACATAGGAGGGTAAGTGTGGGTGCCAGTCGCGGCCCGGTTTTGGGTTGTGACAAACTTGGTATCAGAGCATTAGGTTCGTTGGTCTCATCACACAAGAACGAGTCTAGTTGAGTCTTAAGGAATGGTAGGGGGACGCCTTTACTTTTCTTTGAGAGGCTATAAGACTTCAGGAAAATTCCATTCTTTCCTTCTTTCTTTCGTGCTATTACTTGGGTCCAATTGGTATCTAGGTGATACAAATTGGTATCTGACCATCTTCTCTGTTTCTCAGAGGGTTCGAACTAGAGCAACAACCGCGCCAACATCAACATCAGCAAGACGAGATGCATCTGAGCCAGCCACTGAGAATGTAGCTCGAAGAGGAGCAGTGGCAAGAGGCCGCGGTAGAGGTCGTGGGAGGACGTCCTCTAGGAGAAGAGGACGAGCACCTAGCCCATCTGGTACTAGGGCAGTGACTCCTCCACCGACTGAGGAAGTGGTAAGAGAGGGTGAGGAAGGGGAGAATGAACAAGTGCAAAATAAGGAATTGCCACCCCAACCTACCCTAGAGATGATCAATCAGGTTCTCACTTATCTTAGTGGTTGTGTGATCAGGGTCAGGCCCCTCCAGTGTTTTCTGCACCAACACCTCCGGTTTCAGAGGTACAACATGCAGCCACTATGGCTCCTCGTATGGATGCCTCATTTGACATAAGCACGTTTCCACGTCTGACTACTGGGCCTATAATGAAAAATGATCAACATGAACATTTCAATAAGATCTTGAAATTGAAACCTCCAGTCTTCAAGGGTGCTGAATCTGAGGATGCTTACGATTTTCTGGTTGACTGTCATGACCTACTACATAAGTGGGTATAGTAGAACGGTTTGGTGTTGAGTTCGTGAGTTATCAGTTTCAAGGGAACGCCAAAACGTAGTGGCGGTCACATGTTGAGTGTCAACCAACGGAGGCACCACCTATGACTTGGGCCTCATTCTTTAGCTTGTTTATGGAGAAGTATATGCCCCGGACTTTGAGGGATAGGAAAAGGGATGAGTTCTTGAGCCTAGAGCAAGGTAGGATGTCGGTCAAAGCATATGAGGCTAAGTTTCATGCACTATCCAGATATGCCACTCAACTTTGTTTTAGTCCACAAGAGCGGATTGGTCGTTTTGTGAAGGGGTTGAGGTCAGAGTTGCGGATTTCAGCCTTACAGGTAGCGGCTACGGCAAAATCCTTCCAAGAAGTGGTAGATTTCGTGGTAGAGGTGGAAGGAGTGAAGCCAGATGAATTCACCATGGCATCGAGATCAAAGAGGTTTTGAAAGGGAGGTGAGTTTAATGGTTCTTACTCTAGAGGACAGGGTTCCGGAGGTTACTCAGTTCGACCCATTCAGTCTTCACTACAGACTGTAGTTGGGGGTCCACCTCAGACCGGTCAACACTTCTCTGAGAGACCTATGCTTGACTCTAGAGAGTGTTATGGATGTGGGGAGACTGGACATATTAGGAGGAATTGTCCCAAACAGAGTTATAGACCCCCAATAGCTAGAGGTAGAGGTGCTCATGGTAGAGGCCGTTATTCTGGAGGACGTGGTGGTCGAGGTAATGGTGGTCACCAAAATGGCCGGGGTGATGGGAAAACTAGAGCCACTACATCACAACATGGTAGGGGCAACGGACAAACAAACGAAAGGGCCCATTGTTATGCTTTCCCTGGGAGATCAGAGGCGGAGACTTCTGATGTTGTCATCACAGGTAATCTTCTGGTTTGTGATTGCATGGCTTCTGTATTGTTTGATCCTGGATCCACATTTTCTTTTGTATCTTCCTCATTTGCTAATGGTCTAAATTTACATTGTGAATTACTTGATATGCCTATTCGTGTTTCTACTCCGGTGGGTGAGTCTGTGGTAGTTGAAAAGGTATATGGGTCTTGTTTGGTGAAATTTGTGGGGAGCAACACTTATGTAGATTTGGTTATCTTAGAAATTGTTGATTTTGATGTAATTTTGGGTATAACTTGGCTTTCCCCGTAATTTGTGATCTTGGATTGTAATGCTATAACGATGACGTTAGCCAAGCCTGGGACAGATCCGTTAGTGTGGGAGGGTGACTACACTTCCAATCCAGTGCGTATCATCTCCTTTCTTCGTGCTAAGAAAATTTTTAGTAAAGGGTGTTTAGCTTTCTTGGCACATCTCATGGATGACACTACCCAAGTACCTTCGATTGAGTCGGTTTCGGTGGTCCGTGAATTTCTGGATGTGTTCCCTGCAGATCTTCCTGGTATGCCACCAGATAGGGATATTGACTTCTGTATTGATCTTGAACCGGGTACTCGCCCCATTTCTATACCCCCTCATACAATGGCTCCCGCGGAGTTTAGAGAGTTAAAAGCCCAACTTCAAGAGTTGTTGAGTAAAGGCTTCATTAGACCAAGTGCATCTCCTTGGGGTGCTCCGGTTTTGTTTGTAAAGAAGAAGGATGGGAGTTTTCGGATGTGCATAGACTACCGGCAGTTGAACAAGGTAACCATAAAGAACAAGTATCCTCTTCCTCGCATTGATGACTTGTTCGATCAGTTACAAGGTGCTTGTGTCTTCTCTAAGATTGACTTGAGATCCGGTTATCATCAATTGAAAATACGGGCAACGGATGTGCCAAAGATTGCTTTTAGAATCAGGTATGGGCTTTACGAATTTGTAGTGATGTCTTTTTGTCTTACGAATGCCCCTGCTACGTTCATGAATTTGATGAACACGATTTTTAAGCCATATTTGGATCTCTTTGTGATCGTAGTTATTGATGATATACTGATATACTCTAAAAGTAAGGAGGAACATGAGGAGCATTAGAGAATGGTATTGGAAATGTTGAGGGAGAAAAAGCTTTATGCTAAGTTCTCTATCTGTGAGTTTTGGCTAGATACAGTGTTCTTCTTGGGGCACGTGGTTTCTAAGGATGGAGTGATGGTGGATCCTTCTAAGATTGAGACAGTGAAGAATTGGGTAAGACCTACTAATGTGTCAGAAATAAGAAGCTTTGTTGGGTTATCTAGCTACTACCGCCGATTTGTCAAGGGATTCTCTTGTATTGCTTCCCAACTGACGAACTTGACTAAGCAAAATGTTCCATTTGTATGGTCGGATAAGTGTGAGGAATGCTTTCAGAAGCTCAAGACTTTGTTGACTACAGCAACAATTCTCACCTTGCCAGTGGAAGGTAAGAATTTCATTGTCTATTGTGATGCATCCTATTTGGGTTTGGGTGCAGTGCTAATGCAAGAGAAGAATGTAATTGCTTATGCTTCAAGACAATTAAAAGTGCATGAATGTAACTATCCAACTCATGATTTTGAATTGGCCGCGGTAGTGTTTGCATTAAAGCAATGGAGACACTATTTATACGGGGTTAAGTGTGAGGTCTATACGGATCATCGTAGCCTATAGTATGTCTTTACTCAGAAAGATTTTAACTTGAGACAGAGGAAATGGATGGAACTACTGAAGGACTACGACATCACTATTTTGTATAATCCAGGGAAGGCGAATGTTGTAGCGGATGCTTTAAGTAGAAAGGCGGGAAGCATGGGAAGTCTAGCTCACTTGCAAGCTTCTAGATGCCCATTGGCTAGAGAAGTTCAGATTCTGGCTAACGAACTTATGAGATTAGAAGTAAATGAGAAGGGAGGATTTTTAGCTTGTGTGGAGGCAAGATCTTCCTTCCTTGACAAGATTAAGGGAAAGTAGTTTAGTGATGAAAAATTGATCCGGATTCGAGATAAAGTGTTGCAAGCAGAGGCTAAAGAAGTAACAATCGATGAGGAAGGTGTTTTGAGGATTAAGGGAAGGGTATGTGTACCCCGCGTCGATGATTTGATCAACACTATTCTGATAGAGGCTCATAGTTCAAGGCATTTGATATATTCGGGTGCAACCAAGATGTAACGTGACATAAAGCAACACTTTTGGTGGAGCAGAATGAAGCGTGATATTGTGGATTTTATTGCCAAATGTCCAAACTGTCAACAAGTAAAGTATGAACACCAAAGGCCCGGAGGAACACTTTAGAGAATGCCCATTCCTGAATGGAAGTGGGAAAGGATTGCAATGGATTTCGTGGTTGGTCTTCCAAAGACATTGGGAAAGTTTGATTCCATTTGGGTAATTGTTGATAGGTTAACTAAGTCTGCTCACTTCATTCCGGTCAAGGTAACTTACAATGCAGAGAAGTTAGCCAAACTTTACATCTTGGAAGTGGTGCGATTGCATGGGGTTCCACTCTCCATTAAATCAGATAGAGGTACGCAGTTTACTTCTAAGTTTTGGAAAACATTGCATGCGGAATTGGGTACTAGGTTGGACCTTAGTACTGCGTTCCATCCTCAGACCGATGGTCAGTCTGAGCAAATGATTCAAGTGTTGGAGGATATGCTTCGTGCATGTGTGATAGAATTTGGTGGTCAGTGGGATAGCTTCTTACCCATAGCAGAGTTCTCCTACAACAATAGCTATCACTCAAGCATTGATATGGCCCCATTTGAGGCACAATATGGGAGAAAATGTAGGTCTCCCATTGGGTGGATTGATGCATTTGAGTTAGACCTTGGGGTACTGACCTTCTGAGGAAATCGTTAGATAAAGTGAAATCTATTCAAGAAAAGCTTCTAGCGGCGCAAAGTAGACAGAAGGAGAAGGCAGATCGGAAGGTTAGAGACTTGGAGTTTATGGAGGGTGAACAAGTCTTGTTGAAGGTTTCACCAATGAAAGGGGTGATGCGGTTTGGTAAGCGAGGTAAACTTAGCCCAAGGTATATTGGTCCATTTGAAGTACTTAAGCAAGTAGGGGAGGTGGCTTATGAGTTAGCCTTGCCTCCAGGGCTGTCCGGAGTGCATCCGGTATTCCATGTGTCGATGTTGAAAAGATGCCATGGGGATGGAAACTTTATTATCCGTAGGGATTCAGTGTTGCTTGATGAGAATTCGTCTTATGAGGAGGAACCTGTTGCCATTCTAGATAGAGAAATTCGCAAGTTGAGATCAAGGGAGATTGCATCCATCAAAGTTCAATGGAAGAATCGACCCGTTGAAGAAGTCACTTGGGAGAAGGAGGCAGATATGCGAGAAAGATACCCACATCTGTTTACAGATTCAGGTACTCCTTTTCGCCTTTGTTTTCCTTCTTGTGATCGTTCGGGGACGAACGATGGGTAAATTGGTATCTATTGTAACGACCTGTTTAGTCGTTTTGAACAGCAGATTTTATTTCTGGAAAAACAGGCTGAGGCGACGGACCCCACGACGGACCGTCATGGGTAGGACGGACTGTCGCAGGGTCTCGTTTCAAAACACTTAGAAAATCTGATATTGGGTACTGAAAATCGACTCTCTGAACTTCGTAACAAAATGGCAGGACGGACCATCACAGACTCTTTGGTGGAAATTGAGTCTCTGAACCTTGCGACGACCTGCAGGACGGACCGTCGCAGGCACGACGGGCCGTCACAGGTTGCGTAATCTGAGTCTGGGTCGGATTTCTTTATACGTTTTAAGGGACGTTTTTGACTATTCCTGCATTAATTATAAAGTTAGTGGGTTAATGTTAATAAGTCTAATTACTTGGGAGTTAAAAGAGGTAACCTTAAGTTTATTAGTGGGTTATTATTATCATCTTTTGGTCTTAATTATATATTAATTAGGGTAAAATAAAGAGGGTTTGAATAAATAAAATAAAAAGAACAAAGAGGGAGAGAGGATTGATCGAGAGAGGAGAAACGAAAAGGAAAACACAAAGCTTTGGGAATTTTCTTGCTTGATCACTAATCTTCGGTGGAGGTAGGTTATGGTTTCTCTTATGATATTCGTAGTAAACTCTTAATAGCGAATGATATGTATTGATAATATTGTAAGCCCTGCTATGTACTTAATTGAAGGCTTGCATGAATGTAATGATATAATTGTGATTATATAAGCATGATGAAGTTATTGAATCCCAAATCTTGCAAAACCCTAATCTCTTTGTTAATAATGAGGCCTTGGTATAAAAAAAGGCATGATGAACTAAAATAATGAGATTTATGATGCCTTGGTAAGAAAGAAGGCTTCATGAATGGATAGAAGGAGATTAGGGGATCGGGTGTCACGAACCGACACATAGATTTAGGGGATCGAGTGTCACGAACCGACACGTAGATTTAGGGGATCGGGTGTCATGAACCGACACATAGATTTAGGGGATCGGGTGTCACAAACCAACACGTAGATTTAGGGAATCGGGTGTCACGAACTGACACGTAGATTTAGGGGATCGGGTATCACAAATCGACACATGGTAGTAGGGGATTGGAGTGTCACGTACCGACACAAGAGGATTAATGAATATGAGGGAGCGGATTATCACGTACCGACACAATAGAAATAAAGATAATGAATCTTGAAAGATGTTAATATACTCAATCTAATGAACATAATTCCCAAATGAGTACGGTATTGAGGCTTGAGTCCTCATGTGTGAACTTGGCAGTAATTGTTATTGATATAGTACTTGCTGTTGCTACAGGTTGAGTATCGTAGTTGATTTTATGATATTACTTGGTATATATTGATTTCTATTTTGAGTTGGCCGATGATATCTACTCAGTACCCATGTTTTGTACTGACAACTACTTTTATGTTTTCTTCTTGTTTATTTGTGGAGTGCAGCAAACGTGCCGTCATCTTCGACTCAACAGTAACTCTAGCCAGTCTTCATTATTCTGGATATCAGGGTCAGCTAATGCTTCTAGCTTGGACTGGATCTTCCTCTTCATGTCTCGATGCCTTGAAGTTCCGGCATGGACTAGCTTTTACGACTTTTTAGCTTCTTAGAAACTCTAAGATTTAGTAATTTGAAGTAGATGTTCTTTTGATGATGACTTCCAGATTTTGGGATTTACTTTATGTTGATATTACATTGAAATGTTAAGGTTTAGATTGGTTTGTTTGCTCACATAGGAGGGTAAGTGTGGGTGCCAGTTGCGGCCTGGTTTTGGGTCGTGACAAGAAGAAAATCCCTTGACAAATCGACGGTAGTAGCTAGCTAAACCAACAAAGCTCCTTAACTCTGTAATATTAGTAGTTCTTACCCAACTCTTCACTGCTTCAATCTTAGAAGGATCCACCATCACTCCATCCTTAGAAACCACGTGCCCCAAGAAGGACATTGAATCTAGCCAAAACTCACATTTGGAGAATTTGGCATAAAGCCTTTTCTCCCTTAACAACTCCAATACAATTCTCAAATGCTCCTCATGTTCTTTCCTGCTCTTTGAGTATATCAATATATCATCAATGTATACAATCACAAAGAAGTCCAGATATGGCTTAAAAATCCCGTTCATAAGGCTCATGAAAGCAAGAGGGGCATTCGTAAGCCCAAAAGACATTACTAAGAATTCATAATGCCCATACCTGGTTCGATAAGTAGTCTTTGGCACATCAGCTGCACGTATTTTCAATTGATGATAACCAGATCTCAAATAAATTTTTTAGAAGGTACAAGCACCTTGTAACTGATCGAACAAATCATCAATGCACGTAATAGGATACTTGTTCTTAATAGTTACCTTATTCAGTTGCCTATAGTCTATGCACATCCGAAAACTTTCATCCTTCTACTTCACAAAAAAAACAGGAGCACCCCAAGGGGATGCACTTGGTCTAATAAAACCTTTACCTAACAACTCCTGAAGTTGGGCTGTTAACTCCCTTAACTCAACTGGAGAAATTCTACAAGGGGGTATGGAAATGGGGCTATTACCCGGCTCCAGATCAATAAAAAAATCAATATCCCTATCTGGTGGCATACCAGGAAGGTCTGCAGGAAACACATCTAGAAACTAACGGACTATCGAGACAAACTTCATCGAAGGTACTTGGAAAGTATCATCCCAGAGATGTGCTAAGAAAGCTAAACAATCCTAACTAACCATTCTCTTAGCACGAAGAAAAGACATGATATGAACTGGAGTGGAAATATAGTCACCCTCCCACACTAGCGGATCTGTCCCAGGCTTGGCCAATGTCACAGTTTTAGCATTACAATCTAAGATTGCAAAATTTGGAAAAAGCCAAGTCATACCCAGAATTACATCGAAATCAACCATCTCTAGAATAATCAAATCTACGTGAGTATTTCTCCCCAAAAAAGTCATAAGAAAATACCTATACACCTTCTCAACTATCACAGACTCACCCATAGGATTAGAGACACGAATAGGCATGTCAAGCAAATCACAATATAAATCAAGACCAGTAGCAAATGTGGAAGATACATATGAATATGTGGATCCAGGATCAAATAATACAAAAGCCATTCAACCACAGACCAAAAGATTACCTGTGATAACAACATCAGATGTCTCTGCTTCAGCCCTCCCAGGGAAAGCATAACAATGGGCCCTATCACCTATCTGCCTGTTGCCCCTACCATGTTGGGCTGCAGTAGTTCCAACTTGCCAGCCACCCCGACTGATTGGATGACCACCATCACCTTGTCCATCACATCCTCCAGAATGGCGGCCCCTACCATGACCACCTCTACCTCTACCTATTGGGGGTCTGTAACTCTGTTTTGGACAATATTTCCTAATATGTCCAGTCTCTCGACATCCATAACAATTTATGGAGTCAAGCATAGGTCTCTGTGAGAATGACAAAGTCTGGGGATAACCTCCAAACTCATAAAAATGTTGACTGGTCTGCGATGGACCCCCAGCTACAGCCTGTAGTAAAGACTGAATAGGAAGGGTAGGGTAACCTCCTGAACTCTGCCCTCTGGAGTAAGAACCACTAAACTCACCTCCCTTACGGAACATCGTAGATGTCGATCCCATGGTGAAGTCGTATGGCTTCACCCCCTCCACCTCTATCACAAAATCGACCACTTCCTGAAAGAATTTTGCTGCGGCAGCTACCTGTAAGGCTGGGATCTGCAAATCTGACCTCAATCCTTTAACAAAACGGTGAATCCTCTCTTGTGGACTGAAGTGAAGCTGGGTGGCATACCTGGATAGTGCACGAAACTCAGCCTCATAAGCAGTAACAGACATCCTGCCTTGCTCTAGGCTGAGGAACTCATCTCTCCTCTTGTCCCTCAAAGTCCGGGGTATATACTTCTCCATAAATAAGCTAGAGAATGATGCCCAAGTCATAGGTGGTGCCTGTGCTGGTTGACACTCAACATACGACCGACACCACATTTTGGCATTCCCTTGAAACTGGTAGGTCACAAACTCAACATCGAATCATTCTACTACGTCCATCTTATGTAGCAGCTCATGACAATCAACCAAAAATCATAGGCTTCCTCAGATTCAGCACCCTTGAAGACTGGAGGTTTCAAGTTTAAGAATTTAGTGAAAAGTTAATGCTGATGACTCGTCATTATAGACCCTGTAGTCAATCGAGGAAACGTGCCTACTTCCAATGAGGCATCCATGCGGGGAGTCACAGCAGCTGGATGTTGTACTTCCGGAACCTGAGGTGCTGGTGCAGAAAACACTGGAGGTGTCTGGCCCTGATCAGATAACACGCTAAGATAAGTAAGAACCTGGTTAATCATCTCTGGGGTAGGCTGGGTGGTAATTGCTGATCTTGAACCCGCTCGTTTCCCATTCTTCACCCTCTCTCACTACCTCATCAGTCGGTGGAGGAGTCACCGCCCTATTACTAGATGGACTAGGTGTTTGTCCTCTACCTCTAGAGGACGTTCTCCTGCGACCTCTACCACAGCATCTTGCTACTGCTCCTGCTCGAGCTACAGCCCCAATGGTTGGCTCAGACTCACCCTGTCTTGCCGGTGTTGGTGTTGGTACATTTGTTGCTCTAGTTCTAACCATCTGCGAAATAGAGTGAGGATGTCATAAACCAATTTGTATCACCTAGATACCAATTGGATCCATTTAATAGCACGAAAGAAAGTAAGGGCGTCCCCCTACCGTTCCTCTAGACTGTACTAGACTCGTTCTTGTGTGATGAGACCAACGAACCTAACGCTCTGATACCAAGTTTGTGACAACCCAAAATGAGTCGCGAGTGGCACCCCCACTTATCCTCCTAGGTGAGCGAACCAACAAATCTAAACCCCAACATTTATCAGTATATCAATTATGAGTAGTAAAATACTGCGGAAGATCCAAAATTTATTAACGTAATCAATTAAATAAACTTCTAAAGTTTAATATTTATTAATCCAAAAATCTGGAAGTCATCATATCAAGAACATCTATCCTCAAATTTCTAAATCTAAAAGTATTTAAGAAGCTAAAAATAAGTTACTGAAATGGTCCATGTCCGAACTTTAAAGACATCAAGACGTGAAGGAGAGAATTCAGTCCGAGCTAGGAATAATAGCTCACCCTGAATTCTGATGTGCTGGAGACTTGCTAGAGTTGAGGGTGAGTCGAAGTCGATGGTGCACTTGCTGCACTCCATAAAACTACAAGATGAAAAAAAACAAGTAGGGGTCAATACAAGGAACACGTACTGAGTAGGTATCATCGGTCAACTCAAAATAGAAAGCAATATATAGTGAATAATAATATAAAATCAACCACAATACAAGAACCATTGGCACCAACACCAAGCACACCTATGAGGACTCAAGCCTACACACCATACTCATTTGGGAAATAGGTTCTTCAAATTTGAGTATATTAACCTAATTCAAAATTTCTTCTCTTTATTATTATCGTGTCAGAACGTGACACTCCGATCATATATACCGTGTCAAAACATGACACTCCGATCCCCGAATACGTGTCGGAACTTGACAGTTTGATCCAATGTTATCGTGTCAGAACATGACACTTCGATCCATTATTACCGTGTCGGAACGTGACACTCCGATCCATTTATCTCATTTTATTTCATCAAGTATTCTTTATGTCAAGGCGTCATCTTAATAGAGAGGATTTAAGATTGAAGGTTCAACAATCTCATCATTCTAACCAACCACAACTGCACAATCAAAACATACAATCGCACAATCAAGTACATAACAGACTTTACAATACCACCCAATAAATATCGATCACTATTTAGAGTTTATCTATCACATAGAAATAAAAACCATAACCTACCTCCACCGAAGAATCGTGATCAAGCATGCTACCTCCTCAATGCCTTTGAATCTTTTCAATCTGAAGTCTAAGTCACTTGCTTTGATTTTCGTTCTCTCTCTCTCTCTCTCTCGTTCTCTCTTTCTGTTCTTTTTAGTTTTCTTCTGCAGATTCTTTTTCTTTTACCCTAATTATCATATAATCCATTATGATAAAAGTAACCCACTATTTATTTCCCTATTATCTTTTTTAACCCCCAAGTAAATAAATTATTGAACTTACCCCACTAATTTCATAATTATAATCATGAATAGTCCAAAACACCCATTTAAATTTTAGCGGAATCCGACCCACGGTGGAGTTACACAGCTTGTGACGGTTCGTCGTATCTATGATGGTCCGTCGTGCAGGTCCGCCACAAAGTTTAGAGAGTTAAATTCAGTAGTGAGGTTACGCAACTTTTGACGGTTCATCGTATCTACGACGGTCCGTGCTGCAGTTCTGTTGTGAAGTTCAGAGAGTCGATCCCAGTACCCAGATTTCAGAGTTGATGTGTTTTGGAACGAAGACCCTCGACGGACCGTCGTGCCTATGACGGTTTGTCCTACCTGTCGTCGAGGGTAATGAGGAGAGCAGCAGAAGAAATTACACAAGTATGGGACGACGGAGTTCAGCATGGTCCATCATGACCATGACGGTCCTTCGCGTGATCCGTCGACCCAGTCAATTTTTATCAAAAATAGTTCCACTGCTCGAACAAACTAAACAGGTTGTTACAATAACTGTAACAAGTTCTAACCAAATTTGGGTTAGTTTTAGGTTGTGCGATTAGATTGTTGTAGCCTTGCAAATGTTGGGTTAAATAATCCTGTGTTTTTTCTGTAGTTGTAGTAGATCTTGGCTTGAGGTTTAAAAAAGTTTGGATTGTATATATGTTTTCGATATATGATTGGGTAATATGGTTATATATCTTCTTTTCTCTGTTTTGGCTTTCTGCGTAGGTAGAAATTTATTGATTTGGTGTTATGTCTATAATTTGTTTTCTGGGAATGAATGGTTTTTTAAATAGATTGTTTAAATTGATATTTTTTCCTTTACTTGTACTTTCTTCATTTGTACCTGCAGTTGATAATTTGTTAGTATTTTGAGTTTTTAGGTGTTTCTCAATGTCACCTTTTAATTCTGGCCTTTTATCGTCTGCCGGACGACGTAGCTCCGCATATTTAGAGTCATGCTGCTGACTATTAGATGCTTTCTTCAATAGTTGTACTTCACTGTCAAGACTTTCCACTTTTTGGCAAAATGTAGTTATGACAGCTAGTATTTTTTCTTGTATATTTCGACTAGTTTCCTCGTGAGAGGTAATATGCAATAATATTCTTGTAAGTTTTTATCACTTCAATTGTAAATGTAAAGTTTAATATATTTAATACTAATCTCCTTATTTCTTTTTTTGTAACTGAGTCTGTTACCTTTTTAGTTATCCACCATTTTACTTGTGTATTATCTATTCTCACAATAAATTTGTTATAAACAATATATGGTTCAAATGCTCATAAACATTTATATAATGCGAATAATTCTTTTCTATTTATTTCCCATTTCATTTGTGCTTCTGCATAAGATCCAGAATAATATCTGCAATGGTGTTTTATTTTTTCTTTTTCATATTTATATTTTAAAACTCCTCCATAACTATGATTACTTGAATTTGTTTCAACAATATCAGTAAATGATCTATTTTCATCAGGAAAATATAGTTTTGGTAATTTTTACATAAACTCTTCATATGTCTTATATGTTCTTTATCCTTATTGTCGAAATGATATTCAACATCTTTTTTAAGTTTTTTATGTAATGGTTTTAAATGTTCTGCTAATTTCAGTATATATTCTCTTACTTGGTTTACTAATCCTAGAAAGGATTGTAATTTCTTTTTTGTATCTATATATTCATGAAGGGTGATTATTTTTTGTACTATGTGGTTTTGCATTTTTATTCCATTTCTATCTATTTGTATTCCTAGAAATTCTATCTGTGGTTTCATAATTTCTGCTTTCTTTTTACTTAAACTTATACCTGAATGTTTAATTATATGTATAATTTTTTCTAATAATCTAATATGTTAATCTTGTGTTTTAGAATATAATAATATATCATCTATATAGACAATGCAATTTTCCAGTTGATTGAAATGGTTATCCATAAAAGGTGGATATCTACCTAGTGAATTTTTATATCCAATTGGTAAAACATTTCATTCATAAAATCCTTGTGGTACGGTAAATGTTGTTAGTTGTTTAGATTCTTCTTGTAGTATAGGTGATAAAATCCTGATTTACGGTCAAATTTACTAAAATAGTTATATCCTTGTATTTGTCATATTTTTATTATTTTATTTTGTATTGGGTAATTGTATGTTTTAGTTTTGACATTTAGATTACGATAATCTATAACCATTCTATTTTTTCCTCTTTTTTGTTCACTATGTTTATTAACTATGAATGCAGGACTTGTATGTTTACTATTACTTTCTTGTATTTAGTTATTCTCTAATAGTTCATCTATATGTATTTTGAATTCTTTTAAATCATAAAAATTATATTTCAATGGTTTTTGTGTTATTATGCTGTTTTCATCTATTAATACAATTTTTATTTTTGTCTTATGTTTTTCCCATCCTTGTAATGGATTATCATTATAAAGTTATTCTAGTTGTTCATTAATTATTTTAAATTTATCTATTGTAAATATTATAATTTCTAATTGTGTTATTTGTTTTTTATTTATATTTTCCATTTCTTGATTTATTTTTTCACTTCCTTTTATCCATTCTATAGGATTGCGTTTATTATTATTTACTCGTTTTGCTCCTATTTTGTTTCCGCATGGTGTAGTAAACAAACAATGTGTTTTTGTTATTATGTGTGGGTAAAATTTATCTAAAAATGGCATTTCTATTAACATATCTTTCGTTGTAAACTCAAAATTATACATTTCTTCTATTGTTAATATTTTATCCCATATTTGTATTTTTATATTTTCTGCTTTATATGTAATCATACATCCTTCATTATTAAATCATGTTACTACTATAGGTGTTTTTAATTTTGCCCATTTATCTTCTGGTAAACAATTATATTTACATATATTTGCTTCTGCTCATGTATCTATTATAGGGGTATAGTATCTGTTGTGGTATCCTTCTACAATAATTTTTGCAAGTATATTATTTTCTTTATTCATTGCATCCTTTTAATGATTATTTTCTTATTTTGACAGGTTATTGTTAGTTGTTCATTTTCTATATTGTATGGTTTAACTTTTTCTAACCATTTTATTCCTAGTGTAATGTTCTGGTTTCCTTGATAAATTTTAAATGGTATTATTAACGGTATTCATCCTATAATTATTTCTTTTTGTGTTATTTCTTCATTTGTATTTATTATCTCACTAGGTAGTCCGGGGCATAATTGTCCTTTTTTTATAATTTCTTTTTCCAACACTAATTCTCTTATTATGTAATTTTCTTCTTGTCTTGTATTTATTAAAATTTTATATCTTCTTTGGTTTATTATTCCTTTTATAAAATAACGGTATGGTGTTATATTTTCTAATAATTTTTGTGGAATTTCATGGTTTCTTCTAGATGTGCTCATTCTTGATGAGGTAGTTCTTGTCAATGTATTTGGTACACTTGAAGTGCTTAGTCTTTCTTTTACAATTTCTAAGTCTTCTTTTATGTCCATTTCCATATACCTATAGTCATTATTGTCTATTACAGTAATTATTTCTTCAAAGGGATTTTCTATTTTTATTTTATCAATTTTATTTCTCGCTGATACTTTGTGTTTTGTCGTAAATATATATAAGTTTTTACATCTTGCTCTAAATATTTTACTTCCCGGTGCTAACTCTATTCCAGACATCTTCCAATATAATACTAATGATTTATCTATATTTTTATCTGTTAATGCTACTGAATAATTGGCACTTATTATAAATTTAAATTTTTGGCATATTAGGTTTCCTTTTACTGCAGTAATTACGTTTTTTTATAGGATGTATAATTCTATCATCTGCAAAGTATATTTCAATGGTGTATCTATTCCTTCTCTAAAACAAGCTTTTATCAATATTTCTGTTCCTCCTAAGTGTACGTATTTTATGGGTGTTTTAGCTTTTTTATCTTGTATTTCTTTATTAATTATCCTCTTATTTGGTATAGGTATTTGTGCTTTTCCTCTTGTATATTTACAATCTATGATGTGTTCTTTCTGCCTAACTACATAGTATTCATCTTTTTGTCATTTAAACCAATTTCTTATTATAGATACTTCAAGTAATTTTTTCAACACTTAAGTCTTATTATTTTCCTTTTATTTGTTAAAAATTGAATTATCAAATCTAATTTTTTTTTCTGATAATTCTTCATTTTGATAATCTTTTTTAGATATTATTTTTATATCATCTTCCGACATTATATTTCTTCATGTATTTCGTCATTATTTAGATTTATATTTTCTTCTTCATTTTCAATTTCTTTATCTCATACTTCATATATACTATCGTTTTCACTTAATTCATAATCTATATATTCTATTTGCATATATTTATTATTATCTATTATTATTTCTGCAATGTGTTTTCTTTTTGGGTCTTTGGGTAATTTACAATCTCTAGCTAAATATGCTATCTTTCCACAAGTATAACAAGTGCATTGTGATATTTTTCTTTATGGTCTATATGGCCTTTTTATTTTATAATATTTTACATAATATCTTTGACTTGGTTTTTTATATTTATACCTAGTTTTAGTTCTTCTATAATTTTTATATCTCTTAGGTCTTTGCTTTTTATAATATTTATTTGTACAACCAAATTGTGGTGCTGTTTTATTTTTCCAACAAGCTAAATTTTTAATTAGTACTTTTTTCATTTTTGTTTGTTCTTTTTATTTTTCACATAGTTGTATAAACCATTATTGTAAAAATTTTATTCTAGCTCCTAAAGTATCTGTTAATCCTTCATCATTCCAGTCTTTAATTATTTTTGTACTAAATGGTTCTGGTAATTTTTTAAAATATTGTTGTCTTATTTCTTTTGCTTCACTTATATCATATCTTGCTTTGTAATAATATTCTTTAAATGCACAAGTGTATTCTTCTATATAACACATTTTACATATAGCTAATTTTGTCATAATTTGTCTATTTATTATTTTTTCTCTTTTCAGTTCTTTTATTTCTGTGGTCATACCTCCAAATTCATTTCTTATTGCTAGTTCATATTTATCTAGTATATCTATATTTGTTGTTGATGGAGATCCATCCATTTTCTTATCACTTCTAAGTGTTTCTAGACTTTCTATGGGTAAATTTTCTATCCATAATTTTGTTGTTCCAACAAAAGTTCTTTCTATATATTTCGGCGTTTCTTTTACTGTTATTTTGTTACCAATTAGTTGTTTAGATATATTTCCTATCCGTAGTAATATTGGTTTATTTATATCCGTAACACAATATAAATCCAAGAAATTATATTGTTCAGTTATTGGCTTAGGTGTCCATTTTTTATTTAATCTACTATTCCATATTGCATTTGTTCTATCCGATTGTTCATAATTTTCTGTATAGTAAGTTGGTGTTGTCCATTTAGGACTACTTCTGGGACTATTTCTGGGACTATTGTCTGGAGTTTTAACTCTTGATGTACTGGGTAAATTCATATCTCCTGTATTTATTTCTAATTTTTTCGGCTTATTTATTTGTTCTAGAATTTCTGTGTATGTTTCACTTATATCACTTATTTCTGATTTTTGATCGGTTGTTGTATCTGATTCATTTATTTCATCTATTTCATTTACTTCAAGGTTTTCCTTTAATTTTTGTTTCATTTCATTTATTTTATTAGTTAACTCAAATTCTTTATCTTTTTCTTTTTATTTTTCCCTTTGTTTAATGTCATATAATAATTTTAACTTAGCTAATTGTTGTTCTAATGCACTTATTCTTGTATTTTTTATTTCTTCTAAATTTTGTACTTCTTGATTTGGTTGTATTTTATTTTTTCAATCTCTCTTGATTTATCTATTTCTTCATTTTCTTTTACTATTCTTACCACACCTGTCAAGCTATCTTCTAATTTAGCGATTTCTTTTTCAAGCATTAAGTACATAGTATTTCCTATCTTTTTGTATCTTCTTCCTAGATTTGAAAATATTATTTTTATTTTTAGTCCGTCAAGACTTTCATATATCTTTTCGTCTACTGCATATTCTTCTTTATTCATGGTAGGTTGTGTTGTAATTTATACTCAAGGTTATTTAATTGTATTTCTAAGATAAATATTACTTTTCTTTGTGCTAGTATCGATTTTTGACATACTTTTGCTAATATATTTTGTTCAGGTCTATTTTTTCTATGTTCTAACTCTTGCTCTAATTCAGTTATTTTTTCTATTAGTCTTTGTCTATGTTCTATTCCTTATCCATTTATATTTTTCTATATAAAATTTTAAAAAGTTTACTTAAATTGCTTGGATCTTTAATAAATTTTATCTTATAAATGTTATTACTTCTTTTTTGCCAAATTTCAAACCTTTTTGGTTCAATCATACTTTTATAATTGTATGTCTATTTCATCATATAGATCTATGTCATCTGGCATGATTAATTCTTCCCAACTTTGGGTTGTTTCTTCTATTATCTCTAATATTAATAATTTTTCATAAATTATTCTCTTTATGTCAGAATCAAGGTCTTTTAATAAATAAAATACTAATATCTTGTAATTAACATCATCATTTAACAAATAGGTATTCATTTTTATCATATGTTTTGCTTTTTAAAGTTTATTCCCTCTAACCTCTTAGTTGATTATACTTATTCATCATATTATACTAAAGTTATTTTAATCATCTGTTCTAGTCACTACTATGGTTTTCTTCTTCAATCAGTTACCCTAACAGCGCCTCAACTCTGTGTACTCCCCTAAACGGCCTTCTTGCCTACCGGTTTCCACCTTAGGATGGCATAGTCTGAGCTTACCTATTCTCAAAATATTTCGATAGCATACCTTCTAAAGACGATTATCACAACAGTACTATAGCATGATGAATATTTATAATTAATTAAGAGATTATAAGGAAAAAAGCAGTTTAGATATTCATAAGCATAAATGAATATACCTGTTCTTGTTGTAACGACCCGCTAGGTCGTTTTGAGAATTAGGACTAGTTCGACTTCTTTTGAAAATTTAAACGGGTTATTTTTAAACTATTCAAAGACAAAGAGTATTTAGCTGATAAAAATTTTAGTGAAGAATTATTATAGTTAATAGATAGTGGGTCATATCCATAATTCATTTAATACCTTTTTACTTGACCCATTAATTGATTTACGTTAGTGGGATTGGTTTATTTATTTTACTTAATCAACATTAGAAAGGCATAAAATAAAAGGGTTAGAAAACTACCTAGCCGGTGTGAATACAGAACGTGGGGAAACCAGCAAAATCTTCAGGTAAGAAGCAATTTGGAGATTTGCTTGATTTTTATATGGATCATAATGAATGTAAGGTAGATAGAAAGTTGATCCCTTATTCGTCTATTTATTATAATAAGTTGATAGGAAAATTGGCATGGAACGGTATATATAGTTTTTCTTCGTGGTTGCCAGTTGGAGTATGTTGTTTTTGTTCCTATTATTATTAGAAGTGTAGCTGCTGTACGTAATGAAGTTGAGGAAAAATATTTGGGTTATGAGATTATATCAATGGGAAAGGAAACGTGTTTTGGTTTTCCCTGAGGTCACCACTGGTTTGTAACCAGTGGTTTCTCCTATCAATTTATATCAATGATTTATTATAGTATAGATATAGTTATTAATATATTAGGTACTTAGATATAGAGATATTGCATTATATTTTATGGTATTGTATTATATTGGATGGAATACTATGAGATTTATGAATCTTGGTAAGGTTAGACTTAACCTATATTTAAAATTTAGGAATACGAGACTTGACACGTATAGTTAACACTAAGATTTGTGAACTTGATTATAAATTTTGGTGCAAGGGATTAAAATAATGTGCGGGATGTGAATGTTCTCGTCTGGTCGAAATTAAGAACTAAGAAATTATTTGTTCGGTTGTATATATGTTGGCAACTGGCATTAAAATTATTCTTAATGTTAAAGGCGTTATTCAATTTTATCGGAAAGGATTTAAGACCAAATCGGTGCACTTTAGGTTATTTAATATAAAGAAACAATGGAGGTGGGAAATCATGAGAAAATCACGAGACAATCATTGGCAATCAGATTCATAAGCCAATCATTTGGCAAGTGCAAATGAAATGCATTTGTTATAAAATTTTTGGGATTTGGTAGTCTTTTTGTTTTACAGATTGTCACGTTGCATGCCCGTAGTGCAGATATAACATTGATCTGCTTCAGTCAAATAACAAATAAAGATTTGAGTTAAATATATTGAGGTAGATAATTAAATATTATTTGAATAGTGTTGAATGAATACCATTAAAATTATGATTTTTTTGGAGAGATTAAGGTTCAAATTTTTGACTTGAAATTTTGCAAATATGATAATTTTGGCATATAAATTATATCAAGATTTGGAGCTTGATTAGAGATATGAGTGGGTTTTAGAGTCTACGAACTCACTTACTTACGAATATTGCACAATTGGTAGATTGGGAACGTTCCAAAGCTTTGTGTAAAAGAAAGGAAAAGTCTTGAAGATTGGTAAAACAAGTTCGGCATTTAAGGTATGTTAAGACTTTTTACACTTGTTGAAGGACATTTTCCTAATTAAGGATTAAAAATGAAATAGACAAAGGGGTAACACGAACGATGGGGGTCTCATATCAATGGTTTGACAGGCATTGGTATGAGTATCGGTATTAGTAAACGGAAAGTTACAACTATAGAATGTGGATTGTTGTAACGACCTGTTTAGTTGTTTTGAGCAGCAGATTTTATTTCTAAAAAAACAGGCTAAGTCGACGGATCTCACGACGAACCGTCATTGGCACGACGAACAGTTATGTGGGTCTCGTTCCAAAACACTTAAAATTCTGAAATTTGGGTACTGAAATCGACTCTCTGAACTTCGTGACGACATGGCAGGACGGACCGTCGTGGCCACGATGGACCGTCACAGACCCTGTGATGAAATTGAGTCTCTGAACTCTGTGACGACTCAGCAGGATGGACCGTCGCAGGCACGCCGGCTCGTCACAGACTGCGTAATCCCAGGCTGGGTCGGATTTCTGTTAAATGTTTTAAGGGGCGTTTTGGACTATTCCTTCTTATAATTATATAGTTAGTGGTTGAATATTAATAACCCAAGTTCTTGAGGGTTAAAGGAGATAACCTTAAATTAATTAATGGGTTAATTCATCATCTTTTATACTTAATTATATGCTAATTAGGGTAAAAGAAAGAGCGTTTGAATAAGAAAAATAGAAAGAACAAGGAGAGGGAAAGAGAAACGATCGAGAGAGATACGAAGAAAGAGGAAACACAAGCTTTGGGGAATTTGCTTGCTTGATCACAAATCTTCGGTGGAGGTAGGTTATGGTTACTATGCTATTCGTAGTAAACTCTTAATAGCGAATAATATGTATTGGGTAGTGTTGTAAACCCTTCTATATGCTTAATTGTATGCTTCAATGAATGTGATTATATAATTGTGATAAAATAAGCATGATGAAGCTATTGAATCCTAAATCTTGAAAAGCCCTAATCTACTTTGTTAATGATGATGCCTTAGTATAAAAGAAGGCTTGATGAACGAAAGTAGTGAGATTAGGGGATCGGGTGCCACGTTCCGGTACTAGGATAATATATGAGGATCAGAGTGTCACTTTCCGACACCAGGATAGTATATGGATCGGGTGTCACGTTCTGGTACCAGGATAGTATATGAGGATCGGAGTGTCACGTTTCGACACCGGGATAGTATATGGATCGGGTGCCACATTCCGGTACCACGATAGTATATGAGGATTGGAGTGTCACGTTTCGACACCAGGATAGTATATGGATCGGGTGCCTCATTCCGGTACTAGGATGGTATATGAGGATCGGAGTGTCACGTTCCGACACCAGGATAGTATATGGATAGGGTGCCACGTTCCGATACCAGGATATTATATGAGGATCGAAGTGTCACGTTCCGACACCAGGATATAATATGGATCGGGCGTCACGTTCCGGCACCAGGATTAGTAAAGAGAATGAATCTTGAAATATGTTAATATACTCAATTTAATGAACCTAATTCCGAAATGAGTATGATGGGGAGGCGTGAGTCCTCATTGATGTGCTTGGTGTTGTAACCAAGGGTTATGGTAATTGTAAATACCGCATGTTTAGTATTGTAGTTGATTTTATGATATTATCTGATATATACTATTTTCTATTTTGAGATGGCCGATGATATCTACTCAGTACCTGTGTTTTGTACTGACCCCTACTTGTATGTTTCTTCCTTTGTTATTTGTGGAGTGCAGAGAACATGTCGTCGTCTTCAACTCAAAAGCAACTCTAGCCAGTCTTCACCGCGTCAGATTTCAGGGTGAGCTATTGTTCCTAGCTCGGACTGGATTCTCTCTCATTCATATCTTGATGTCCTTGAAGTTCGGACATGGACTATCTCTTATATTTGTATTAGTGTCCTAGACATTCTTAGATTTAGTAATTTGAGGATAGATGTTCTTGTGATGATGAGTTCCAGATTTTGGGAATAATAAGTTTTTATTTTCATTAATGAGTTTAAGTCTTCCGCATTATATTATGTTAATTATGGTTGAAATGTTGGGGTTTAGATTGGTTGGTTTGCTCACATAGTAGGATAAGTGTGGGTGCCACTCGCGACCCGTTTTGGGTTGTGAAAAACTTGGTATCATAGCATTAGGTTCGCTGGTCTCATCACACAAGAACGAGTCTAGTAGAGTCTTAAGGAATGGTAGGGGGACGCCTTTACTTTTCTTTGAGAGGCTACAATACTTTAGGAAAATTTCATTCATTCTTTCTTTCTTTTGTGTTATTACTTGGGTCCAAGTGGTATCTAGGTGATACAAATTGGTTTTGACCATCTTCACTCTATTTCGCTGATGGTTAGAACAAGAGCAACGACTGCGCCAACATCAACACCGGCAAGATAAGAAGCGTCTGAGCCAGCCACTGGGGTTGTAGCTCGAAGAGGAGTAGTGGCAAGAGGTCGTGGAAGAGGTCGTGGGAGGACGTCCTCTAGAGGAAGAGGACAAGTACCTAGCCCATCTGATAATAGGGTGGTGACTCCTCCACCGACTGAGGAAGTGGTAAGGGAGGGTGAGGAAGGGGAGAATGAACAAGTACAGAATGAGGGATTGCCACCCCAACCTACCCTAGAGATGATCAATCAGGTTCTTGCTTATCTTAGCGGGTTATCTGATCAGGGCCAGACACCTCCAGTGTTTTTTGCACCATCACCTCAGGTTCCGGAGGTACAACATGCAGCTATTGTGGCTCCCCGCATGGATGCCTCATTTGAAATAGGCACATTTCCTCGTCTGACTACAGGGCCTATAATGACAAATGATCAGCATGAACTTTTCAGTAAGTTCTTGAAATTGAAACCTCCTGTCTTCAAGGGTGCTGAATCTGAGGATGCATATGATTTTCTGGTTGACTCTCATGAGCTACTACACAAGATGGGTATAGTAGAACGGTTTGTTGTTGAGTTTGTGACTTATCAGTTTCAAGGGAACGCCAAAATGTGGTGGCGGACACATGTTGAGTGTCAACCAACAGAGGCACCACCTATGACTTGGGCATCATTATCTAGCTTGTTTATGGAGAAGTATATCCCCCGAACTTTGAGGGATAGGAAAAGAGATGAGTTCTTGAGCCTAGAGCAAGGTAAGATGTCGGTTACTGCATATGAGGCTAAGTTTCGTGCATTATCCAGGTATGCCACCCAACATTGTTTCTGTCCACAAGAGCGGATTCGCCGGTTTGTGAAGGGGTTGAGGTCAGAATTGCGGATTTCAGCCTTACAGGTAGCGGCTACGGCAAAATCCTTTCAAGAATTGGTAGACTTCATGATAGAGGTGGAAGGAGTGAAGCCATATGACTTTACCATGGCATCAACATCAAAAAGGTTTCTAAAGGGAGGTGATTTTAATGGGTCTTACTCTAGAGGAAAGGGTTCAGGAGGTTACTCAGTCCGACCAATTCAGTCTTCACTACAGACTGTAGGTGGGGGTCCACCTCAGACCGATAAACACTTCTCTGAGAGGCCTATGCTTGAATCCATAGAATGTTATGGATGTGGGGAGACTGGACACATTAAGAGGTATTGTCCAAAATAGAGTCATAGACCCCCAATAGCTTGAGGTAGAGGTGGTCATGGTAGAGGCCGTTATTATGGAGGACGTGGTGGCCGAGGTAATGGTGGTCAGCAAAACGGCTGGGTTGACGGAAAAATGGGAACTACTGCAGCGCAACATGGTAGGGGCAACGGGAAAACAGGTGATAGGGCCCATTGTTACGCTTTCCCTGGGCGGTCGGAAGCGGAGACATCAGATGCTGTTATCACAGGTAATCTTTTGGTTTTTGATTGTATGACTTCTGTATTATTTGACCCTGGCTCCACATTTTTATAGTATCTTCTTCATTTGCTACTGTTCTTAATTTACATTGTGAATTGCTTGACATGCCTATTCGTGTTTCTACTCTTATGGGTGAGTCTATGATAGTTGAAAAGGTGTATAGGTCTTGTCTTGTAACGTTTGTGGGGAGCAATACTCATGTAAACTTGGTTATCTTAGAAATGTTTGACTTCGATGTCATTCTGGGTATGAGTTGGCTTTCTCCAAATTTTTCAATCTTGGATTGTAATGCTGAAACTGAGACGTTAGCCAAGCCTTGGACAGATCCGCTAGTGTGGGAGGGTGACTACACTTCCAATCCGGTTCGTATCATCTCCTTTCATCGTGCTAACAAAATGGTTAGTAAGGGTTGTTTAGAGTTCTTGGCACATCTCAGGGATGATACTACCCAAGTACCTCCAATTGAGTCGGTTTCGATAGTCCGTGAGTTTTTAGATGTGTTTCCTGCAGACCTTCCTGGTATGCCACCGGATAGAGATATTGACTTCTGCATTGATCTTGAACCGGGCACTCACCCCATTTCTATACCCCCTTATAGGATGACTCCCGCTGAGTTAAGAGAGTTAAAAGCCCAACTTCAAGAGTTTTTAAGCAAAGGCTTCATTAGACCAAGTGCATCTCCTTGGGGTGCTCCGGTGTTATTCGTTAAGAAGAAGGATGGGAGTTTTCGGATGTGCATAGACTACCGGCAGTTGAACAAGGTAACTATTAAGAACAAGTATCCCATTCCTTGCATTGATGACTAGTTCGATCAGTTACAAGGTGCTTGTGTCTTCTCTAAGATTGACTTGAGATCTGGTTACCATCAATTGAAAATACAGGCAATGGATGTGCCAAAGACTGCTTTTCGGACCAGGTATGGGCATTACGAATTTGTATTGATGTCCTTTGGTCTTACGAATGCCCCTGCTGCTTTCATGAGCTTGATGAATGAGATTTTTAAGCCATATCTGGATCTCTTTGTGATCGTATTTATTGATGATATATTGGTATACTCAAAGAACAAGAAGGAACATGAGGAGCATTTGAGAATTGTATTGGAAATGTGTAGGGAGAAAAAGCTTTATGCCAAATTCTCCAAGTGTGAGTTTTGGCTAAATGCAGTGTCCTTCTTGGGGCATGTGGTTTCTAAGGATGGGATGATGGTGGATCCTTCTAAGATTGTGACAGTGAAGAATTGGGTAAGACCTACTAATGTGTCAGAAATAAGGAGCTTTGTTGTTTTAGCTAGCTATTAACGTCGATTTGTCAAGGGATTCTCTTCCATTGCTTCCCAATTGACGAACTTGACTAAGAAGAATGTTCCATTTGTATGGTCAGATGAATGTAAAGAAAGATTTCAGAAGCTCAAGACCTTGTTGACTACTGCACCAATACTTACCCAGCCAGTGGAAGGTAAGAATTTCATTGTCTATTGTGATGCATCCTATTCGGGTTTGGGTGCAGTGCTAATGCAAGAGAAGAACGTAATTGCTTATGCTTTGAGGCAATTAAAGGTGCATGAACGTAACTATCCGACCCACGATTTGGAATTGGCCGCAGTTGTGTTTGCATTAAAGCAATGGAGACATTATCTATATGGGGTCAAGTGTGAAGTCTATACGGATCATTGTAGCCTACAGTATGTCTTTACTCAGAGGGATTTCAATTTGAGACAGAGGAGGTGGATGGAACTACTGAAGGATTATGATGTTACCATCTTGTATCACCCAGGAAAGGCTAATGTTGTGGCAGACGCCTTAAGTAGAAAAGCAGGGAGCATGGGCAGTTTAGCCCACTTACAAGTTTCTAGACGCCCATTGGCTAGAGAGGTTCAGACTCTGGCAAACGACTTTATAACATTAGAAGTAAATGAGAAGGGAGGATTTTTGGCCAGTGTGGAGGCGAGATCTTCTTTTCTTGACAAGATCAAGGGGAAACAATTTGATGATGAGAAACTAAGCCGAATTCGGGATATGGTGTTGCGAGGAGAGGCTAAAAAAGCAATAATGGATGAGGAAGGTGTTTTGAGGATTAAGGGAAGGGTATGTGTGTCCCGTGTTGATGATGTGATCCACACTATTCTTACAGAGGCTCATAGTTCCGGATATTCTATACATCCTGGTGCAACCAAGATGTACCGTGACCTAAAGCAACACTTTTGGTGGAGTAGGATGAAGCGCGACATTGTTGATTTTGTTGCCAAATGTCTAAATTGTCAGCAAGTAAAGTATGAACACCAAATGCCCGGAGGAACACTTCAGAGAATGCCCATTCCTGAATGGAAGTGGGACAGAATTGTAATGGACTTCGTGGTTGGTCTTCCAAAGACATTGGGGAAGTTTGACTCTATTTGGGTAATTGTGGAAAGATTAACTAAGTCTGCTCATTTCATTACGGTCAAGGTGACTTATAATGCAGAGAAGTTAGCCAAAATTTACATCTCAGAAATTGTTCGATTGCATGGAGTTCCACTTTCCATCATATCAGATAGAGGTACGCAGTTTACTTCTATGTTTTGGAGAACATTGCATGTTGAATCAGGTACTAGGTTGGACCTTAGTACTGCATTTTACCCTCATACCGATGGTCAGTCTGAGCGAACAATTCAGGTGTTGGAAGATATGCTTCGTGCATGTGTGATAGAATTTGGAGGTCATTGGGATAACTTCTTACCCTTAGCGGAGTTTTCATACAATAATAGCTATCACTCAAGTATTGATAGGTCTCCTTTTGAAGCATTGTATGGGAGGAGATGTACGTCTCCCATTGGTTGGTTTGATGCATTTGAGGTTAGACCTTGGGGTACTGATCTTTTGAGGGATTCATTAGAGAAGGTGAAATCTATTCAAGAAAAGCTCTTAGCGGCTCAAAGCAGGCAAAAGGAATATGCCGATCGAAACGTTAGAGACTTGGAGTTCATGGAGGGTGAGCAAGTCTTGTTGAAGGTTTCTCCCATGAAGGGGGTGATGCGGCTTGGAAAAAGAGGTAAGCTAAGCCCAAGGTATATTGGACCATTTGAAGTACTTAAGCGAGTAGGGGAGGTGGCTTATGAATTATCCTTGCCCCAGGACTGTCAGGAGTGCATCCGGTATTTCATGTGTCCCTATTGAAAAGATACCATGGGGATGGAAACTACATCATTCGTTGGGATTCGGTTCTTCTTGATGAGAATTTGACTTATGAGGAGGAGCCTGTTGCCATTCTAGATAGAGAAATTCGCAAGTTGATATAAAGGGAGATTGCATCCATCAAAGTTCAATGGAAGAATCGACCAGTTGTAGAGTCCACTTGGGAGAAGGAGGTTGATATGCGAGAAGGATACCCACACCTGTTTACAGATTCAGGTACTCATTTTCGCCCTTGTTTTTCTTCTTGTGATCGTTCGAGGACGAACGATGGGTAAATTGTTATCTATTGTAACGACCTGTTTAGTCGTTTTCAGCAGCAGATTTTATTTCTGGAAAAACTGGCTAAGTCGACGGATCCCACGACGAACCGTCATGGGCACGACGGACCGTCGTGGGGGTCTCGTTCAAAAACACTTAGTATTCTAAAATTTGGGTAATGAAATCGACTCTCTGAACTTCGTGACGACATGGCAGGACAGACCGTCGTGGGCACGACGGACCGTCACAGACCCTGTGATGAAATTGAGTCTCTGAACTCTGTGACGACTCAGCAGGATGGACCGTCACAGGCACGACGGCCCGTCACAGATTGCGTAATCCTAGGCTGGGTTGGATTTCTTTTAAATGTTTTAAGGGGCGTTTTGGACTATTCCTGCTTATAATTATAAAGTTAGTGGTTGAATATTAATAACAAAATTTCTTGAGGTTTAAAGGAGATAACATTAAATTAATTAATGGGTTAATTCATCATCTTTTATACTTAATTATATGCTAATTAGGATAAAAGAAAGAGCGTTTGAATAAGAAAAATAGAAAGAACATGGAGAGGGAAAGAGAAACGATCGAGAGAGATACGAACGAAGAGGAAACACAAGCTTTGGGGAATTTGCTTGCTTGATCACGAATCTTCGGTGGAGGTAGGTTATGGTTTTTATGCTATTCGTAGTAAACTCTTAATAGCGAATGATATGTATTGGGTAGTGTTGTAAACCCTTCTATATGCTTAATTGTATGCTTGCATGAATGTGATTATATAATTGTGATAAAATAAGCATGATGAAGCTATTGAATCCTAAATCTTGAAAAGCCCTAATCTACTTCGTTAATGATGATGCCTTGGTATAAAAGAAGGCTTGATGAACGAAAGTAGTGAGAGTAGGGGATCGGGTGCCACGTTCTGGTACCAGGATAGTATATGAGGATCAGAGTGTCACGCTCCGACACCAGGATAGTATATGGATCGGGTGCCACGTTCCGGTACCAGGATAGTATATGAGGATAGGAGTCTCACGTTCCGACACTAGGATAGTATATGGATCGGTAGCCACGTTCCGGTACCAGAATAGTATATGAGGATCGGAGTGTCACGTTCCGACACCAGGATAGTATATAGATCGGGTGCCACGTTCCGGTACCAGGATAGTATATGAGGATCGGAGTGTCATGTTCCAACACCAGGATAGTATATGGATCGGGTGCCACGTTCCGGTACCAGGATAGTATATGAGGATCGGAGTGTCACGTACCGACACCAGGATAGAAGATGGATCGGGTGTCATGTTCCGGCACCAGGATTAGTAGAGAGAATGAATCTTGAAATATGTTAATATACTCAATTTAATGAACCTAATTCCCAAATGAGTATGATGGGGAGGCATGAGTCCTCATTGATGTGCTTGGTGTTGAGACCAAGGGCTATGGTAATTGTAAATGCAGCATGTTGAGTATTGTAGTTAATTTTATGATATTGTCTGATATATACTGTTTTCTATTTTAAGTTGGCCGATGATATTTACTCAGTACCTGTGTTTTGTAATGACCCCTACTTGTATGTTTCTTCCTTTGTTATTTGTGGAGTGCAGCAAACGTGCTGTCGTCTTCAACTCAAAAGCAACTCTAGCCAGTCTTCACCGCGTCAAATTTCAGGGTGAGCTATTGTTCCTAGCTCGGACTGGATTCTCTCTCATTCATGTCTTGATGTGTTTAAAGTTCGGACATGGACTATCTCTTGTATTTGTTTTAGTTTCCTTGACATTCTTAGATTTAGTAATTTGAGGATAGATGTTCTTGTGATGATGACTTCCAGATTTTGGGAATAATAAGTTTTGATTTTCATTAATGAGTTTAAGTCTTCCGCATTATATTATGTTAATTATGGTTGAAATGTTAGGCTTTAGATTGATTGGTTCGCTCACATAGTAGGATAAGTGTGAGTGCCACTCGCGACCCGTTTTGGATCGTGACAACTGTAATTTGAGATTTTGCCAAAACATATGGGCATTAGATGATATATTATAGACTTGAAATTTTGTGTTATTGTGTTTTATTTTTTTACACCCGTATAGTTATGAATATTGAGGTGGTTGTATATTATGTCGATATTTATTGAGTGAGATGAATCATCATCCCTTTATTTTGAATTAATATTATGTACATGCCTTGACATGGGATTTAGTATAAGATGGGAACATGGAGATCGTCCGTGCTGGGGATGGTAGGATGTTAAGATTGAATTTGGGCACGTGGAGACCGTCCGTGCGGAAATTGTTTGATATTATGATGGTGCGTTGAGATCATCCGCACAGACACGTGGAGATCGTCCGTGTCGGTATATGTACTTCGCGAGTCCCCCATGGGTGATGAGCTCTCGATGTATTTTCGAGGAGTATGATGTATATACGGTTGAGTGAGTACGGGGTATTCTGAGACAATTCATTTCATGGTATCATATTGCATTGCATTTCATCACATCATTTATTTTTGATGATTATGTGTTTTGCTTGGTGTTTGGAAAGTATTTGATGTTTGATTACCTTTATTGATGAAACTTAAATAGTGAGTGTAATATATATATACTTATATAATTTAAGAATTTTTTTTTTAAACTTCCGTCACTACTTCTTCGTTGTGGGTCAATGAGACATACTGGGTACACGTGGTTTCGTACTTATACTACAGTTGTTGCGCTCTTTGTGGTGCAGATTTGATTCCGAGTAGGAGCACATCTCGTGGAGCAAATTAAGTTCGAGCTTGAAGTTCTTGGAGTTGTGGTGAGCTGCTTGGCTGTTCCGTGGCCCACACCTCCCTCTATCTTTTATTTATTTTGATATTAGTTTTCAGACAGGATAGCCCTTATGTTAGATTAGTCATTTAGTTTCAGACTTGCATAGAATTTTAGAAGATCTTGTACTTAAGACACCAATTCTTGGGTGATCTATTTTTATCTTCCGCATTTCGTACTTATAAGGTACTCAATGTTGGAGATTCTTGCTAAGTGTTAGTCATTTTACTCATTTATTGGTTTAGTTTGGTTAATATGTTTGTTTGGCTTACCTATTGGTTGGAAACATAGGTGCCATCACGACTTGCAAATTTGGGTCGTGACACTTGTAGATCATCCGTCATAGTTGAATTATTTTCCATAGATATTTTTTTATCTTAGCTTATTTTTAACTTAGATCTGATACCAATTTGGGGGGAATCGACTATATTGCGGAAAAGAGAGATGTGCGGATGGTTAGTGATTGATGATTTATTTACAAAGGCAAATGCAACATATATAGAAGTTCCTAATGACCTTTCATCCTTACTAAGAGACGATTGACCTTTACTATTTACACAGTTACTAACATTTACTATTTACACAGTAACTTGACTCCTACTATTCATGAATGTGACTTTTTGTCCTCTACTATTCATGACTTTTTTTTTACTTTTTAATGGCCTTCTTGGCCGACAATTTACATGACTAAAAAAGTAAAACTATACAAATTCACTAATTTGTACATATCTGTTTATGTCTATTTTTTCCTTTATCTTCTTCTTAGTTTATTCCAGCTGTACCTCTGGGAAATAGTTATCTTTTCCATTGCATTTTGAAGATATATGTTCCTGATACTTATGTCCAATCAGTTTACAATATCTGGTTAGTAATTCTTTCGAAATAAATACTTGCTTCAAAGCTCTAGTTGTTGGTGGTAATTCTGGCTTTAATAAAGATAATATCTATCTCTGTACTTCTGCCATATATGCTGTCCTAACATCTTTTGAATTGGCATATATCATTAAATGATCTTTGGAATAATAACTCCAAATAGCAATTCCTTGTAGATAATTTGTAGCTAGTTCTTGGATTATAGTTTACAACCCAATTTTTCTTTTATTTGCATAAAAATTAGGTATCTCAACTTTAGATATTTCTGGCTGTGCCGATATATCCTCTGGTATTATCATTTCCCGTGTCAATCCCATTTTGACAACTTGGATAGTTGGTTTTATTTCATCAAAAAGTATTTATGCTGGTGCTGTATAAAATTTTATAAAAAAAATAGGTTGCCTTTTGTAATTCTTTTGTATGTTAAAAAGGCTCTGTGGATCTCAGAGATTCCACTTATTTCTGTACCATCGTATGTATATATCGTACTAAGTAGTCCATAACTGTAACAAGTTCTAACCATGTTTGGTTTAGTTTTAGGTTGTGCGATTAGTTTGTTGTAGCCTTGCAAATATTGGGTTACATAATCCTGTGTTTTTTCGGTAGTGGTAGAAGATCTTGGCTTGAGGTTTAAAAAAGTTTAGAATGTATATATGTTTTCGATATATGATTGGGTAATATGGTTATATATATTCTTTTCTCTGTTTAGGCTTTCTGCGTAGGTAGAAGTTTGTGGATTTGGTGTTATATCTATAATTTGTTTTCTGGGAAAGAATGGTTTTTCAAATAGATTGATTAAATTGATATTTTTCCTTTACTTGTACTTGCTTCATTTGTACCCGCAATTGATAATTTGTTAGTATTTTGAGTTTTTAGGTGTTTCTCAACGTCACCTTTTAGTTCTGGCCTTTAATCGTCTGCCGAATGACGTAGCTCTGCATATTTAGAGTCATGCTGCTGACAATTGGATGCTTTCTTCAATAGTTGTACTTCACTGTCAAGACTTTCAACTTTTTGGCAAAGTGTAGTTATGACAGCTAGTATTTTTTCTTGTATATTTGGACTAGTTTCCTCGTGAGAGGTAATCTGCAATATTATTCTTGTCAGTTTTTATCACTTCAAATCTAAATGTAAAGTTTAATATATTTAATACTAATCTCCTTATTTCTTTTTTTGTGACTGAGTCTGTTACCTTTTTAGTTATCCACCATTTTACTTGTGTATTATCTGTTCTCACAATAAATTTGTTATAAACAATATATGGTTCGAATATTAATAAACATTCATATAATGCGAATAATTCTTTTCTATTTATTTCCCATTTCATTTGTGCTTCTGCATAAGATCCTGAATAATATCTGCAATGGTGTTCTATTTTTTCTTTTTCATATTTATATTTTAAAACTCCTCCATAACTATGATTACTTGAATCTATTTCAACAATATAAGTAAATAATCTATTTTCATCAGGAAATATAGTTTTAGTAATTTTTTACATAAACTCTTAATATGTATTGTATGTTATTTATCCTTATTGTCGAAATGATATTCAACATCTTTTTTAAGTTTTTTATGCAATGGTTTTAAATGTTCTGCTAATTTCGGTATATATTCTCTTACTTGGTTTACTAAACCTAGAAAGGATTGTAATTTCTTTTTTGTATCTATATTTCATCAAGGGTGATTATTTTTGTACTATGTGGTTTTGCATTTTTATTCGATTTCTATCTATTTGTATTCCTAGAAATTCTATCTATGGTTTCATAATTTCTGCTTTCTTTTTACTTAAGCTTATACCTGAATGTTTAATTATATGTATAAATATTTTTAATAATCTAATATGTTCATCTTGTGTTTTAGAATATAATAATATATCATCTATATAGACAATGTAATATTCCAGTTGATTGAAATGGTTATTCATAAAATGTTTATATCTACCTGGTGCATTTTTATATCCAAATGGTAAAACATTCCATTCATAAAATCCTTGTGGTACAATAAATGATGTTAGCTGTTTAGATTCTTCTTCTAGTTTTAGGCAATAAAATCCTGATTTACAGTCAAATTTACTAAAATAGTTATATCCTTGTATTTGTCTTATTTTTAGTATTTTATTTGGTATTGGGTAATTGTATGTTTTAGTTTTGACATTTATATTACGACAATCTATAACCATTCTACTTTTTATTCTTTTTTGTTCACTATGTTTATTAACTATGAATGAAGGACTTGTATGTTTACTATTACTTTCTTGTATATAATTATTCTCTAATAGTTCATCTATATGTATTTTGAATTCTTTTAAATCATCAAAATTATATTTCAATGGTTTTTGTGTTATTATGACGTTTTCATCTATTAGTTCAATTTTTATTTTTGTCTTATGTTTTTCCCATCCTTGTAATGGGTTATCATTATAAAGTAATTCTAGTTGTTCATTAATGATTTTAACTTTGTCCATTGTAAATATTATAATTTCTAATTGTGTTATTTTTTTTATTTCTATTTTTCATTTCTTGATTTATTTTTTCACTTCCTTTTATCCATTCTATAGGTTTGTGTTGTTTATTATTTACTCTTATTGCTCCTATTTTGTTTCCGCATGGTATAGTAAACCACCAATGTGTTTTTGTTATTATGTGCGGGTAAAATTTATCTAAAAATGGCATTCCTAATAACATATCTTTCGTTGTAAACTAAAAATTATACATTTCTTCTATTGTTAGTATTTTATCCCATATTTGTATATTAATATTTTTTGCTTTATGTGTAATCATACTTCCTTCATTATTAAATCCTGTTACTACCATAGGTGTTTCTAATTTTTCCCATTTATCTTCTGGTAAACAATTATATTTACATATATTTGATTTTGCTCCTGTATATATCATAGGGGTAAAGTATCTGTTGTGGTATCCTTCTACAATAATTTTCGCAAGTATATATATTTTTATCATTCATTTCGTCCTTTTAATGATTATTTTCTTATTTTGATAGGTTATTGTTAGTTGTTCATTTTCTATATTGTATGGTTTAACTTTTTCTAACCATTTTATTCCTAGTGTAATGTTCTGGTTTCCTTGATAAATTTTAAATGACATTATTAACAGTATTCCTCCTATAATTATTTCTTTTTTTGTTATTTCTTCATTTGTATTTATTATCTCACTAGGTAGTACGGGGCATAATTGTGTTGTTTTTATAATTTCTGTTTCTAACCTTAATTCTCTTATTATCTAATTTTCTTCTTGTCCTGAATTTATTAAAATTTTATATCTTTTTTGGTCTATTATTCCTGTTATAAAATAATGGTATGTTGTTATATTTTCTAATAATTTTTGTGGAATTTCATGGTTTCTTCTAGATGTGCTCAATCTTGATGAGGTAGTTCTTGTAAATGTATTTGGTACACTTGAAGTGCTTAGTCTTTCTTTTACAATTTCTAAGTCTTCTTCTATGTCAATTTCCTTTTAGCTATAGTCATTATTGTCTATTACAGTAATTATTTCTTCAAAGGGATTTTCTACTTTTATTTTATCAATTTTATTTATCACTATTACTTTGCGTTTTGTCGCAAATATATATAACTTCTTACATCTTGCTCTAAATATTTTACTTCCTGGTACTAACTCTATTCCAGACATCTTTCAATATAATACTAATGATTTATCTATATTTCTATTTGTTAATGCTACTGAATAATTGACACTTATTATAAATTTAAATTTTTGGTATATTAGGTTTCCTTTTACTGCACCAATTACGCTTTTTTCTATAGGATGTATAATTCTATCATCTGCAAAGTACATTTCAATGGTGTATCTATTCCTTCTCTAAAACAAGCTTTTATTAATATTTCTGTTCCTCCTAAGTGTAAGTATTTTATGGGTGTTTTAGCTTTTATATCTTGTATTTCTTTATTAATTATCCTCTTAATTAGTATAGGTATTTGTGTTTTTCCTCTTGTATATTTACAATCTATGATGTGTTCTTTCTGGCTAACTACATAGTATTCATCTTTTTGTCTTTTAAACCAATTTCTTATTATAGGTACTTCAAGTATTTTTTTCAACACTTTAGTCTAATTCTTTTCCTTTTATTTGTTAAAAAATTGAATTATCAAATATAATTTTTTGTTCTGATAATTCTTCATTTTGATAATCTTCTTTAGATATTATTTTTATATCATCTTCAGACATTATATTTCTTCATATATTTCGTCATTATTTAGATTATTATTTTCTTCTTCATTTTCAGTTTCTATATATGATACTTCATATGTACTATCGTTTTCACTTAATTCATAGTCTATATATTCTATTTGCATATATTCATCATTATCTATTTTTATTTCTGCAATATGTTTTCTTTTTGGGTCTTTGGGTAATTTATAATCTCTAGCTAAATGTCCTATCTTTCCACAATTATAACAAGTGCATTGTGATATTTTTCTTTTTGGTCTATATGGCTTTTTTATTTTATAATTTTTTACATAATATCTTTTTCTTGGTATTTTATATTTATACCTAGTTTTAGTTTTTCTAAAATTTTTATTATCTCTTAGGTCTTTGCTTTTTATAATATTTATTTGTACAGCCAAATTGTGGTGCTGGTTTATTTTTGCAACAAGCTTAATTTTCAATTAGTACTTTTTCCATTTTTATTTTTTCTTTTTGTTTTTCACATAGTTGTATAAACCATTGTTGTAAAAATTTTATTCTAGCTCCTAAAGTATCTGTTAATCTTTTATCATTCCAGTCTTTAATTATTTTTGTACTAAATGGTTCTGGTAATTTTTTAAAATATTATTGTCTTATTTCTTTTGCTTCATTTATATCATATCTTTCTTTGTAATAATATTCTTTGAATGCACAAGTGTATTCTTCTATATAACACATTTTACAAATAGCTAATTTTGTCATAAGTTGTCTATTTATTATTTTTTCTCTATTCTGTTCTTTATTTCTGTGGTTATACCACCAAATTCATTTCTTATTGCTAGTTCATATTTATCTAGTATATCTATATTTGTTGTTGATGGAGATCCATCCATTTTCTTATCACTATTAAGTGTTTCTAGATTTTCTGAGGTAAATTATCTATCCATAATTTTGTTGTTTCAACAAATGTTCTTTCTATATATTTTGGCGTTTCTTTGGCTGTTATTTTGTTATCAATTATTTGTTTAGATATAATTCCTGTCCATAGTAATATTGTTTTATTTATATCCGTAACACAATCTAGATCCAAAAGATTAAATTGTTCAGTTATTGATTTAGGTGTCCATTTTTTATTTAATCTACTATTCCATATTGCATTTGTTCTATCAGATTGTTCATAATTTTCTGTATAGTAAGTTGGTGCTATCAATTTAGGACTTCTTCTGGGACTATTTCTGGGACTATTGTCTGGAGTTTTAACTCTTGATGTACTGGGTCGATTCATATCTCCTGTATTTATTTCTAATTTTTTCGGCTTATTTATTTGTTCTAGAATTTCTGTGTATGTTTCACTTATATCACTTATTTCTGATTTTTGATCGTTTGTTGAATCTGATTCATTTATTTCATCTATTTCATTTACTTCAAGGTTTTCCTTTAATTTTTGTTTCATTTCATTTATTAGTTAACTCAAATTCTTTATCTTTTTCTTTTTGTTTTTCCTTTGTTTAATGTCATATAATAATTTTAACTAAGCTAATTCTTGTTCTAATTCACTTATTCTTGTATTTTTTATTTCTACTAAATGTTGTACTTCTTGCTTTGCTTGTATTTTTATTTTTTCAATCTTTCTTGATTTATCTATTTCTTCATTTCTTTTGCTATTCTTACCATTGCTGTCACGCTATCTTCCAATTTGGCTGTTTCTTTTTCAAGCATTAAGTACATAGTATTTCCTATCTTTTTGTATCTTCTTCATAGATTTATAAATATTATTTTTATTTTTAGTCCGTCAAGACTTTCATATATCTTTTCGTCTACTGCATATTCTTCTTTATTCATGGTAGGTTGTGTTGTAATGTATACTTAAGGTGATTTAATTGTATTTCTAAGATAAATATTATTTTTTTTGTGCTAGTATCAATTTTTGACATACTTCTGCTAATATAGTTTGTTCAAGTCTATTTTTTCTATGTTCTAACTCTTGCTCTAATGCAGTTATTTTTTCTATTAGTCTTTGTCTATGTTCTATTTATTTATTCATTTATATTTTTCTGTGCAATATTTTAAAAAAGTTTACTTAATTTGCTTGGATTTTTAATAAATTTTATCTTATAAATATTATTTCTTCTTTTTGGCCCAATTTCAAACCTTTTTGGTTCAATCATACTTTTACAATTCTAAGTGTATTTCATCATATAGATCTATGTCATCTGATATGATTAATTCTGCCCAACTTTGGGTTGTTTCTTTTATTATCTCTAATATTAATAATTTTTTGTAAATTATTCTCTTTATGTCAGAATCAAAGTCTTTTAATAAATAGAGTACTAATGTCACGACCCAAATCCCGGCCGCGACTGGCACCCACACTTACCCTCCTATGTGAGCGAACCAACCAAATCTAAACAATAACATTTCAATATAATATCAACAAAAGTAATGCGGAAGACTTAAACTCTTTAATAAAATCAATAACTATTATTCTCCCCAAAATCTGGAAGTCATCATCACAAGAACATCTACGATCAAATGACTAACTAAGAGTATTCTTAAAGCTAAAAATACATGCTAGTCCATGCCAGAAGTTCAAGGCATCAAGACTTGAAGAAGAAGACCCAGTCCAAGCTAGAAGCATTAGCTCACCCTGAATTTCCGATATGACGAAGATTGGCTAGAATCACTGCTAAGTTGAAGACGACGGATCGTTTGCTGCACTCCACAAATAACAAGAAGAAAACATAAAAGGAGGGGTCAGTACAAACCACGGGTACTGAGTAGATATCATCGCTCAACTCAAAATAGAGAACAGTATATATCAAGTAATATCATAAATCAACTATAAAACTCAACATGTAGCAACAACACGTACTATAATCATCAATAAGTACCATCAAGTTCATCCATGAGGGCTCAAGCCTCAATGCCATACTCGTTTGGGAATTAAGTTCATTAGATTGAGTATATTATCATCTTTCAAGATTCATTATCTTTCTTCCTCTTGTGTCGGTACGTGACACTCCGATCCCCTACTACTATGTGTCGGTATGTGACACTCCGATCTCCTAATTCTACGTGTCGGTTCGTGACACCTGATCCCCTATATGTGTCGGTACGTGACACTCCGATCCCCTATATGTGTCGGCACGTGACAGTCCATTCCCCTATATGTGTCGGTACGTGACACTCCGATCCCCTATATGTGTCGGTACGTGACACTCCGATCCCCTAATTCTACGTGTCGGTTCGTGTCACCCGATCCCCTATGTGTGTCGGTATGTGACACTTCGATCCCCTATATGTGTCGGTACATGACACTCTGATCCCCTATATGTGTCGGTAGGTGACACTCCGATCCCCTATATGTGTCAGTACGTGACACTCCGATCCCTAACTCTACGTGTCGGTTCGTGACACCCGTCCCACTAATACTATGTGTTGGAACGTGACACTCTGATCCACTAATACTATGTGTCGGAACGTGACACTCCGATCCACTAATATATCATTCCGTAAATCATCAAGCCTTCTCTATACCAAGGCATCATCAATCCCATTAATTTTATTCATCAAGCCTTCTTCTATACCAAGGCATCATCATTAATAATGTATATTAGAGTTTCTTTTCAAGATTTGGGATTCAATACTTTCATCATGCTTATCTTATCACAATCACATAATCATATTCATGCAAACATACCATTAAGCATATAGTAGGGTTTACAATACTACCAATACATATCATTCACTATTAAGAGTTTACTTAGGAAAGTGTGAAACCATAACCTACCTCCACCGAAGAATTAAAATCAAGCAAGTTAATCCTCAAAGCTTGGTGTTTTCCTCCTCTTCTCGATCGTTTCTCTCTCTCCCTTCTTGTTCTTTCTATTTTCTTATTCAAACCCTCTTTCTTTTACCCTAATTAGTATATAATTAAGAATAAAAGATGAAAATAATACCCCACTAATTAACTTAGGGTTACCTCTTTTAACCCCCAAGAATTTGAGTTATTAATATAAACCCACGAACTTTATAATTAAGGCAAGAATAGTCAAAAACGTCCCTTAAAACTTAACCAGAAATCCGACTCCAACTGGGATTACGCAAGCAGTGACGGGCCGTCGCACCTGCGACGGTCCGTCCTGCTGTCCGTCGCATAGTTCAGAAACTGGATTTTGGGTGAATGGCCTGTGACGGTCCGTCCTGCCACTCCGTTACGAAGTTCAGAGAGTCGATTTTCAGTACCAATTTCAGATTTTCTAAGTATTTTGAAACGAGACCCTGCGACGGTCCGTCGTGCCCTTGACAGCCATCGTGGGGTCCGTCGCTTTTGCCAGTTTTTCCAGAATTGAAGTTTGTTGCTCAAAACGACTAAACAGGTCGTTATAATAGATACAAATTTACCCATCGTTCGTCCCCGAACGATCAAAAGAAGGAAAACAAGGGCGAAAAGGAGTACCTGAATCTATAAACAGATGTGGGTATTTTTCTCGCATATCTACCTCCTTCTCCCAAGTGGCTTCTTCAACCGGTCGATTCTTCCATTGCAACTTGATGGATGCAATCTCTCTTGACCTCAACTTGCAAACTTCTCTATCTAGAATAGCAACAGGCTCCTCCTCATAAGACAAGTTCTCATCAAGCAAAACTGAATCCCAACGGATAATGTAGTTTCCCTCCCCATGGTATCTTTTCAACATCGACACATGGAATACCGGATGTACTCCGGACAGCCCTGGAGGCAACGCTAACTCATAAGCCACCTCCCCTACTCGCTTAAGTACTTCAAATGGTCCAATGTACCTTGGACTTAGTTTACCCCTTTTACCAAACCGCATCACCCCTTTCATTGGTGAAACTTTCAACAAGACTTGTTCACCCTCCATGAACTCTAAGTCTCTAACCTTTCGATCTGCATATTCTTTTTGTCTACTTTGCGCTGCTAGAAGCTTTTCTTGAATAGACTTCACTTTTTTCATCGAATCCCTCAAGAGATCAGTACCCCAAGGTCTAACCTCGAACGCATTAAACCAACCAATGGGAGACCTACATCTCCTACCATACAATGCTTCAAATGGAGCCATATCAATGCTTGAGTGATAGCTATTATTGTTTGAAAATTCCGCTAAGGGTAGGAATCTATCCCAATGACCACCAAAGTCTATCACACATGCACGAAGCATATCCTCCAACACTTGAATCGTTCGCTCAGACTGACCATCGGTCTGAGGATGGAACGCAGTACTAAGGTCCAACCTAGTACCCAATTCCGCATGCAATGTTTTCCAAAACTTAGAAGTAAACTGCGTACCTCTATCTGATATGATGGATAGTGGAACTCCATGCAATCGCACCACTTCCGAGATGTAAAGTTTGGCTAACTTCTCTGCATTGTAAGTCACCTTGACCGGAATGAAGTGAGCAGACTTAGTTAACCTATCAACAATTACCCAAATAGAATCAAACTTTCCCAATGTCTTGGGGAGACCAACCACAAAGTCCATTGCAATTCTCTCCCACTTCCATTCAGGAATGGGCATTCTCTGAACTGTTCCTCCGGGCCTCTGGTGTTCATACTTTACTTGTTGACAGTTGGGCACTTGGCAATAAAGTCAACAATATCACGCTTCATTCTACTCCACCAAAAGTGTTGCTTTAGGTCACGATACATCTTGGTTGCGCCCGGATGTATAGAATACCTTGAACTATGAGCCTCTGTCAGAATAGTGTTGATCAAACCATCGACGCGGGGTACACATACCCTTCCCTTGATCCTCAAAACACCTTCCTCATCAATTTGTGCTTCCTTAGCCTCTCCTCGCAATACCTTATCTTGAATTCTGCGCAGTTTCTCATCATCAGACTGTCTTCCCTTAATCTTTTCAAGAAAGGAAGATCTTGACTTCACAGAAGCCAACAACCCTCCCTTCTCATTTACTTCTAATCTCATCAAGTCATTAGCTAGAGTCTGAAACTCTCTAGCCAGTGGGCGTCTAGAAGCTTGGAAGTGAGCTAGACTTCCCATGCTTCCCGCCTTTCTACTTAAAGCATCCGCTACAACATTCGCCTTCCCCGGATGATACAAGATAGTGATATCGTAGTCCTTTAGTAACTCCATCCATCTCCTCTGTCTTAAGTTCAAATCTTTCTGAGTAAAGACATACTGAAGGCTACGATGATCCGTGTAAACCTCACACTTAACCCCATATAAATAGTGTCTCCATTGCTTTAATGCAAACACCACCGCAGCCAATTCCAAATCGTGGGTCGGATAGTTACGTTGATGCACCTTTAATTGCCTTGAGGCATAAGCAATCACACTCTTCTCTTGCATTAGTACTGCACCCAAACCAGAATAGGATGCATCACAATAAACAATGAAGTTCTTACCCTCTACTGGCAAGGTAAGGATAGGTGCGGTAGTCAACAAAGTCTTGAGCTTCTGAAAGCTTTCCTCACACTCATCCGACCATACAAATGGAACATTTTGCTTAGTCAAGTTCGTCAGTTGGGAAGCAATAGAAGAGAATCCCTTGACAAATCAGCGGTAGTAGCTAGCTAACCCAACAAAGCTCCTTATTTCTGACACATTAGTAGGTCTTAACCAATTCTTCACTGTCTCAATCTTAGAAGGATCCACCATCACTCCTTCTTTAGAAACCACGTGCCCTAAGAAGGACACTGCATCTAGCAAAAACTCACACTTAGAGAACTTGGCATAAAGCTTTTTCTCCCTCAACATTTCCAATACCATTCTCAAATGCTCTTCATGTTCCTTCTTGCTTTTTGAGTATACCAATATATCATCAATAAATACGATCACGAAGAGGTCCAAATATGGCTTAAAAATCCCGTTCATCAAGCTCATGAACGCAGCAGGGGCATTCGTAAGACCAAAAGACATCACTACAAATTCGTAATGCCCATACCTCGTTCGAAAAGTAGTCTTTGGCACATCCGTTGCCTGTATTTTCAATTGATGATAACCGGATATCAAGTCAATCTTAGAGAAGACACAAGCACCTTGTAACTGATCGAACAAGTCATCAATGCGAGGAAGAGGATACTTGTTCTTTATGGTTACTTTGTTTAGTTGTCTGTAGTCTATACACATTCGAAAACTCCCATCCTTCTTCTTTACAAATAAAACCGGAGCACCCCAAGGAGATGCACTTGGTCTAATAAAGCCTTTGTTTAACAACTCTTGAAGTTGGGCTTTTAACTCTCTTAACTCCGCGGGAGCCATTCTATAAGGGGGTATATAAATGGGGCGTGTGTCCGGTTCAAGATCGATACAGAAGTCAATATCCCTATCTGGTGGCATACCAGGAAGATCTGCAGGGAACACATCCAAAAACTCGCGGACTACCAAAACCGACTAAATCGAAGGTACTTGGGTAGTGTCATCCTTGAGATGTGCCAAGAAAGCTAAACACCCTTTAATAACCATTTTCTTAGCACGAAGAAAGGAGATGATACGCACCAGATTGGAAGTGTAGTCACCCTCCCACACTAACGGATCTGTCCCAGGCTTGGCTAACGTCACTGTTTTAGCATTACAATCCAAGATCGCAAATTGCGGAGAAAGCCAAGTCATACCCAGAATTACATCAAAATCATCCATTTCTAAGATAACCAAATCTACATAAGTGTTGCTCCCCACAAAAGTTACAAGACATGACCTATACACCTTTTCAACTATCACAGACTCACCTACTGGAGTAGAAACACGAATAGTTATGTCAAGCAATTCACAATGTAAATTAAGACCATTAGCAAATGCGGAAGATACATAAGAAAATGTGGATTCGGGATCAAATAATACAGAAGCCTTGCAGTCACAAACCAAAATATTACCTGTAATGACAGCATCAGATGCCTCCGCTTCAGACCGCCCAGGGGAAGCGTAAAATGGGCCCTATCGTTCGTCTGTCCGTTGCCCCTACCATGTTGTGATGTAGTGGCCCCAGTTTGCCCATTACCTCTGCCGTTTTGGTGACCACCAATACCTCGACCACCACGTCCTCCAGAATAACGGCCTCTACCATGACCACCTCTACCTCTAGCTATTGGGGGTCTATAACTTTGTCTGGGGCAATTTTTCCTAATATGTCCAATCTCCCCACATCCATAACATTCTCTGGAGTCAAGCATAGGCCCCTCGGAGAAGTGTTGACCGGTCTGAGGTGGTCCCCCAACTACAGTCTGTAGTGAAGGCTGAATTGGTCAAACTGAGTAACTTCCTGAACCCTGTCCTCTAGTGTAAGAACCATTAAACTCACCTCTCTTTCGAAACCTTTTTGATGTCGATGTTGTGGTGAAGTCGTCTGGCTTCACTCCTTCCACTTCTATCACAAAGTCTACCACCTCTTTGAAGGATTTTGCCGTTGCCGCTATCTGTAAGGCCGAAATCCGCAATTCTGACCTCAACCCTTTTACAAACCGGCGAATTCGCTCTTGTGGACTGAAACATAGTTGGGTGGCATACCGGGATAATGCACGAAACTTAGCCTCATATGCATTGACCGACATCCTACCTTGCTCTAGGCTCAAGAACTCATCCCTTTTCCTATCCCTCAAAGTTCGGGGGATATACTTCTCCATAAACAAGCTAGAGAATGAGGCCCAAGTCATAGGTGGTGCCTCTATTGGTTGACACTCGATATGTGACCGCCACCACATTTTGGCGTTCCCTTGAAACTGATAAGTCACAAACTCCACACCAAACCGTTCTACTATACCCATCTTGTGTAGTAGCTCGTGACAGTCAACCAGAAAATCATAAGCATCCTCCGATTCAGTACCCTTGAAGACCGGAGGTTTCAATTTCAAGAACTTACTGAAAAGTTCATGCTGATCATTTGTCATTATAGGCCCAGTAGTCAGACGTGGAAATGTGCCTATGTCCAATGAGGCCTCCATACGAGGAGCCATAGTGGTTGCATGTTGTACTTTTGAAACCAGAGGTGTTGGCGCAGAAAACACTGGAGGTGCCTGACCTTGATCAGATAACCCGCTAAGATAAGCCAGAACCTGATTGATCATCTCTGGGGTAGGTTGAGGTGGCAATCCCTCATTCTGCACTTGTTCAGTTTCCCCATCCTCCCCTTCTCTTATTACCTCCTCAGTCGGTGGAGGAGTCACTGCCCTAGTATCAGATGGACTAGGTGTTCGTCCTCTTCCCCTAGAGGACGTCCTCCCACGACCTCTACCACGGCCCCTTGCCGCTGTTCTTCCTCAAGCCACAGCCCCAGTGGCTGGCTCAGTTGTTTCTTGTTTGGCCGGTGTTGGTGTTGGCGTAGTCGTTGCTCTAGTTCTAACCATCTGCGACAAAGAGTGAAGATGGACAGATACCAATTCGTATCGCCTAGATACCAATTTGACTCAAGTAGTAGCACGAAAGAAAGAATGAAAGAGTGAAATTTTCCTAAAGTCTTATAGCCTCTCAAGGAAAAGTAAAGGCGTCCCCCTACCGTTCCTTAAGACTCTACTAGACCTGTTCTAGTGTGATGAGACCAACGAATCTAATGCTCTGATACCAAGTTTTTCACGACCCAAATCCGGGCCGCGACTGGCACCCACACTTACCATCCTATGTGAGCGAACCAACAATATCTAAACCTTAAAATTTCAATATAATATCAACAAAAGTAATGCGGAATACTTAAACTCAGTAATAAAATCAATAACTATTATTCTCCCCAAAATCTTGAAGTCATCATCACAAGAACATCTACGATCAAATGACTAAACTAAGAGTATTCTAAAAGCTAAAATTACATCAGAAGGTAGTCCATGCCGGAATTTCAAGGCATCAAGACTTGAAGAAGAAGACCCAGTCCAAGCTAGAAGCATTAGCTCACCCTGAATTTCCGATATGACGAAGACTGGCTAGAATCACTGCTGAGTTGAAGATGACGGAACGTTTGCTGCACTCCACAAATAACAAGAAGAAAACATAAAAGTAGGGGTCAGTACAAACCACGGGTACTGAGTAGATATCATCGGTCAACTCAAAATAGAGAACAGTATATATCAAGTAATATCATAAATCAACTATAAAACTCAACATGTAGCAACAACAGGTACTATAATCATCAATAAGTACCATCAATTTCATCCATGAGGGCTCAAGCCTCAATGCCATACTCATTTGGGAATTAAGTTCATTAGATTGAGTATATTATCATCTTTCAAGATTTATTATCTTTCTTCCTCTTGTGTCGGTACGTGACACTCCGATCCCCTACTACTATGTGTCGGTACGTGACACTCCGATCCCCTAATTCTACGTGTCGGTTCGTGACACCCGATCCCCTATGTGTGTCGGTACGTGACACTCCGATCCCCTATATGTGTCGGTACGTGACACTCCGATCCCCTATATGTGTCGGTACGTGACACTCCGATCCCCTATATGTGTTGGTACGTGACACTCCGATCCCCTAATTCTACGTGTCGGTTCGTGACACCCGATCCCCTATGTGTGTCGGTACGTGACACTCCGATCCCCTATATGTGTCGGTACGTGACACTCTGATCCCCTAAATGTGTCGGTACGTGACACTCCGATCCCCTATATGTGTCGGTATGTGACACTCTGATCCCCTAATTCTACGTGTCGGTTCATGACACCCGTCCCACTAATACTATGTGTCGGAACGTGACTCTCCGATCCACTAATACTATGTGTCAGAACGTGACACTCCGATCCACTAATATCATTCCGTAAATCATCAAGCCATCTCTATACCGAGGCATCATCAATCCCATTACTTTAATTCATCAAGCCTTCTTCTATACCAAGGCATCATCATTAATAATGTATATTAGAGTTTCTTTACAAGATTTGGGATTCAATACTTTCATCATGCATATAGTAGGGTTTACAATACTACCAATACATATTATTCACTATTAAGAGTTTACTTAGGAAAGCATGAAACCATAACCTACCTCCACCGAATAATTGAAATCAAGCAAGTTAATCCTCAAAGCTTGGTGTTTTCCTCCTCTTCTCGATCGTTTCTCTCTCTCCCTTCTTGTTCTTTCTATTTTCTTATTCAAACCCTCTTTCTTTTACCCTAATTAGAATATAATTAAGAATAAAATATGGAAATAATACCCCACTAATTAACTTAGGGTTACCTCTTTTAACCCCCAAGAATTTGAGTTATTAATATAAACGTACGAACTTTATAATTAAGGCAAGAATAGTCAAAAACGTCCCTTAAAACATAACCAGAAATCCGACTCCAAATGGGATTACGCAAGCTGTGATGGGCCGTCGCACCTGCGACGGTCCGTCCTGCTGTCCGTCGCATAGTTCAGAAACTGGATTTTGGGTGAATGGCCTGTGATGGTCCGTCACACCTGTGACGGTCCGTCCTGCCACTCCGTTACGAAGTTCAGAGAGTCGATTTTCAGTACCCAATTTCAGATTTTCTAAGTGTTTTGAAACGAGACCCTGCGACGGTCCGTCGTGCCCTTGACGGTTCGTCGTGGGGTCCGTCGCTTCTGCCAGTTTTTCCAGAATTGATGTTTGTTGCTCAAAACGACTAAACAGGTCGTTACAACTAATATCTTGTAATTAACATCATCATTTAACAAATAGGTATTCATTTTTTCACGACCCAAAACGGGCCGCGAGTGGCACCCACACTTATCCTCCTATATGAGAGAACCAACCAATCTAAACCCCAACGTTTCAAACATAATAAACAGAAAATAATGCGGAAGACTTAAAACTCATTAACAAAATCAATAATTAACTTCTAAAACTCAATACTTATCATTATCCCCAAAACCTGGAAGTCATCATCACAAGAACAATCTATCCTCAATTACTAAATCTAAGAATGTCTAGGAAGACAAAACAAATACAAGAGATAGTCCATGTCCGAACTTCAAGGACATCAAGACATGAATGAGAGAGAATCCAGTCTGAGCTAGGAACAATATCTAACCCTGAAATCTGACGTGGTGAAGACTGGCTAGAGTTATGGTTGAGTTGAAGACGACGGTACGTTTGCTGCACTCCACAAATAACACAAAGAAAACATACAATTAGGGGTCAGTACAATACACGAGTACTGAGTAGATATCATCGGCCAACTCTAAATAGAAAACAATATATATCAGATAATATCATAAAATCAACTACAATACTCAACAGGTAGCAACAACAAGTACAAGATCATTGATAATAACGCCTAGTACACCCATGAGGACTCAAGCCTCCATACCATACTCATTTGGGAAATAGGTTCATTAAATTGAGTCCATTAACATAATTCTAGATTGATTCTCTTTATTCCTCTTGTGTTGGAACGTGGCACTCCGATCCCCTAATACTATGTGTCGGTTCGTGACACCCGATCCCCTAATACTATGTGTCGAGTCGTGACACTCGATCCCCTAATACTATGGGTCGGTTCGTGACACCCGATCCAATAATACTATGTGTCGGTTCATGACACCCGATCCACTAATACTATGTGTCGGTTCATGACGTCCGATTCCCTAACACTATGTGTCGATTCGTGACACCTTATCCCCTAATTCTATGTGTCGGTTGGTGTAACGACCTATTTAGTCGTTTTGAGAAGCAGATTTTAATTCTGGAAAAGTTGTCTTGGTCGACGGACCCCATGACTGACCGTCGAGGGTGTCTCATTCCAAAATACTTAGAATTCAAAAAAATTGGGTACTGAAATTGACTCTCTGAACTTCGTGAGGAAGTGGCAGGACGGACCGTCAGAGATATGACGGGCCATCACAGACTCTTCAGTAAATTTCAGTCTCTGAACTCTGTGACAGAAGCAGCAGGACGGACCGTCGCAGTCACAATGGCCCGTAACAGGTTGCGTAATCCCAGGCTGAGTAGGATTTCTTTAAACGCTTTAAGGGACATTTTGGACCATTCCTGCTTTAATTATAAATTTAGTGGTTTAACATTAATAACTCAATTACTTGGGGGTTAAAAGAGATAACCTTGAGTTAATTAGTGGGTTAATTCCTCATTTTTTATACTTAATTATATGATAATTAGGGTAAAAGAAAGAGGGTTCGAATAAGAAAAATAGAAAGAACAAAGAGAGAGAGAAAGGATCGAATGCGAAAGAGGAGAAACGAGAAGAAGAACAAAGCTTTGGGAACTTGCTTGCTTGATCACTAATCTTCGGTGGAGGTAGGTTATGGTTTTTATACTATTCGTACTTAACTCTTAATAGCGAATGATATGTGTTGGGTTGTATTGTACAGTCTTCTTTATGCTTTATTGTATGCTTGCATGAATATGATTATATAATTGTGATGAAATAAGCATGATGAAGCTATTGAATCACAAATCTTGAAAACCCCTTGTTAATGATGATGCCTTGGTATAAAAGAAGACTTGATGAACTAAAGTAATGAGATTGATGATGCCTTGGTATAAAAGAAGGCTTGATGAATTAATAGAATGAGATTAGTGGAGCGGGTGTCACGAACCGACACGTAGAATTAGGGGATCGGGTGTCACAAACCGACACGTAGAAGTAGGGGATCGGGTGTCACGAACCGACACATAGAATTATGGGATCGGGTGTCACGAACCGACACGTAGAACTAGGGGATCGGGTGTCACGAACCGACACGTAGAATTAGGGGATCAGAGTGTCACGTTCTGACACATAGTATTAGGGGAGCGGAGTGTCACGTGTCGACACAAGAGGAATAAAGATAATGAATCTTGGAATTATGTTAATAAATTCGAATTAAAAGAACCTATTTGCCAAATGAGTATGATATGGAGGCTTGAGTCCTCATGAGTGTACTTGATGTTATTTATCAAAGATTCTTGTACGTGTTGTTGCTACAGATTGAGTATTGTAGTTGATTTATAATATGATCTTATATATATTGTTTTCTATTTTGAGTTGGCCGATGATATCTACTTAGTACCCGTATTTTTTACTGACCCCTACTTGTATGTTTCTTTCCTTGTTATTTGTGGAGTGCAGCAAACGTGTCGTCGTCTTCAACTCAACCGCAACTCTAGCCAGTCTTCATTACACCGGATTTCGGGTGAGCTAACGCTTCTAGCTTGGACTGGATCTTCTTCTTCATGTCTCGATGCCTTGAAATTCCGGCATGGACTTGCTTTTTATTTACTCTAGCTTTCTAGATACTCTTAGCTTTAGTAATTTTGAGGATAGATGTTCTTGTGATGATGACTTCAAGATTTTGGGGAAAATAATAGTTGTCTAGTTTTTAGAAGTTATTTAATTGATTTTCATTAATGAGTTTAAGTCTTCCGTATTATATTATTTTATTATATTCGAAATGTTGGGTTTTGTATTGATTGGTTCGCTCACATAGGAGGGTAAGTGTGGGTGCCAGTCGCGGCTCGATTTGGGTCGTGTCAAACTTTGTATCAAAGCATTAGGTTCGTTGGTCTCATCACAAAAGAACGAGTCTAGTAGAGTCTTAAGGAACGGTAGGGGGACGCCTTTACTTTTCTTTGAGAGGCTATAAGACTTTAGGAAAATTCCATTCTTTCTTTCTTTCTTTCATGCTATTACTTGGGTCCAATTGGTATCTAGGTGATACAAATTGGTATCTGACCATCTTCACTCTATTTCGCAGATGGTTAGAACTAGGTCAACGACTGCGCCAACACAAACACCGGCAAGACAAGAAGCGCCTGCTCCAGCCACTGGGGCTGTAGCTCGAAGAGGAGCAATGGCAAGAGGCCGTGGAAGAGGTCGTGGGAGGATGTCCTCTAGAGGAAGAGGACAAGCACCTAGCCCATCTGATACTAGGGCGGTGACTCCTCCACCGACTGAGGAAGTAGTAAGAGAGGGTGAGGAAGGGGAGAATGAACAAGTACAGAATGAGGGATTGCCACCCCAACCTACCCCAGAGATGATTAGTCAGGTTCCGGAGGTACAACATACAGCTACTGTGGCTCCCCGCATGGATGCCTCATTGGAAATAGGCACGTTTCCTCGTATGATTACAGGGCCTGACAAATGATCAGCATGAACTTTTCAGTAAGTTCTTAAAATTGAACCCTCCAGTCTTCAAGGGTGCTGAATCTGAGGATGCGTATGATTTTCTGGTTGACTGTCATGAGCTACTACACAAGTTGGGTATAGTAGAACTGTTTGGTTTTGAGTTTGTGACTTATCAGTTTCAAGGGAACGCCAAAATGTGGTGGCGGTCACATGTTGAGGGTCAACAAACAGAGGCACCACCTATGACTTGGGCATCATTCTCTAGCTTGTTTATGGAGAAGTATATCCCCCGGACTTTGAGGGATAGGAAAAGAGATGAGTTCTTGAGCCTAGAAAAAGGTAGGATGTCGGTTACCGCATATGAGGCTAAGTTTCATGCATTATCCAGGTATGCCACCCAACTTTGTTTCGGTCCACAAGAGCGGTTTCGCCGTTTTGTGAAGGGGTTAAGGTCAGAATTGCGGATTTCTGCCTTAGAGGTAGCGGCTACGGCAAAATCTTTTCAAGAAGTGGTAGACTTCGTGATAGAGGTAGAGGGAGTGAAGCCAGATGACTTCACCATGGCAACGACATCAAAAAGGCTTCGAAAGGGAGGTGAGTTTAATGGTTCTTACTCTAGAGGACAGGGTTCAGGAGGTTACTCAGTCCGACCAATTCAGTCTTCACTACAGACTGTAGTTGGGGGTCCACCTCAGACCTGTGAACACTTCTCTGAGAGACATATGCTTGACTCCAGGGAGTGTTATGGATGTGGGGAGACTGGACATATTAGAAAGAATTGTCCAAAACAGAGTTATAGACCCCCAATAGCTAGAGGTAGAGGTGGTCATGGTGGAGGATGTTATTCTGGAGGACGTGGTGGCCGAGGTAATGGTGGTCATCAAAACGGCCGGGGTGACGGACAAATGGGAACTACTACAGCGCAACCTGTTAGATGCAACGGAAAGACTGGTGATAGGGCCCATTGTTACGCTTTCCCTGGGAGGTCGGAAGTGGAGACATCAGATGCTGTTATCACAGCTAATCTTGTGGTTTGTGATTGTATGGATTCTGTATTATTTGACCCTGGCTCTACATTTTCATATGTATCTTTCACATTTGCTAATGATCTTAATTTACATTGCGAATTGCTTGACATGCCTATTCGTGTTTCTACTCCGGTGGGTGAGTCTGTGATAGTTGAAAAAGTGTATAGGTCTTGTTTGGTGACTTTTGAGGGGAGCAATACTTATGTAAACTTGGCTATCTTAGAAATGGTTGATTTTGATGTAATTCTGGGTATGACTTTGCTTTCCCCAAATTTTGCAATCTTGGATTGTAATGCTAAAACTGAGACGTTAGCCAAGCCTAGGACAGATCTGTTAGTGTGGGAGGGTGACTACACTTCCAATCCGGTTTGTATCATCTCCTTTCTTCGGGCTAAGAGAATGGTTAGTAAAGGGTGTTTAGCTTTCTTTGCACACCTCAGGGATGACACTACCCAAGTACCTTCAATTGAGTCAGTTTCGGTAGTCCGTGCATTTCTGGATGTGTTCCCTGCAGATCTTCCTGGTATGCCACCAGATAGGGATATTGACTTCTGCATTGATCTTGAACCGGGTACTCGCCCCATTTCTATACCCCCTTATTGATTGGCTCCCGCTTAGTTAAGAGAGTTAAAGGCCCAACTTCAAGAGTTGTTAAGTAAAGGTTTCATTAGACCAAGTGCATCCCCTTGGGGTGCTCCGGTGTTATTTGTGAAGAAGAAGGATGGGAGTTTTCGAATATGCATAGACTACCGACAGTTGAACAAGGTAACTATTGAAAACAAGTATCCCATTCCTCGCATTGATGACTTGTTCGATCAGTTAGAAGGTGCTTGTAACTTCTCTAAGATTGACTTGAGATACGATTATCATCAATTGAAAATACGGGCAACAGATGTGCCAAAGACTGCTTTTCAAACTAGGTATAGGCATTACGAATTTGTACTAATGTCTTTTGGTCTTACGAATGCCCCTACTACTTTCATGAGCTTGATGAATGGGATTTTTAAGCCATATCTGGATCTCTTTGTGATCCTATTTATTGATGATATATTGGTATACTCAAAGATCAAGAAGGAACATGAGGAGCACTTGAGAATGGTATTGGAAATGTTGAGGGAGAAAAAAGCTTTATGCCAAATTCTCCAAGTGTGAGTTTTGGATAGATGAAGTGTCCTTCTTGGGGCATGTGGTTTCTATGGATGGGGTGATGGTGGATCCTTCTAAGATTGAGACAGTGAAGAACTGGGTAAGACCTACTAATGTGTCAGAAATAAGGAGCTTTGTTTGTTTAGCTTGCTATTACCGTTGATTTGTCAAGGGATTCTCTTCCATTGCTTCCTAATTGACGAACTTGACTAAATAGAATGTTCCATTTGTATGGTCGGCAAGTGTGAAGAAAGCTTTCAGAAGCTAAAGACTTTGTTGACTACCGCACCTATCCTTACATTGCCAGTGGAAGGTAAGAATTTCATTGTCTATTGTGATGCATTCTATTCGGGTTTGGGTGCAGTACTAATGCAAGAGAAGAATGTAATTGCTTATGCTTCGAGGCAATTAAAGGTGCACGAACGTAATTATCTGACCCATGATTTGGAATTGGCTGCGGTAGTGTTTGCCTTAACGCAATGGAGACACTATCTATATGGGGTTAAGTGTGAAGTGTACACAGATCATCGTAGCCTACAGTATGTTTTTACTCAAAAAGATTTGAATTTGAGACAGAGTATATGGATGGAACTACTGAAGGACTATGATATCACTATCTTGTATCATCCGAGAAAGGCTAATGTTATGACAGATGCCCTAAGTAGAAAGGCAGGGAGCATGGGCAGTTTAGCCCACTTACATGTTTCTAGACGCCCATTGGCTAGAGAGGTTCAGACTCTGGCTAACGACTTTATAAGGTTAGAAGTAAATGAGAAGGGAGGATTTTTCGCCAGTGTGGAGGCGAGATCTTCTTTTCTTGACAAGATCAAGGGAAAATAGTTTGATGATGAGAAACTAAGCCGAATTCAGGATATGGTGTTACGAGGAGAGGCTAAAGAAGCAATAATGGATGAGGAAGGTGTTTTGAGAATTAAGGGAAGAGTATGTATGCCCCGTGTTGATGATTTGATCCACACTATTCTTACAAAGGCTCATAGCTCCGGATATTCTATACATCCTGGTGCAACCAAGATGTATCCTGACCTAAGGCAAAATTTTTGGTGGAGTAGGATGAAGCATGACATTGTGGAGTTTGTTGCCAAATGTCCAAATTGTCAGCAAGTAAAATATGAACACCAAATGCCCGGAGGAACACTTAAGAGAATGCCCATTCCTGAATGGAAGTGGGAAAGGATTGAAATGGACTTCGTGGTTGGTCTTCCAAAGACAATGAGTAAGTATGACTCTATTTGGGTAATCATTGATAGGTTAACTAAGTCTGCTCATTTCACTACGGTCAAGGTGACTTATAATGCAGAGAAGTTAGCCAAAATTTACATATCTGAAATTGTTCGATTGCATGGAGTTCCACTTTCCATCATAACAGATAGAGATACGCAGTTTATTTCTAAGTTTTGGAGAATATTGCATGCTGAATTAGGTACTAGGTTGGACCTTAGTACTGCGTTCCATCCTTAGACCGATGGTTAGTCTAAGCGAACGATTCAAGTGTTGGAGGATATGCTTCGTGAATGTGTGATAGAATTTGGGGGTCATTGGGATAACTTCTTACCCTTAGCAGAGTTTTCATACAACAATATCTATCACTCATGTATTGATATGACCCCATTCGAGGCATTGTATGGGAGAAGATGTAGGTCTCCCATTGGTTGGTTTGATGCATTTGAGATTAGACCTTGGGGTACTGATCTTTTGAGGGATTCATTAGAGAAGGTGAAATCTATTCAAGAAAAGCTCTTAGCTGCTCAAAGAAGACAAAAGGAATATGCCGATCGAAAGGTTAGAGACTTGGAGTTCATGGAGGGTGAGCAAGTCTTGTTGAAGGTTTCTCCCATGAAGGGGGTGATGCGGTTTGGAAAAAGAGGTAAGCTAAGCCCCAGGTATATTGGACCATTTGAAATACTTAAGCGAGTAGGGGAGGTGGCTTATGTATTAGCCTTGCCCCCAGGACTGTCAGGAGTGCATCCGGTATTTCATGTGTCTATGTTGAAAAGATACCATGGGGATGGAAACTATATTATTCGTTGGGATTCAGTCTTGCTTGATGAGAAATTGTCTTATGAGAAGGAGCCTGTTGCTATTTTAGATAGAGAAGTTCGCAAGTTGAGGTCAAGGGAAATTGTATCTATCAATGTTCAATGGAAGAATCGACCCATTGAAGAAGCCACTTGGGAGAAAGAGGCTAACATGCAAGAAAGATACCCACACCTATTTACAGATTCAGGTACTCCTTTTCGCCCTTGTTTTTCTTCTTACAATCATTTGAGGACGAACGATGGGTAAATTGGTATCTATTGTAACGACCTATTTAGTCGTTTTGACCAGCAGATTTTAATTCTGGAAAAGCTGTCTTGGTCGACAGACCCCACGACGGACCGTCGTAGGCACGATGGACCAATCGAGGGTGTCTCGTTCAAAAATACTTAGAATTCAAAAAAATGGGTACTGAAATCGACTCTCTTAACTTCGTGACGAAGTGGCAGGACGGACCTTCACAGGCATGACGGGCCGTCACAGACTCTTCAGTAAATTTCAGTCTCTGAACTCTATTACGGAAGCAGCAGGACGGACAGTTGCAGTCACGACGGCCCGTCACAGGTTGCGTAATCACAGGCTGAGTCGGATTTCTTTAAATGTTTTAAGGGACGTTTTGGACTATCCTGCTTTAATTATAAATTTAGTGGTTTAATATTAATAACTCAATTACTTGGGGGTTAAAAGATATAACCTTGAGTTAATTAGTGGGTTAATTCCTCACCTTTTATACTTAATTATATGATAATTAGGGCAAAAGAAAGAGGGTTTGAATAAGAAAAATAGAAAGAACAAAGAGAGAGAGAGAGAGGATCGAACAAGAAAGAGGAGAAACGAGAAGAAGAACAAAGCTTTAGGAACTTGCTTGCTTGATCACTAATCTTTAGTGGAGGTAGGTTATGGTTTTTATACTATTCGTAGTTAACTCTTAATAGCGAATGATATGTGTTGGGTTGTATTGTAAAGTCTTCTATATGCTTAATTGTATGCTTGCATGAATATGATTATATAATTGTGATGAAATAAGCATGATGAAGCTATTGAATCCCAAATCATGAAAACCCCTTGTTAATGATGATGCCTTGGTATAAAATAAGGCTTGATGAACTAAAGTAATGAGATTGATGATGTCTTGGTTTAAAAGAAGGCTTGATGAATTAATAGAATGAGATTAGTAGAGCGGGTGTCACGAACCGACACGTAGAATTAGGGGATCGGGTGTCACGAACCGACACGTAGAAGTAGCGGATCGGGTGTCATGAACCGACACGTAGAATTAGGGGATCGGTTGTCACAAACTGACACGTAGAACAAGTGGATCAAGTGTCACGAACCAACACATAGAATTTGGGGATCGGAGTGTCACGTTCCGACACATACTATTAGGGGAGCGGAGTGTCACGTGCTGACACAAGAGGAATAAAGATAATGAATCTTTGAATTATGTTAATAAATTCGAATTAAAAGAAGCTATTTCTCAAATGACTATGATATGGAGGCTTGAGTCCTCATGAGTGTACTTGACGTTATTTATCAAAGATTCTTGTACATGTTGTTGCTACAGATTGAGTATTGTAGTTGATTTATGATATGATCTGATAAAAATTGCGTTTTATTTTGAGTTGGCCGATGATATCTACTCAGTTCCCGTGTTTTGTACTGACCCCTACTTGTATGTTTCTTTCCTTATTATTTGTGGAGTGCAGCAAACGTGCCGTCGTCTTCAACTCAACCGCAACTCTAGCCAGTCTTCATTACACCGGTTTTCAGGGTGAGCTAACGCTTCTAGCTTGGATTGGATCTTCTTCTTCATCTCTCGATGCCTTGAAGTTCCGGCATGGACTAGCTTTTTATTTACTCTAGCTTTCTAGATACTCTTAGCTTTTGTAATTTGAGGATACATATTCTTGTGATGATGACTTCAAGATTTTGGGGATAATAATAGTTGTCAAGTTTTTAGAAGTTATTTAATTGATTTTCATTAATGAGTTTCAGTCTTCCGCATTATATTGTGTTATTATATTCGAAATGTTGGGTTTTGTACTGATTGGTTCGCTCACATAGGAGGGTAAGTGTGGGTGCCAGTCGCGGCTCGATTTGGGTTGTGATAGTTCGTGACACCCGATCCCCTAATTCTATGTGTCGGTTCGTGACACCCGATCCCCTAATTTTATGTGTTGGTTCGTGACACCCGATCCATTAACCTCATTCTTTTAGTTCATCAAGCCTTCTTTTATACCAAGGCATCATCATTAATAAAGAGGTTTTTAAGATTAAAGATTCAACAGCCTCATCATGCTTATTTAATTACAATTACATAATCATATCATACAAGCAAACAATTAAGCATATAGAAGACTTTACAAAATTACCCAACACATATGTTTCGTTATTAAGAGTTTACTATGAAATAGAATAAACCATAACCTACCTCCACCGAAGAATTGAAGTCAAGAATTCTACTTTTCCAATGCTTTGCTTTCTTCTTCGTTTCTCCCTCTCTCGCTCGTTCGTCCCTCTCTTTCTCTTTTTCTGATTTTTCCTCATTCAAACTCTTTTTCTTTTACCCTAATTACCATATAATTAAGTATAAAAGATGAACAAAGTAACCCACTAATTAATTCAAGGTTATCTCCTTTAACCCCCAAGTAATTGAATTATTAACATTCAACCACGAACTTTATAATTATAAGCAGGAATTGTCCAAAACACCCCTTAAAACTTTTAACAGATATCAGACCCAGTCAGGGTTACGCAGTTTGTGATGGGCCGTCGTGCCTGTGACGGTCCGTCCTGCTGCTTCCGTCACAAAGTTCAGAGACTAACTTTTCACTAAAGGGCTTGTGACGGTCCGTCGTGCCCACGAAGGTCCGTCCTGCCATGTCGGCGTGAAGTTCAGAGAGTTGTTCTCAGTACCCAATTTTTTAAAATTCTAAGTGTTTTGGAACGAGACTCCTTCCACGGTCCGTCGTGGGATCCGTCGACTCAGACAGTTATTACGAGAAATAAACTCTACTGCTCAAAACGACTAACAGGTCGTTACAATAGATATCAATTTACCCATCATTCGTCCCCGAACGATCGCAAGAAGAAAAATAAGGGCGAAAAAGAGTACCTGAATCTGTAAACAGGTGTGGGTATCTTTCTTGCATATCAGCCTCCTTCTCCCAAGTGGACTCTTCAATTGGTCAATTCTTCCATTGAACCTTAATGGATGCAATCTCCCTTGACCTCAACTTGCGGACTTCTCTATCTAAATTGGCAACAGGCTCATCCTCATAAGACAAATTCTAATCAAGAAGAACTAAATCCCAACGAATGATGTAGTTTCCATCCCCATGGTATCTTTTTAATATAGACACATGAAATACCGGATGCACTCCTGACAATCCTGGGTTTAAGGCTAATTCATAAGCTACCTCCCCCATGTGCTTTAGAACTTCAAATGGACCAATATACCTCGGACTAAGCTTACCTCGCTTACCAAACCGCATCCTCCCTTTCATGGGTGAAACCTTCAGTAAAACTTGTTCACCCTCCATAAACTCCATGTCTCTAACCTATCGATCTGCATATTCTTTCTGCCTACTTTGAGCCGCTAGAAGCTTTTCTTGAATGCATTTCACTTTATCTAACGATTCCCTCAGAAGGTCAGTACCCCAAGGTCTAACCTCAAATACATCAAACCACCCAATGGGAGACCTACATCTTCTACCATACAGTGCCTCAAATGGGGCCATATCAATACTTGAGTTATAGCTATTGTTGTATGAGAACTCTGCTAAGGGTAAGAAGTTATCCCAATGACCACCAAACTCTATCACACATGCACGAAGTATGTCTTCTAAAACGTGAATCGTTCGCTCAGACTGACCATCGGTCTGAGGGTGAAATGCAGTACTAAGATCCAACCTAGTACCTAACTCGGCATGCAATGTTTTCAAAAATTTAGAAGTAAACTGCGTACCTCTATCTGACATACTGGAAAGTGGAACTCCGTGCAATCGAACAATTTCGGAGATGTAAAGCTTGGCGAACTTCTCTGCATTGTAAGTCACCTTAACCAGAATAAAGTGAGCAGACTTAGTTAATCTGTCGACAATTACCCAAATGGAGTCATAGTTACCCATTGTCTTTGGAAGACCAACCACGAAGTACATTGCAATTCTCTCCCACTTCAATTCAGGATTGGGCATTCTCTGAAGTGTCCCCCTAGGCCTCTGGTGTTCATACTTTACCTGCTGACAATTTGGGCATTGAGAAACAAAATCCCCAATGTAACGCTTCATCCTACTCCACAAAAAAAGTTGCTTTAGATCACGATACATCTTAGTCGCACCAGGATGTATAGAATACCTTGAACTATGAGTCTCTGTAAGAATAGTGTGAATCAAGTCATCGACGCAGGGTACACATACCCTTCCCTTAATCCTCAAAACACCTTCCTCATTGTTTTTTTCTTCTTTAGCTTCTCCTCGCAACACCTTATCTCGGATCCGGATCAGTTTCTAATCGGTAAACTGCTTTCCTTTAGTCTTATAAAGAAAGGAAGATCTTGCCTCCACATAGGCCAAAAATCCTCCATTCTAATTTACTTCTAGCCTCATAAAGTCATTAGCCAGAGTCTGAACCTTTCTAGCCAATGGGCGTCTAGAAACCTGCAAGTGGGCTAGACTTCCCATGCTCCCTGCCTTTCTACTTAAGGCATCTGCCACACATTCGCCTTTCCCGAATGATACAAGATAGTGATATTATAGTCCTTCAGTAGTTCTATCCACCTCCTCTGTCTCAAATTCAAATCTTTATGAGTAAAGACATACTGTAAACTGCGATGATCTATATAGACTTCGCACTTCACCCCATATAAATAATGTCTCCATTACTTTAATGCAAACACTACTTCCGCTAGCTGTAAACCGTGGGCTGGATAATTACGTTCATGCACCTTTTATTGCCTCGAAGCATAAACAATTACATTCTTCTATTGCATTAGCACTACACCCAAACCAGAATAGGATGCATCACAATAAACAATTAAGTTCTTTCCTTCCACTGGCAAGGTTAGAATTGGTGTAGTAGTCAACAAGGTCTTAAGCTTCTGAAAGCTTTCTTCACACTCGTCCGACCATACAAATGGAACACTCTGCTTAGTCAAGTTTGTCAATTGGGATGCAATTGAAGAAAATCCCTTGACAAATCGACGGTAGTAGCTAGCTAAACCAACGAAGCTCCTTTCCTCTGTAACATTAGTAGGTCTTACCCAATTCTTCACCGCTTCAATCTTGGAAGGATCCACCATCACTCCGCCCTTAGAAACTACGTGCCCCAAGAAGGACACTGAATCTAGCCAAAACTCACACTTAGAGAATTTGGCATTAAGCTTTTTCTCCATCAACATTTCCAATACCATTCTCAAGTGGTCCTCTTGTTCTTTCTTGCTCTTCAAGTATACCAGTATGTCATCAATGAATACAATGACGAAGAGATCCAGATATGGCTTAAAAATTCCGTTCATCAAGCTTATGAAAGTAGCAGGGGCATTAGTAAGCCCAAAAGACATTACTAAGAACTCATAATGCATATATCTTGTCTGAAAAGCAGTCTTGGGCACATCCGTTGCCCGTATTTTCAATTGATGGTAACCTGATCTCAAATCGATTTTTTAGAAGGTACAAGAACATTGTAACTGATCGAACAAATCATCGATGCGAGGAAGAGGATAATTGTTCTTAATAGTTACCTTATTCAGTTATCTGTAGTCAATGCACATTAAAAAACTTCCATCCTTCTTCTTCACAAACAAAACAGGAGCACCCCAAGGGGATGCACTTGGTCTAATAAAGCCTTTGTTACACAACTCTTGAAGTTGGGCTTTTAACTCTCTTAACTCAGCGGGAGCCATCCTATAAGGGGGTATGGAAATGGGGCGAGTACCCGGCTCCAGATCAATACAGAAATCAATATCCCTATCCGATGGCATACCACGAAGGTCTACAGGAAACACATCCAGAAACTCACGGACTATTGAAACCGACCCAATTGAAGGTACTTGGATAGTATCATCCCTGAGGTATGCCAAGAAAGCTAAACAACTCTTTCTAACCATTCTCTTTGCACGAAGGAAGGAGATGATACGAACCGGAGTGGAAGTGTAGTCACCCTCCCATACTAACGGATCTGTCCCAGGCTTGGCCAACGTTATAGTTTTAGCATTACAATCTAAGATTATGAAATTTGGAGAAAGCCAAGTCATACTCAGAATTACATCGAGGTCAACCATTTCTAGGATAACTAAGTCTACATAAGTTTTGCTCTCCTTAAAAGTCACAGGACAAGACCTATACACCTTTTCAACTATCACAGACTCACCCACCGGAGTAGAAACATGAATAGGCATGTCAGGCAATTCTCAATGTATATTAAGACCAGTAGAAAATGAGGAAGATACATATAAAAATGTGGATCCAGGATCAAATAATACAAAAGACATGCAATCACAAACCAAAAGATTACTTGTGATGAAAACATCAGATGTCTCCGCTTCAGATCTCCCAGGGAAAGCATAACAATGGGCCCTATCACCGGTCTGTCCGTTGCCCCTGCCATGTTGCGTTGCAGTATTTCCAGTTTGCCCGTCACGCCGGCCGTTTTGATGACCACCATTACCTCGGCCACCACGTCCTCCTGAATAACAACCTCTTCCATGACCACCTCTACCTCTGATTATTGGGAGTCTGTAACTTTGTTTTGGACAATTTCTCCTAATATGTACAGTCTGTCCACATCCATAATAATCCCTGGATTCAAGCAGAGGTCTTTGTGAGAACGACGGAGTCTCGGGATAACCTCCAAACTCAGAGAAGTGTTAACCGGTCTTTGGTGGACCCCCAGCTTCAGTCTGTAGTGAAGACTGAATAGGGCGGGCTGGATACCCTCCTGAACTCTGCCCTCTAGAGTAATAATCATTAAACTCACCTTCTTTACGAAACCTCTTAGATGTCGATGCCATGGTGAAGTTGTCTGGCTTCACTCCCTCCACTTCTATCACGAAATCTACCACCTCTTGGGGATAACCTCCAAACTCAGAGAAGTGTTAACCGGTCTGTGGTGGACCCCCATCTTCAGTCTGTAGTGAAGACTGAATAAGGCGGGCTGGATACCCTCCTGAACTCTGCCCTCTAGAGTAATAATCATTAAACTCACCTTCTTTACGAAACCTCTTAGATGTCGATGCCATGGTGAAGTTGTCTGGCTTCACTCCCTCCACTTCTATCACGAAATCTACCACCTCCTGGGGATAACCTCCAAACTCAGAGAAGTGTTAACCGGTCTGTGGTGGACCCCCATCTTCAGTCTGTAGTGAAGACTGAATAAGGCGGGCTGGATACCCTCCTGAACTCTGCCCTCTAGAGTAATAATCATTAAACTCACCTTCTTTACGAAACCTCTTAGATGTCGATGCCATGGTGAAGTTGTCTGGCTTCACTCCCTCCACTTCTATCACGAAATCTACCACCTCCTGAAAGGATTTTGCTGCAGCAGTTACCTGTAAGGCTGGAATCCGCAAATCTGACCTCAACCCTTTCACGAAACGGCGAATCCGTTCTTGTGGACTGAAGCAAAGCTGGGTGGCATACCTAGATAATGCATGAAACTTAGCCTCATTTGCAGTAACAGACATTCTGCCTTTCTCTAGGCTGAGGAACTCATCTCTCCTCCAATCCCTCAATGTCCAGGGTATATACTTCTTCATAAACAAGCTAGAGAATGATGCCCAAGTCATAGGTGGTGACTGTGCTGGTTGACACTCGACATATGACCACCACCACATTTTGGCGTTCCCCTGAAACTGATAGGTCACAAACTCAACGCCAAATCGTTCCACTATGCACATCTTATGTAGCAACTCATGACAATCAACCAAAAAGTCATAGGCATCCTCAGATTCAGCACCCAAGAAGAATGCAGGTTTCAATTTCAAGAACATACTGAAATGTTCATGCTGATCAGTTGTCATTATAGGCCCTGTAGTCAACCGAGGAAACGTTTCTATTTCCAATGAGGCATCCACGTGGGGAGCCACAACAACTGCATGTTGTACTCCCAAAACCTGAGGTGCTGGTGCAGAAAACACTGGAGATGTCTGGTCCTGATGAGATAACCCACTAAGGTAAGCAAGAACCTGGTTAATCATCTCTGGGGTAGGTTGGGGTGGTAATTCCTCATTCTGCACCTGCTAATTCTCCCCTTCCTCCCCCTCTCTTACTACTTCCTCAGTCGGTGGAGGAGTCACCACTCTAGTACTAGATGGGCTAGGTGCTTGTCCCCTTCCTCTAGAGGACGTCCTCCTGCGACCTCTACCACGGCCTCTTGCCACTGCTCCTCTTCGATCTACAGTCTCAGTGGCTGGCTCAGACGCCTCTTGTCTTGCAGGTACTAGTGTTGGCGCGGTTGTTGCTCTAGTTCTAACCATCTGCGAAATAGAGTGAAGATAATCAGATACCAATTTGTAATACCTAGATACCAAATGGACCCAAGTAATAGCACAAAAGAAAGAAAGAACGGAATTTTCCTAAAGTCTTGTAGCCTCTGAAAGAAAAGTAAAGGCGTCCCCCTACCGTTCCTCAAGACTCTACTAGACTCGTTCTTGTGTGATGAGACCAACGAACCTAATGCTCTGATACCAAGTTTGTCACGACCCAAAATGGGCCACGAGTAGCACCCACACTTATCCTCCAATGTGAGCGAACCAACAAATCTAAACCCCAACGTTTCAAACATAATAAACAGAAAATAATGCGGAAGACTTAAAACTCATTAACAAAATCAATAATTAACTTCTAAAACTCAATAGTTATCATTATCCCCAAAACCTGGAAGTCATCATCACAAGAACAATCTATCCTCAATTACTAAATCTAAGAATGTCGAGGAAGCTAAAACAAATACAAGAGATAGTCCATGTTCGAACTTCAAGGACATCAAGACATGAATGAGAGAGAATCAAGTCCGAGCTAGGAACAATATCTAACCCTGAAATCTGACGTGGTGAAGACTGTCTAGAGTTGCGGTTGAGTTGAAGACGACAGTACGTTTGCTGCCCTCCACAAATAACAAAAAGAAAACATACAAGTAGGGGTAAGTACAAAAGACGAGTACTGAGTAGATATCATCGGCCATCTCAAAATAGAAAACAATATATATCAGAGAATATCATAAAAGCAAGTACAATACTCAACAGGTAGCAAAAACAACTACAAGATCATTGATAATTACGCCTAGTACACCCATGAGGACTCAAGCCTCCATACCATACTCATTTGGGAAATAGGTTCATTAAATTGAGTCCATTAACATAATTCTAGATTGATTCTCTTTATTCCTCTTGTGTTGGAACGTGGCACTCCGATCCCCTAATACTATGTGTCGGTTCGTGACACCCGATCCCCTAATACTATGTGTCGAGTCGTGACACTCGATCCCCTAATACTATGGGTCGGTTCGTGACACCCGATCCAATAATACTATGTGTCGGTTCATGACACCCGATCCACTAATACTATGTGTCGGTTCATGACGTCCGATTCCCTAACACTATGTGTCGATTCGTGACACCTGATCCCCTAATTCTATGTGTCGGTTGGTGTAACGACCTATTTAGTCGTTTTGAGAAGCAGATTTTAATTCTGGAAAAGTTGTCTTGGTCGACGGACCCCATGACTGACCGTCGAGGGTGTCTCATTCCAAAATACTTAGAATTCAAAAAAATTGGGTACTGAAATTGACTCTCTGAACTTCGTGAGGAAGTGGCAGGACGGACCGTCAGAGATATGACGGGCCATCACAGACTCTTCAGTAAATTTCAGTCTCTGAACTCTGTGACAGAAGCAGCAGGACGGACCGTCGCAGTCACAACGGCCCGTAACAGGTTGCGTAATCCCAGGCTGAGTAGGATTTCTTTAAACGCTTTAAGGGACATTTTGGACCATTCCTGCTTTAATTATAAATTTAGTGGTTTAACATTAATAACTCAATTACTTGGGGGTTAAAAGAGATAACCTTGAGTTAATTAGTGGGTTAATTCCTCATTTTTTATACTTAATTATATGATAATTAGGGTAAAAGAAAGAGGGTTCGAATAAGAAAAATAGAAAGAACAAAGAGAGAGAGAAAGGATCGAATGCGAAAGAGGAGAAACGAGAAGAAGAACAAAGCTTTGGGAACTTGCTTGCTTGATCACTAATCTTCGGTGGAGGTAGGTTATGGTTTTTATACTATTCGTACTTAACTCTTAATAGCGAATGATATGTGTTGGGTTGTATTGTACAGTCTTCTTTATGCTTTATTGTATGCTTGCATGAATATGATTATATAATTGTGATGAAATAAGCATGATGAAGCTATTGAATCACAAATCTTGAAAACCCCTTGTTAATGATGATGCCTTGGTATAAAAGAAGACTTGATGAACTAAAGTAATGAGATTGATGATGCCTTGGTATAAAAGAAGGCTTGATGAATTAATAGAATGAGATTAGTGGAGCGGGTGTCACGAACCGACACGTAGAATTAGGGGATCTGGTGTCACAAACCGACACGTAGAAGTAGGGGATCGGGTGTCACGAACCGACACATAGAATTATGGGATCGGGTGTCACGAACCGACACATAGAACTAGGGGATCGGGTGTCACGAACCGACACGTAGAATTAGGGGATCAGAGTGTCACGTTCTGACACATAGTATTAGGGGAGCGGAGTGTCACGTGTCGACACAAGAGGAATAAAGATAATGAATCTTGGAATTATGTTAATAAATTCGAATTAAAAGAACCTATTTGCCAAATGAGTATGATATGGAGGCTTGAGTCCTCATGAGTGTACTTGATGTTATTTATCAAAGATTCTTGTACGTGTTGTTGCTACAGATTGAGTATTGTAGTTGATTTATAATATGATCTTATATATATTGTTTTCTATTTTGAGTTGGCCGATGATATCTACTTAGTACCCGTATTTTTTACTGACCCCTACTTGTATGTTTCTTTCCTTGTTATTTGTGGAGTGCAGCAAACGTGTCGTCGTCTTCAACTCAACCGCAACTCTAGCCAGTCTTCATTACACCGGATTTCGGGTGAGCTAACGCTTCTAGCTTGGACTGGATCTTCTTCTTCATGTCTCGATGCCTTGAAATTCTGGCATGGACTTGCTTTTTATTTACTCTAGCTTTCTAGATACTCTTAGCTTTAGTAATTTTGAGGATAGATGTTCTTGTGATGATGACTTCAAGATTTTGGGGAAAATAATAGTTGTCTAGTTTTTAGAAGTTATTTAATTGATTTTCATTAATGAGTTTAAGTCTTCCGTATTATATTATTTTATTATATTCGAAATGTTGGGTTTTGTATTGATTGGTTCGCTCACATAGGAGGGTAAGTGTGGGTGCCAGTCGCGGCTCGATTTGGGTCGTGTCAAACATTGTATCAAAGCATTAGGTTCGTTGGTCTCATCACAAAAGAACGAGTCTAGTAGAGTCTTAAGGAACGGTAGGGGGACGCCTTTACTTTTCTTTGAGAGGCTATAAGACTTTAGGAAAATTCCATTCTTTCTTTCTTTCTTTCATGCTATTACTTGGGTCCAATTGGTATCTAGGTGATACAAATTGGTATCTGACCATCTTCACTCTATTTCGCAGATGGTTAGAACTAGGTCAACGACTGCGCCAACACAAACACCGGCAAGACAAGAAGCGCCTGCTCCAGCCACTGGGGCTGTAGCTCGAAGAGGAGCAATGGCAAGAGGCCGTGGAAGAGGTCGTGGGAGGATGTCCTCTAGAGGAAGAGGACAAGCACCTAGCCCATCTGATACTAGGGCGGTGACTCCTCCACCGACTGAGGAAGTAGTAAGAGAGGGTGAGGAAGGGGAGAATGAACAAGTACAGAATGAGGGATTGCCACCCCAACCTACCCCAGAGATGATTAGTCAGGTTCCGGAGGTACAACATACAGCTACTGTGGCTCCCCGCATGGATGCCTCATTGGAAATAGGCACGTTTCCTCGTATGATTACAGGGCCTGACAAATGATCAGCATGAACTTTTCAGTAAGTTCTTAAAATTGAACCCTCCAGTCTTCAAGGGTGCTGAATCTGAGGATGCGTATGATTTTCTGGTTGACTGTCATGAGCTACTACACAAGTTGGGTATAGTAGAACTGTTTGGTTTTGAGTTTGTGACTTATCAGTTTCAAGGGAACGCCAAAATGTGGTGGCGGTCACATGTTGAGGGTCAACAAACAGAGGCACCACCTATGACTTGGGCATCATTCTCTAGCTTGTTTATGGAGAAGTATATCCCCCGGACTTTGAGGGATAGGAAAAGAGATGAGTTCTTGAGCCTAGAAAAAGGTAGGATGTCGGTTACCGCATATGAGGCTAAGTTTCATGCATTATCCAGGTATGCCACCCAACTTTGTTTCGGTCCACAAGAGCGGTTTCGCCGTTTTGTGAAGGGGTTAAGGTCAGAATTGCGGATTTCTGCCTTAGAGGTAGCGGCTACGGCAAAATCTTTTCAAGAAGTGGTAGACTTCGTGATAGAGGTAGAGGGAGTGAAGCCAGATGACTTCACCATGGCAACGACATCAAAAAGGCTTCGAAAGGGAGGTGAGTTTAATGGTTCTTACTCTAGAGGACAGGGTTCAGGAGGTTACTCAGTCCGACCAATTCAGTCTTCACTACAGACTGTAGTTGGGGGTCCACCTCAGACCTGTGAACACTTCTTTGAGAGACATATGCTTGACTCCAGGGAGTGTTATGGATGTGGGGAGACTGGACATATTAGAAAGAATTGTCCAAAACAGAGTTATAGACCCCCAATAGCTAGAGGTAGAGGTGGTCATGGTGGAGGATGTTATTCTGGAGGACGTGGTGGCCGAGGTAATGGTGGTCATCAAAACGGTCGGGGTGACGGACAAATGGGAACTACTACAGCGCAACCTGTTAGATGCAATGGAAAGACTGGTGATAGGGCCCATTGTTACGCTTTCCCTGGGCGGTCGGAAGTGGAGACATCAGATGCTGTTATCACAGCTAATCTTGTGGTTTGTGATTGTATGGATTCTGTATTATTTGACCCTGGCTCTACATTTTCATATGTATCTTTCACATTTGCTAATGATCTTAATTTACATTGCGAATTGCTTGACATGCCTATTCGTGTTTCTACTCCGGTGGGTGAGTCTGTGATAGTTGAAAAAGTGTATAGGTCTTGTTTGGTGACTTTTGAGGGGAGCAATACTTATGTAAACTTGGCTATCTTAGAAATGGTTGATTTTGATGTAATTCTGGGTATGACTTTGCTTTCCCCAAATTTTGCAATCTTGGATTGTAATGCTAAAACTGAGACGTTAGCCAAGCCTAGGACAGATCTGTTAGTGTGGGAGGGTGACTACACTTCCAATCCGGTTTGTATCATCTCCTTTCTTCGGGCTAAGAGAATGGTTAGTAAAGGGTGTTTAGCTTTCTTTGCACACCTCAGGGATGACACTACCCAAGTACCTTCAATTGAGTCAGTTTCGGTAGTCCGTGCATTTCTGGATGTGTTCCCTGCAGATCTTCCTGGTATGCCACCAGATAGGGATATTGACTTCTGCATTGATCTTGAACCGGGTACTCGCCCCATTTCTATACCCCCTTATTGATTGGCTCCCGCTGAGTTAAGAGAGTTAAAGGCCCAACTTCAAGAGTTGTTAAGTAAAGGTTTCATTAGACCAAGTGCATCCCCTTGGGGTGCTCCGGTGTTATTTGTGAAGAAGAAGGATGGGAGTTTTCGAATATGCATAGACTACCGACAGTTGAACAAGGTAACTATTGAAAACAAGTATCCCATTCCTCGCATTGATGACTTGTTCGATCAGTTAGAAGGTGCTTGTAACTTCTCTAAGATTGACTTGAGATACGATTATCATCAATTGAAAATACGGGCAACAGATGTGCCAAAGACTGCTTTTCAAACTAGGTATAGGCATTACGAATTTGTACTAATGTCTTTTGGTCTTACGAATGCCCCTACTACTTTCATGAGCTTGATGAATGGGATTTTTAAGCCATATCTGGATCTCTTTGTGATCGTATTTATTGATGATATATTGGTATACTCAAAGATCAAGAAGGAACATGAGGAGCACTTGAGAATGGTATTGGAAATGTTGAGGGAGAAAAAAGCTTTATGCCAAATTCTCCAAGTGTGAGTTTTGGATAGATGAAGTGTCCTTCTTGGGGCATGTGGTTTCTATGGATGGGGTGATGGTGGATCCTTCTAAGATTGAGACAGTGAAGAACTGGGTAAGACCTACTAATGTGTCAGAAATAAGGAGCTTTGTTTGTTTAGCTTGCTATTACCGTTGATTTGTCAAGGGATTCTCTTCCATTGCTTCCTAATTGACGAACTTGACTAAATAGAATGTTCCATTTGTATGGTCGGCAAGTGTGAAGAAAGCTTTCAGAAGCTAAAGACTTTGTTGACTACCGCACCTATCCTTACATTGCCAGTGGAAGGTAAGAATTTCATTGTCTATTGTGATGCATTCTATTCGGGTTTGGGTGCAGTACTAATGCAAGAGAAGAATGTAATTGCTTATGCTTCGAGGCAATTAAAGGTGCACGAACGTAATTATCTGACCCATGATTTGGAATTGGCTGCGGTAGTGTTTGCCTTAACGCAATGGAGACACTATCTATATGGGGTTAAGTGTGAAGTGTACACAGATCATCGTAGCCTACAGTATGTTTTTACTCAAAAAGATTTGAATTTGAGACAGAGTATATGGATGGAACTACTGAAGGACTATGATATCACTATCTTGTATCATCCGAGAAAGGCTAATGTTATGACAGATGCCCTAAGTAGAAAGGCAGGGAGCATGGGCAGTTAAGCCCACTTACATGTTTCTAGACGCCCATTGGCTAGAGAGGTTCAGACTCTGGCTAACGACTTTATAAGGTTAGAAGTAAATGAGAAGGGAGGATTTTTCGCCAGTGTGGAGGCGAGATCTTCTTTTCTTGACAAGATCAAGGGAAAATAGTTTGATGATGAGAAACTAAGCCGAATTCAGGATATGGTGTTACGAGGAGAGGCTAAAGAAGCAATAATGGATGAGGAAGGTGTTTTGAGAATTAAGGGAAGAGTATGTATGCCCCGTGTTGATGATTTGATCCACACTATTCTTACAAAGGCTCATAGCTCCGGATATTCTATACATCCTGGTGCAACCAAGATGTATCCTGACCTAAGGCAAAATTTTTGGTGGAGTAGGATGAAGCATGACATTGTGGAGTTTGTTGCCAAATGTCCAAATTGTCAGCAAGTAAAATATGAACACAAAATGCCCGGAGGAACACTTAAGAGAATGCCCATTCCTGAATGGAAGTGGGAAAGGATTGAAATGGACTTCGTGGTTGGTCTTCCAAAGACAATGAGTAAGTATGACTCTATTTGGGTAATCATTGATAGGTTAACTAAGTCTGCTCATTTCACTACGGTCAAGGTGACTTATAATGCAGAGAAGTTAGCCAAAATTTACATATCTGAAATTGTTCGATTGCATGGAGTTCCACTTTCCATCATAACAGATAGAGATACGCAGTTTATTTCTAAGTTTTGGAGAATATTGCATGCTGAATTAGGTACTAGGTTGGACCTTAGTACTGCGTTCCATCCTTAGACCGATGGTTAGTCTAAGCGAACGATTCAAGTGTTGGAGGATATGCTTCGTGAATGTGTGATAGAATTTGGGGGTCATTGGGATAACTTCTTACCCTTAGCAGAGTTTTCATACAACAATATCTATCACTCATGTATTGATATGACCCCATTCGAGGCATTGTATGGGAGAAGATGTAGGTCTCCCATTGGTTGGTTTGATGCATTTGAGATTAGACCTTGGGGTACTGATCTTTTGAGGGATTCATTAGAGAAGGTGAAATCTATTCAAGAAAAGCTCTTAGCTGCTCAAAGAAGACAAAAGGAATATGCCGATCGAAAGGTTAGAGACTTGGAGTTCATGGAGGGTGAGCAAGTCTTGTTGAAGGTTTCTCCCATGAAGGGGGTGATGCGGTTTGGAAAAAGAGGTAAGCTAAGCCCCAGGTATATTGGACCATTTGAAATACTTAAGCGAGTAGGGGAGGTGGCTTATGTATTAGCCTTGCCCCCAGGACTGTCAGGAGTGCATCCGGTATTTCATGTGTCTATGTTGAAAAGATACCATGGGGATGGAAACTATATTATTCGTTGGGATTCAGTCTTGCTTGATGAGAAATTGTCTTATGAGAAGGAGCCTGTTGCTATTTTAGATAGAGAAGTTCGCAAGTTGAGGTCAAGGGAAATTGTATCTATCAATGTTCAATGGAAGAATCGACCCATTGAAGAAGCCACTTGGGAGAAAGAGGCTAACATGCAAGAAAGATACCCACACCTATTTACAGATTCAGGTACTCCTTTTCGCCCTTGTTTTTCTTCTTACAATCATTCGAGGACGAACGATGGGTAAATTGGTATCTATTGTAACGACCTATTTAGTCGTTTTGACCAGCAGATTTTAATTCTGGAAAAGCTGTCTTGGTCGACAGACCCCACGACGGACCGTCGTAGGCACGATGGACCAATCGAGGGTGTCTCGTTCAAAAATACTTAGAATTCAAAAAAATGGGTACTGAAATCAACTCTCTTAACTTCGTGACGAAGTGGCAGGACGGACCTTCACAGGCATGACGGGCCGTCATAGACTCTTCAGTAAATTTCAGTCTCTGAACTCTATTACGGAAGCAGCAGGACGGACAGTTGCAGTCACGATGGCCCGTCACAGGTTGCGTAATCACAGGCTGAGTCGGATTTCTTTAAATGTTTTAAGGGACGTTTTGGACTATCCTGCTTTAATTATAAATTTAGTGGTTTAATATTAATAACTCAATTACTTGGGGGTTAAAAGATATAACCTTGAGTTAATTAGTGGGTTAATTCCTCACCTTTTATACTTAATTATATGATAATTAGGGCAAAAGAAAGAGGGTTTGAATAAGAAAAATAGAAAGAACAAAGAGAGAGAGAGAGAGGATCGAACAAGAAAGAGGAGAAACGAGAAGAAGAACAAAGCTTTAGGAACTTGCTTGCTTGATCACTAATCTTTAGTGGAGGTAGGTTATGGTTTTTATACTATTCGTAGTTAACTCTTAATAGCGAATGATATGTGTTGGGTTGTATTGTAAAGTCTTCTATATGCTTAATTGTATGCTTGCATGAATATGATTATATAATTGTGATGAAATAAGCATGATGAAGCTATTGAATCCCAAATCATGAAAACCCCTTGTTAATGATGATGCCTTGGTATAAAATAAGGCTTGATGAACTAAAGTAATGAGATTGATGATGTCTTGGTTTAAAAGAAGGCTTGATGAATTAATAGAATGAGATTAGTAGAGCGGGTGTCACGAACCGACACGTAGAATTAGGGGATCGGGTGTCACGAACCGACACGTAGAAGTAGCGGATCGGGTGTCATGAACCGACACGTAGAATTAGGGGATCGGTTGTCACAAACTGACACGTAGAACAAGTGGATCAAGTGTCACGAACCAACACATAGAATTTGGGGATCGGAGTGTCACGTTCCGACACATACTATTAGGGGAGCGGAGTGTCACGTGCTGACACAAGAGGAATAAAGATAATGAATCTTTGAATTATGTTAATAAATTCGAATTAAAAGAAGCTATTTCTCAAATGACTATGATATGGAGGCTTGAGTCCTCATGAGTGTACTTGACGTTATTTATCAAAGATTCTTGTACATGTTGTTGCTACAGATTGAGTATTGTAGTTGATTTATGATATGATCTGATAAAAATTGCGTTTTATTTTGAGTTGGCCGATGATATCTACTCAGTTCCCGTGTTTTGTACTGACCCCTACTTGTATGTTTCTTTCCTTATTATTTGTGGAGTGCAGCAAACGTGCCGTCGTCTTCAACTCAACCGCAACTCTAGCCAGTCTTCATTACACCGGTTTTCAGGGTGAGCTAACGCTTCTAGCTTGGATTGGATCTTCTTCTTCATCTCTCGATGCCTTGAAGTTCCGGCATGGACTAGCTTTTTATTTACTCTAGCTTTCTAGATACTCTTAGCTTTTGTAATTTGAGGATACATATTCTTGTGATGATGACTTCAAGATTTTGGGGATAATAATAGTTGTCAAGTTTTTAGAAGTTATTTAATTGATTTTCATTAATGAGTTTCAGTCTTCCGCATTATATTGTGTTATTATATTCGAAATGTTGGGTTTTGTACTGATTGGTTCGCTCACATAGGAGGGTAAGTGTGGGTGCCAGTCGCGGCTCGATTTGGGTTGTGATAGTTCGTGACACCCGATCCCCTAATTCTATGTGTCGGTTCGTGACACCCGATCCCCTAATTTTATGTGTTGGTTCGTGACACCCGATCCATTAACCTCATTCTTTTAGTTCATCAAGCCTTCTTTTATACCAAGGCATCATCATTAATAAAGAGGTTTTTAAGATTAAAGATTCAACAGCCTCATCATGCTTATTTAATTACAATTACATAATCATATCATACAAGCAAACAATTAAGCATATAGAAGACTTTACAAAATTACCCAACACATATGTTTCGTTATTAAGAGTTTACTATGAAATAGAATAAACCATAACCTACCTCCACCGAAGAATTGAAGTCAAGAATTCTACTTTTCCAATGCTTTGCTTTCTTCTTCGTTTCTCCCTCTCTCGCTCGTTCGTCCCTCTCTTTCTCTTTTTCTGATTTTTCCTCATTCAAACTCTTTTTCTTTTACCCTAATTACCATATAATTAAGTATAAAAGATGAACAAAGTAACCCACTAATTAATTCAAGGTTATCTCCTTTAACCCCCAAGTAATTGAATTATTAACATTCAACCACGAACTTTATAATTATAAGCAGGAATTGTCCAAAACACCCCTTAAAACTTTTAACAGATATCAGACCCAGTCAGGGTTACGCAGTTTGTGATGGGCCGTCGTGCCTGTGACGGTCCGTCCTGCTGCTTCCGTCACAAAGTTCAGAGACTAACTTTTCACTAAAGGGCTTGTGACGGTCCGTCGTGCCCACGAAGGTCCGTCCTGCCATGTCGGCGTGAAGTTCAGAGAGTTGTTCTCAGTACCCAATTTTTTAAAATTCTAAGTGTTTTGGAACGAGACTCCTTCCACGGTCCGTCGTGGGATCCGTCGACTCAGACAGTTATTACGAGAAATAAACTCTACTGCTCAAAACGACTAACAGGTCGTTACAATAGATATCAATTTACCCATCATTCGTCCCCGAACGATCGCAAGAAGAAAAATAAGGGCGAAAAAGAGTACCTGAATCTGTAAACAGGTGTGGGTATCTTTCTTGCATATCAGCCTCCTTCTCCCAAGTGGACTCTTCAATTGGTCAATTCTTCCATTGAACCTTAATGGATGCAATCTCCCTTGACCTCAACTTGCGGACTTCTCTATCTAAATTGGCAACAGGCTCATCCTCATAAGACAAATTCTAATCAAGAAGAACTAAATCCCAACGAATGATGTAGTTTCCATCCCCATGGTATCTTTTTAATATAGACACATGAAATACCGGATGCACTCCTGACAATCCTGGGTTTAAGGCTAATTCATAAGCTACCTCCCCCATGTGCTTTAGAACTTCAAATGGACCAATATACCTCGGACTAAGCTTACCTCGCTTACCAAACCGCATCCTCCCTTTCATGGGTGAAACCTTCAGTAAGACTTGTTCACCCTCCATAAACTCCATGTCTCTAACCTATCGATCTGCATATTCTTTCTGCCTACTTTGAGCCGCTAGAAGCTTTTCTTGAATGCATTTCACTTTATCTAACGATTCCCTCAGAAGGTCAGTACCCCAAGGTCTAACCTCAAATACATCAAACCACCCAATGGGAGACCTACATCTTCTACCATACAGTGCCTCAAATGGGGCCATATCAATACTTGAGTTATAGCTATTGTTGTATGAGAACTCTGCTAAGGGTAAGAAGTTATCCCAATGACCACCAAACTCTATCACACATGCACGAAGTATGTCTTCTAAAACGTGAATCGTTCGCTCAGACTGACCATCGGTCTGAGGGTGAAATGCAGTACTAAGATCCAACCTAGTACCTAACTCGGCATGCAATGTTTTCAAAAATTTAGAAGTAAACTGCGTACCTCTATCTGACATACTGGAAAGTGGAACTCCGTGCAATCGAACAATTTCGGAGATGTAAAGCTTGGCGAACTTCTCTGCATTGTAAGTCACCTTAACCAGAATAAAGTGAGCAGACTTAGTTAATCTGTCGACAATTACCCAAATGGAGTCATAGTTACCCATTGTCTTTGGAAGACCAACCACGAAGTACATTGCAATTCTCTCCCACTTCAATTCAGGATTGGGCATTCTCTGAAGTGTCCCCCTAGGCCTCTGGTGTTCATACTTTACCTGCTGACAATTTGGGCATTGAGAAACAAAATCCCCAATGTAACGCTTCATCCTACTCCACAAAAAAAGTTGCTTTAGATCACGATACATCTTAGTCGCACCAGGATGTATAGAATACCTTGAACTATGAGTCTCTGTAAGAATAGTGTGAATCAAGTCATCGACGCAGGGTACACATACCCTTCCCTTAATCCTCAAAACACCTTCCTCATTGTTTTTTTCTTCTTTAGCTTCTCCTCGCAACACCTTATCTCGGATCCGGATCAGTTTCTAATCGGTAAACTGCTTTCCTTTAGTCTTATAAAGAAAGGAAGATCTTGCCTCCACATAGGCCAAAAATCCTCCATTCTAATTTACTTCTAGCCTCATAAAGTCATTAGCCAGAGTCTGAACCTTTCTAGCCAATGGGCGTCTAGAAACCTGCAAGTGGGCTAGACTTCCCATGCTCCCTGCCTTTCTACTTAAGGCATCTGCCACACATTCGCCTTTCCCGAATGATACAAGATAGTGATATTATAGTCCTTCAGTAGTTCTATCCACCTCCTCTGTCTCAAATTCAAATCTTTATGAGTAAAGACATACTGTAAACTGCGATGATCTATATAGACTTCGCACTTCACCCCATATAAATAATGTCTCCATTACTTTAATGCAAACACTACTTCCGCTAGCTCTAAACCGTGGGCTTGATAATTACGTTCATGCACCTTTTATTGCCTCGAAGCATAAACAATTACATTCTTCTATTGCATTAGCACTACACCCAAACCAGAATAGGATGCATCACAATAAACAATTAAGTTCTTTCCTTCCACTGGCAAGGTTAGAATTGGTGTAGTAGTCAACAAGGTCTTAAGCTTCTGAAAGCTTTCTTCACACTCGTCCGACCATACAAATGGAACACTCTGCTTAGTCAAGTTTGTCAATTGGGATGCAATTGAAGAAAATCCCTTGACAAATCGACGGTAGTAGCTAGCTAAACCAACGAAGCTCCTTTCCTCTGTAACATTAGTAGGTCTTACCCAATTCTTCACCGCTTCAATCTTGGAAGGATCCACCATCACTCCGCCCTTAGAAACTACGTGCCCCAAGAAGGACACTGAATCTAGCCAAAACTCACACTTAGAGAATTTGGCATTAAGCTTTTTCTCCATCAACATTTCCAATACCATTCTCAAGTGGTCCTCTTGTTCTTTCTTGCTCTTCAAGTATACCAGTATGTCATCAATGAATACAATGACGAAGAGATCCAGATATGGCTTAAAAATTCCGTTCATCAAGCTTATGAAAGTAGCAGGGGCATTAGTAAGCCCAAAAGACATTACTAAGAACTCATAATGCATATATCTTGTCTGAAAAGCAGTCTTGGGCACATCCGTTGCCCGTATTTTCAATTGATGGTAACCTGATCTCAAATCGATTTTTTAGAAGGTACAAGAACCTTGTAACTGATCGAACAAATCATCGATGCGAGGAAGAGGATAATTGTTCTTAATAGTTACCTTATTCAGTTATCTGTAGTCAATGCACATTAAAAAACTTCCATCCTTCTTCTTCACAAACAAAACAGGAGCACCCCAAGGGGATGCACTTGGTCTAATAAAGCCTTTGTTACACAACTCTTGAAGTTGGGCTTTTAACTCTCTTAACTCAGCGGGAGCCATCCTATAAGGGGGTATGGAAATGGGGCGAGTACCCGGCTCCAGATCAATACAGAAATCAATATCCCTATCCGATGGCATACCACGAAGGTCTACAGGAAACACATCCAGAAACTCACGGACTATTGAAACCGACCCAATTGAAGGTACTTGGATAGTATCATCCCTGAGGTATGCCAAGAAAGCTAAACAACTCTTTCTAACCATTCTCTTTGCACGAAGGAAGGAGATGATACGAACCGGAGTGGAAGTGTAGTCACCCTCCCACACTAACGGATCTGTCCCAGGCTTGGCCAACGTTATAGTTTTAGCATTACAATCTAAGATTGTGAAATTTGGAGAAAGCCAAGTCATACTCAGAATTACATCGAGGTCAACCATTTCTAGGATAACTAAGTCTACATAAGTTTTGCTCTCCTTAAAAGTCACAGGACAAGACCTATACACCTTTTCAACTATCACAGACTCACCCACCGGAGTAGAAACATGAATAGGCATGTCAGGCAATTCTCAATGTATATTAAGACCAGTAGAAAATGAGGAAGATACATATAAAAATGTGGATCCAGGATCAAATAATACAAAAGACATGCAATCACAAACCAAAAGATTACTTGTGATGAAAACATCAGATGTCTCCGCTTCAGATCTCCCAGGGAAAGCATAACAATGGGCCCTATCACCGGTCTGTCCGTTGCCCCTGCCATGTTGCGTTGCAGTATTTCCAGTTTGCCCATCACGCCGGCCGTTTTGATGACCACCATTACCTCGGCCACCACGTCCTCCTGAATAACAACCTCTTCCATGACCACCTCTACCTCTGATTATTGGGAGTCTGTAACTTTGTTTTGGACAATTTCTCCTAATATGTACAGTCTGTCCACATCCAAAATAATCCCTGGATTCAAGCAGAGGTCTTTGTGAGAACGACGGAGTCTCGGGATAACCTCCAAACTCAGAGAAGTGTTAACCGGTCTTTGGTGGACCCCCAGCTTCAGTCTGTAGTGAAGACTGAATAGGGCGGGCTGGATACCCTCCTGAACTCTGCCCTCTAGAGTAATAATCATTAAACTCACCTTCTTTACGAAACCTCTTAGATGTCGATGCCATGGTGAAGTTGTCTGGCTTCACTCCCTCCACTTCTATCACGAAATCTACCACCTCCTGGGGATAACCTCCAAACTCAGAGAAGTGTTAACCGGTCTGTGGTGGACCCCCATCTTCAGTCTGTAGTGAAGACTGAATAAGGCGGGCTGGATACCCTCCTGAACTCTGCCCTCTAGAGTAATAATCATTAAACTCACCTTCTTTACGAAACCTCTTAGATGTCGATGCCATGGTGAAGTTGTCTGGCTTCACTCCCTCCACTTCTATCACGAAATCTACCACCTCCTGAAAGGATTTTGCTGCAGCAGTTACCTGTAAGGCTGGAATCCGCAAATCTGACCTCAACCCTTTCACGAAACGGCGAATCCGTTCTTGTGGACTGAAGTAAAGCTGGGTGGCATACCTAGATAATGCATGAAACTTAGCCTCATTTGCAGTAACAGACATTCTGCCTTTCTCTAGGCTGAGGAACTCATCTCTCCTCCAATCCCTCAATGTCCAGGGTATATACTTCTTCATAAACAAGCTAGAGAATGATGCCCAAGTCATAGGTGGTGACTGTGCTGGTTGACACTCGACATATGACCACCACCACATTTTGGCGTTCCCCTGAAACTGATAGGTCACAAACTCAACGCCAAATCGTTCCACTATGCACATCTTATGTAGCAACTCATGACAATCAACCAAAAAGTCATAGGCATCCTCAGATTCAGCACCCAAGAAGAATGCAGGTTTCAATTTCAAGAACATACTGAAATGTTCATGCTGATCAGTTGTCATTATAGGCCCTGTAGTCAACCGAGGAAACGTTTCTATTTCCAATGAGGCATCCACGTGGGGAGCCACAACAACTGCATGTTGTACTCCCAAAACCTGAGGTGCTGGTGCAAAAAACACTGGAGATGTCTGGTCCTGATGAGATAACCCACTAAGGTAAGCAAGAACCTGGTTAATCATCTCTGGGGTAGGTTGGGGTGGTAATTCCTCATTCTGCACCTGCTAATTCTCCCCTTCCTCCCCCTCTCTTACTACTTCCTCAGTCGGTGGAGGAGTCACCACTCTAGTACTAGATGGGCTAGGTGCTTGTCCCCTTCCTCTAGAGGACGTCCTCCTGCGACCTCTACCACGGCCTCTTGCCACTGCTCCTCTTCGATCTACAGTCTCAGTGGCTGGCTCAGACGCCTCTTGTCTTGCAGGTACTAGTGTTGGCGCGGTTGTTGCTCTAGTTCTAACCATCTGCGAAATAGAGTGAAGATAATCAGATACCAATTTGTAATACCTAGATACCAAATGGACCCAAGTAATAGCACAAAAGAAAGAAAGAACGGAATTTTCCTAAAGTCTTGTAGCCTCTGAAAGAAAAGTAAAGGCGTCCCCCTACCGTTCCTCAAGACTCTACTAGACTCGTTCTTGTGTGATGAGACCAACGAACCTAATGCTCTGATACCAAGTTTGTCACGACCCAAAATGGGCCACGAGTAGCACCCACACTTATCCTCCAATGTTAGCGAACCAACAAATCTAAACCCCAACGTTTCAAACATAATAAACAGAAAATAATGCGGAAGACTTAAAACTCATTAACAAAATCAATAATTAACTTCTAAAACTCAATAGTTATCATTATCCCCAAAACCTGGAAGTCATCATCACAAGAACAATCTATCCTCAATTACTAAATCTAAGAATGTCGAGGAAGCTAAAACAAATACAAGAGATAGTCCATGTTCGAACTTCAAGGACATCAAGACATGAATGAGAGAGAATCAAGTCCGAGCTAGGAATAATAGCTCACCCTGAAATCTGACGTGGTGAAGACTGTCTAGAGTTGCGGTTGAGTTGAAGACGACAGTACGTTTGCTGCCCTCCACAAATAACAAAAAGAAAACATACAAGTAGGGGTAAGTACAAAAGACGAGTACTGAGTAGATATCATCGGCCATCTCAAAATAGAAAACAATATATATCAGAGAATATCATAAAAGCAAGTACAATACTCAACAGGTAGCAGCAACAAGTATAAGATCATTGATAATTACGCCAAGTACACCCATGAGGACTCAAGCCTCCATACCATACTCATTTGGGAAATAGGTTCATTAAATTGAGTCCATTAACATAATTCTAGATTCATTCTCTTTATTCCTCTTGTGTTGGAACATGAAACTCCGATCCCGTAATACTACGTGTTGGTTCGTGACACCGGATCCCCTAATAATATGTGTCATTTCATGACACCCGATCCCCTAATAATATGTGTCGGTTCGTGACACCCGATCCACTAATACTATGTGTCGGTTTGTGACAGCCGATCCACTAATACTATGTGTCAGTCTGTGACACCCGATCCCCTAATACTATGTGTCGGTTTGTGACACCCGATCCCCTAATTCTATGTGTCGGTTCGTGACACCCGATCCCCTAATTCTATATGTAAATTTTTGATACCCGAACCCTAATTCTATGTGTCGGTTCGTGACACCCGATCCATTAACCTCATTCTTTTAGTTCATCAAGCCTTCTTTTATACCAACGCATCATCATTAATAGAGAGATTTTTAAGATTTAAGATTCAACAGCCTTACATGCTTATTTCATCACAATTACATAATCATATCATACAAGCACACATTAAGCATATAGAAGACTTTACAAAATTACCCAACACATATCATTCGCTATTAAGAGTTTACAATGAAATAGCATAAACCATAACCTACCTCCACCGAAGAATTGAAGTCAAGAATTCTACTTTTCCAATGCTTTGCTTTCTTCTTCGTTTCTCCCTCTCTCGCTCGTTCGTCCCTCTCTTTCTCTTTTTCTGATTTTTCCTTATTCAAACTCTTTTTCTTTTACCCTAATTATCATATAATTAAGTATAAAAGATGACCAAAGTAACCCACTAATTAATTCAAGGTTATCTCCTTTAACCCCCAAGTAATTGAATTATTAACACTCAACCACTAACTTTATAATTATAAGCAGGAATAGTCCAAAAAGCCCCTTAAAACTTTTAACAGAAATCCAACCCAGTCAGGGTTACGCAGTCTGTGACGGGCCGTCGTGCCTACGACGGTCCGTCCTGCTGCTTCCGTCACAAAGTTCAGACACTAACTTTTCACTAAAGGGCCTGTGACGGTCCGTCATGCCCACGACGGTCCGTCCTGCCCACGACGGTTCGTCCTGCCATGTCGTCGCGAAGTTAAGAGAGTTGGTCTCCGTACCTAATTTTTAAGAATTCTAAGTGTTTTGGAACGAGACTCCCTCGACGGTCCGTCGTGCCCATGACGGTCCGTCGTGGGATCCGTCGACTCAGACAGTTATTACCAGAAATAAACTCTACTACTCAAAACGACTAACAGGTCGTTATATATTTTTGTAATATGCTTTGCTTTTTAAAGTTTATTCCCTCTAACCTCTTAGTTGATTGTACTTATTCATCATATTATACTAATGTTATTTTAATCATCTGTTCTCGTCACTACTATGGTTTTCTTCTTCAATAAATTACCCTAACAACGTCTCAACTCTGTGTACTCTCCTAAACGGCCTTCTTGTCTACCGGTTTCCACCTTAGGATGGCATAGTCTGGGCTTACCTATTCTCAGAATATTTCCATAGCAAACCTTCTAAAGATGATTATCATAAAAGTACTATAGCATGATGAATATTTATAATTAATTAAGAGATTATAAGGAATAAAGCACTTTAGCTATTCATAAGCATAAATGAATATACATGTTCTTGTAGATCATCCGTCATAGTTGATTTGTTTTCCATAGATATTTTCTTATCTTAGCTTATTTTTAACTTAGCTCTGATACCAATTTGGGAGTGATCGACTATATTGCGGAATTGTACGAAAAGAGAGATGTGTGGATGGTTAGGGATTGATGATTTATTTACGAACGCAAATTCCACTTAAATAAAAGTTCCTAATGACCTTTCTGCTTTCCCTCTTGTATATTTACAAAGATATTAAAAAAATTAAAACCTTTATACATAGAATATAATCTATCAAAACTTACTAAAACAAGTAATGATAAGACAAATCATTTGATAAACATAATTTAAAAAACATAATATAAATATGTTTATTATTTGAAAAAACAATATGAACAAAGAAATATATAAGCAACAATTGATAGAAAAAATAGGTGAAAAAAGACAAGAACTACAACATATGTTGGCAGGAGTATGTAAAAAAACAATATTAGCACAAAGAAAAGTTCTATTTATGTTAGAAATACAAATAGATTGCCTCGAATATAGGTTACAACATAATATAATTGATAAATTATAATGAATAAAGAAGAATTTGCAGTAGACGAAAAGACATATGAAAACCAAGATGGATTAACAATAAAAATAATATTTTCAAATTTAGGAAGAAGATATAAAATAAATAGGAAATAACTTATATTTAATGCTAGAAAAAGAAACGGCGAAATTAGAAGATAGTCTAACAGCTATGATAAAAATAAGAAAAGAAAATGAAGAAATAGATAAATCAAAAGAAATTGAAAAGATAAAAATGCAAGCAAAGCAAGAAGTACAACATCTAGAAGAAATAAAAAATACAAGAATATGTGAGTTAGAAAAAGAATTATTTAAGTTAAAATTATTATATGAAACTAAACAAAAAGAGAAACAGATAGAAAAAGATAAAGAGCTTGAATTAACTTATGAAATAAATGAGATGAAACAAAAATTAAATGAAAATCTTGAAGTAAATGAAATAGACGAAAATGAATCGGATACAATAAATGATCAAAACTCAGAAATAAGTGATATAACTGAAACATACACAGAAATTTTAGAACAAGTAAATAAACCAAAAAAATTAGAAATAAACATAGGAGATATGAATCGACCTAGCATATCAGGACTTAAAACCGTAGATAATAATCCTAGAACTAGTCCTAAATGGACACCACCAACATATTATACAGAAAATTATGAACAATCAGATAGAACAAACGCAATATGGAATAGCGGATTAAATAAAAAATGGACACCTAAGGCAATAACTGAACAATATAATTTTTTAGATTTAGATTATGTTACAGATATAAATAAAGCAATATTACAATGGACAGGAAATACATCTAAACAACTAATTGACAATAAAATAACAACTAGAGAAACACCAAGATATATAGAAAGAACATTTGTACGAACAACAAAATTATGGATAGAAAATCTACCCCCAGAAAGTTTAGAAACACTCAGAAGTGATAAAAAATAGATTGATCTCCATCAACACCAAATATAGATATATTAGATAAATATGAATTAGCAATAAGAAATTAATTTGGTGGTATGATGTAACAACCCATTTAGTCAGTTTGAGCAGTAGAATTATTTCTGGTAAATACTTAATGGGTCGACAGACCATGCGACGGATCGTCACAGGCACGACGGACCGTCATGGACTCCGTCGTCCCATACTTGTGGAATTTCTCCTGCTGCTCCCTTCATTACTCTCGACGGCAAGTATGACGAACCGTCATAGGCACAACGATCCGTCGTCTAGCATCTTCGTTCCAAAACACTTCAACTCTTTGAATCTGGGTAATGGGACTAATTCTCTAAACTTCGCGACGGACCTACAGGACAGACCGTCATAGGTACGACGGACTGCACAATCTGTGTAACCCCACACGGTGTCAGACTTCCGCTATATTTTAAAGGGGTGTTACGGACTATTCATGTTTATAATTATAAAATTAGTGGCGTAAGTTTAATAATTTATTTAGTTGGGGGTTAAAGTAGATAGTAGGGAAACAAATAGTGGGTTACTCTATCATAATCGATTATATAATAATTAGGGTAAAAGGAATCTGTAGAAGAAAAAAATAAAAAGAGCAGGGAGGAGAACGAGCGAGAGAAAGTGAACGAAAGAAGAAAGCAAGCGACTTAGACTTCAGATCGAGAAGATTCATAGGCACTGAGGAATGCAAGGGCATTGGAGAGGTAACTTGCTTGGTTTCGGTTCTTCGGTGGAGGTAGGTTATGGTTTAATTCTATGTGATAGATAAACTCTTAATAGCGATCGATATGTATTGAGTGATGTTATAAAATCTCTTATATACTTGATTGTGTGGTTGAATGTTTGGTTGTGTGGTTTGTGGTTGGTCTAATATAAGGAGACTATTGGATTTCTTATCATCAAAACCTCTCTATTAAACTGACGCCTTGAATAAAGAAGGCTTACTGAAATAAGATAATGATATTCCTAGATCGGAGTGTCACGTTCCGACACGGTGTTCTTGGATCGGAGTGTCACGTTCCGACACAAAATATGGGATTGGAGTGTCACGTTCCGACACGGTACATGGGATCGGAATGTCACGTTCCGGCACAATAACATTAAAGGAAAGGAATCCTGAATTATCTTAATATACTCAAATTCAAAGAACCTAATTCCCAAATGAGTATGGAGTGGAGGCATGAGTCCCCATAGGTGTGCTAATATGGTGATTGTGGTGTACCTATTATGGGTTGTTGTCAATGGTTCATGTGATTGTTGCTTGTAACCTGTTAAGTATTGTAGTTGATTTTATATTATTATTTAGTATATATATTGTTTTCGATTTCGAGTTGGCCGACGATACCTACTCTGTACGTGTTCTTTGTACTAACCCCTACTTGTATTTTCTTCTTTATTATTTTGTGGAGTGCAGCAAGTGTGATATCGACTTTGACTCGCCCTCAACTCTAGCCAATCTTCAACACATCAGAGTTCGGGGTGAGCTATTGTTCCTAGCTCGTGTTGGATTCTCTCCTTCATGTCTTGATGTCTTCGAGTCTCGGACATGGACCATCTTTTTACTTGTTTCGTTTTCTTAACTACTCTTAGATTTGGTAATTTGAGGATAGATGTTCTTAATGTGATGACTTCCAGATTTTGGGGATAAAAATTGATAAACTTTAGAAGGTTATTTTTTGGGTTATATTAATAAGTTTTGGGTCTTCCGCATTATATTTTGTTCATTATTGTTGAACTATTGGTAAATATTGGGGTTTAGATTTGTTTGTTCTCTCACATAGTACGTTAAGGGTGAGTGCCACTCACGACCCGTTTTGGGTCGTGACAAACTTGGTATCAGAGCATTAGGTTCAATGATCTCATCACACAAGGACAGGTCTTGTAGAGTCTTGCAGAACGGTATGGGCACGCCTTTACTTTTCTTCAAGAGGCTGTAGGACATTAGGAAAACTCCATTCTTTCCAACTCTCGTGCTATGACTTGGATCCAATTGGTATCTAGGTGATACAAATTGGTATCTGACATCCTCACTCTATTTCACAGATGGTTAGAACTAGAGCAACAACTGTGCCAACACCAACACCGGCAAGACAGGGTGCGCCTGAGCCACCCATTGGGATTGTAACTCGAGGAGGAGCAGTGGCAAGAGGCTGTGGTAGAGGTCATAGGAGGACGCCCACTAGAGGTAGAGGGCAGACACCTGGTCTAGAGAGGAATAGAGCAGTGACTCCTCCACCGACTGATGAGGTAATAAGAGAGGGTGAGGAAGGGGAAAATGAGCAGGTTCAAGATGAGGAATTATTAGCCCAGCCTACCCCAAAGATGATTAATCAATTTCTTACTTATCTTAGCGGGTTATCTGATCACGGCCAGACACCTCCAGTGTTTTCTGCACCAACACCTCAGGTTCCAAGAGTACAACCTGCAGCTGTTGTGGCTCCCCTCATGGATGCATCATTGGAAGTAGGCACATTCCCTTGATTGACTACACAGTCTAAAATGACAGGTGATCAACATGAACTTTTCACTAAGTTCTTAAAACTGAAACCTCCAGTCTTCAAGGGTGCTGAATCTGAATATGCCAATGATTTTCTGGTTGATTGTCATGATCTGCTACATAAGATGGACATAGTAGAACGATTCGTGTTGAGTTAGTGACCTATCAGTTTCAGGGGGATGCCAAAATGTGGTGGCGGTCATATGTCGAGTGTCAACCAGCGCAGGCACCACCCATGACTTGGAAATCATTTTCTACCTTATTTATGGAGAAGTATATACCCTAGACTTTGAGGGATAGGAGGAGAGATGAGTTCCTGAGCGTAGATCAAGGAAGGATGTCTGTTGCTGCTTTAAGGCTAAATTTTGTGCACTATCCAGGTATGCCACTCAGCTCTGCATCAGTCCACAAGAGAGGATTCATCGCTTTGTGAAAGGATTGAGGTCAGATTTGCAGATTTCAGCCTTACAGGTAGATGCTGCAGCAAAATCCATTTAGGAGGTGGTTGATTTTGTGATAGAGGTAGAGGGGGTGAAGCCAAACGACTTCACCACAGCATCAACATTTAAGAATGTCCGTAAGAGAGGTGAGTTTAGTGGTTCTTACTCCAGAGGGAAGAGTTCAGGAGGTTACCCAGCCCGTCCTTTTCAGTCTTCACTGCAGGCTGTAGCTGGGGTTCCATCGCAGAACGGTCAGCATTTTTTTGAGTTTAGAGGTTATCCCTAAACTTCGTCATTCTCACAAAGACCTATGCTTGACTCCAAACATTGTTATGGATGTGGAGAAACTGGACATATTAGGAAATATTGTCCAAAATAGAGTTACAGATCCCCAATAGCTAAAGGTATAGGTGGTCATGGTAGAGGCCGCCATTCTGGAGGACGTGGTGGCCAAGGAAATGGTGATCACCAAATCAGTCGGGTGGCGGGCAAGTTGGGACTACTGCAGCGCAACCTGGTAGGGACAATGGACAGACAGGTTATAGGGCCCATTGTTATGCTTTCCCCGGGAGGTCTGAAGCAGAGGCATCTGATGCTGTTATCACAGGTACTCTTTTAGTGTGTGATTGCATGTCTTCTGTATTATTTTATCCTGGATCCACATTTTCATATGTATCTTCCTAATTTGCTACTGGTCTTGATTTACATTGTGATTTGCTTGACATGCCTATTTGTGTCTCTACTCCTGTGGGTGAGTCCGTGGTAGTTGAGAAGGTGCATAGGTCTTGCCTTGTGACTTTTGTGTTGAGCAATAATTATGTAGATTTGATTATTCTAGAGATGGTCGATTTTGATGTAACTCTGGGTATGACTTGGCTTTCTCAAAATTTTGCAATCTTAGATTGTAATGCTAAAACTGTGACATTGGCTAAGCCTAGGACAGATCCGCTAGTGTGGGAGGGTGACTATATTTCCACTCCAGTTCATATTATCCCTTTTCCTCGTGCTAGGATGATGGTGAGTAAAGGTGGTTTAGCTTTCTTAGCACATTTCAGGGATAATACTTCCAAAGTACCTTCGATTGAGTCTGTTTCGATAGTCCGTGAGTTTCTGGATGTGTTTCTTGCACATCTTCCGGGTATGCCACCGGATAGGGATATTGATTTTTGTATTGATTTGGAGCCGGGTACTCGCCCCATTTCCATTCCACCCTATAGAATGGCTAATGCAGAGTTAAGGGAGTTAAAGGCCCAACTTCAGGAGTTGTTAGGTAAAGGTTTTATTAGACCAAGTGCATCCCCTTGGGGTGCTCCTATTTTATTTGTGAAGAAGAAAGATGGAAGTTTTCGGATGTGCATAGACTACAGGCAGCTGAATAAGGTAACTATTAATAACAAGTATCCGATTCCTCTCATTAATGATTTGTTCGATTAGTTACAAGGTGCTTGTGTTTTCTCAAAAATTGATTTGAGATCTGGTGATCATCAACTGAAAATACAGGCAACAGATGTACCAAAGACTACTTTTTTAACTAGGTATGGGCATTATGAATTCATAGTAAGGTCTTTTGGGCTTATGAATGCCCCTGCTGCTTTCATAAGCTTGTTGAACGGGATTTTTAAGCCATATCTGGATCTCTTTGTTATTGTATTTATTGATTATATACTGATATACTCAAAGAGAAGGAAAGAACATGAGGAGCATTTGAGAATTGAATTGGAGTTGTTGAGGGAGAAAAGACTTTATGCCAAATTCTCCAAGTGTGAGTTTTTTCTAGATTCAGTGTCCTTCTTGGGGCACGTGGTTTCTAAGGATGGAGTGATGGTGGATCCTTCTAAGATTAAAGCAGTGAAAAGCTGGGTAAGACCTACTAATGTTTAAGAGGTAAGGAGCTTTGTTGGTTTATCTACCTACTACCGTCGATTTGTCAAGGGATTTTCTTCTTTGCTTCCCAGCTGACAAATTTGTCTAAGCAGAACGCTCCATTTGTATGGTCGGACGAATGTGAAAAAAGCTTCCAAAAACTCAAGACCTTGTTGACTACTGCACCAATTCTTACCTTGCCAGGGGAAGGTAAGAATTTTATTGTTTATTGTGATGCATCTTATTCCTTTTTGGTGCAGTGCAAATGCAGGAGTGGAGTGTAGTTTCTTATGATTCGAGGCAATTAAAAGTGCATGAACACAATTATCCGACCCATGATTTGGAGTTGCCTGCAGTTGTATTTGCATTAAAGCAATGGAGACATTACCTATATGGGGTCAAGTGTGAAGTTTATACAGATCATCGTAGTTTACAGTATGTCTATACTCAGAAAGATTTGAATTTGAGGCAGAGGAGGTGGATGGAACTATTGAAGGACTATGATATTACTATTTTGTATCACCCAGGAAGAGCTAATGTTGTGGCAGATGCCTTAAGTAGAAATGCAGGGAGCATGTGTAGTTTAACCCACTTACAGGTTTCTAGACGCCCATTGTCTAGTGAGGTTTTGACTTTGGCTAAAGGCTTTATGAGGCTGGAAGTACTAGAAAAAAGAGGAATTTTTGCCTGTGTGGAGGCAAGATCTTCTTTTCTTAACAAGATTAAGGGAAAGCAGGTTGCTGAAGGGAAGCTGAGCCGAATTCAAGATATGGTATTGCGAGGATAGGCTAAAGAAGCAATAATTGATGAGGAAGACGTTTTGAGAATTAAGGGAAGAGTATGCGTGCCCCGTGTTGATGATTTGATTCACACTATTCTTAAAGAGGCTCATAGTTCAAGGTATTCTATAAACCCTGGTACAACCAAGATGTATCGTGACCTAAAGCAACATTTTTTGTGGAGTAGAATGATGTGTGACATTGTTGAGTTTGTTGCCCAATGCCCGAATTGTCAGCAGGTAAAGTATGAACACCAGAGGCCGAGAGGGACACTTCAGAGAATGCCCATTCCTGAATGGAACTGGGAAAGAATTGCAATGGATTTCGTGGTTGGTCTTCCAAAGACATTGGGTAAGTTTGATTCTATTTGGGTAATTGTTGACAGGTTAACTAAGTCTGTTCACTTCATTTCGGTCAAGATGACTTACCATACAGAGAAGTTAGCCAAACTCTATATCTCATAAATTGTTCGATTGCATGGAGTTCCACTTTCCATCATATTAGATAGAGGTACGCAATTTACTTTTATGTTTTGGAGAACATTACATGATTAATTAGGGACTAGGTTTGATCTTAGTACTGCATTTCACCCTCAGACCGATGGTCAGTCTGAGCGAACGATTCAGATATTGGAGGATATGCTTCGTGCATGTGTGATAGAATTTGGTGGTCATTGGGATAAATTCTTACCCTTAGCAGTGTTTTCAAACAATAATAGCTATCACTCAAGTATTGATATGGCCCCATTTGAGGCACTCTATGGGAGGAGATGTAGGTCTCCCATTGGTTGGTTTCATGCATTTGAAGTGAGACCTTGGGGTACCGATCTTTTGAGGGAATCGTTAGATAAAGTAAAATTCATCCAGGGGAAGCTTCTGACAGCTTAGGGTAGGCAAAAAGAATATGCAGACCAAAAGGTTAGGGACATGGATTTTATGGAGGGTGAACAGGTCTTGCTGAAGGTTTCACCCATGAAAGGTGTGATGCGGTTTGGTAAGCGAGGTAAGCTTAGTCCGAGGTATATTGGTCCATTTGAAGTTCTGAAGCGCGTGGGGAATGTGGCCTACGAATTGGCATTGCCTCCAGGGTTGTAGGGAGTCCACCCGGTATTTCATGTGTCTATGCTGAAAAAATACCATGGTGATGGAAATTATATTATTCATTGGATTCAACTCTTCTTGATGACAATCTGTCTTATGAGGAGGAGCCTATTGCTATTCTAGATAGAGAGGTCCGCATGTTGAGATCAAAGGAGATTGCATCTATCAAGGTTCAGTGGAAGGATCAGTCAGTTGAAGAGTCCACATGGAAGAGTGAGGTCGATATGAAAGAAAGATATCCACGTCTTCTTACAAATTCAAGTACTCTTTCTCGTCCTCCCTTTTTCTTCATGTGATCGTTCAAGGACGAACGATGGGTAAATTAGTATCTATTGTAACAACCCATTTAGTCAGCTTGAGCAGTAGAATTATTTCTTATAAAAACTTACTGGGTCGACGGACCATGCGACGGATCGTCACAGGCACGACGGACTGTCATGGACTCCGTCATCCCATACTTGTGGAATTTCTCCTTCTGCTCCCTTTTTTACCCTCGATGGCAAGTATGACGAACCGTCATAGGCACAACGGTCCATTGAGCGTCTTCGTTCCAAAACAATTCAACTCTTGGAATCTGGGTACTAGGACTAATTCTCTGAACTTCGTGATGGACCTGCAGGACGGACCGTCACAGGTAGGACGGACCGTCACAATCTGCATAACCCCACACGGTGTTAGACTTCCGCTAAATTTTAATGTGGTGTTACGGACTATTCATGTGACGACCCAAATCCGGGCCGCGACTGGCACCCACACTTACCCTCCTATGTGAGCGAACCAATCAATCTAAACCTTAACATTTCAATATAATATCAACAGAAAGTAATGCGGAAGACTTAAACTCATTAATAAAATCAATAACTATTATTATCCCAAAAATCTGGAAGTCATCATCACAAGAACATCTACTTCAAATTACTAAATCTAAGAGTTTCTAAGAAGCTAAAAATACATAAAAGCTAGTCCATGCCGGAACTTCAAGGTATCAAGACATGAAGAGGAAAATCCAGTCCAAGATAGAAGCATTAGCTCACCTTGATATTCGGAGTAATGAAGACTGGCTAGAGTTACTATTTAGTCGAAGATGACGGCACGTTTGCTTCACTCCACAAATAAACAAGAAGAAAACATAAAAGTAGGGGTCAGTACAAACACGGGTACTGAGTATATATCATCGGCCAACTCAAAATAGAGATCAATATATACCAAGTAATATCATAAAATCAACTATGATACTCAACATGTAGCAACAACAAATACTATATCATTAACAATTACCGTCAAGTTCACACACGAGGACTCAAGCCTCAATACCGTACTCATTTGGGGAATTATGTTCATTGGATTTAGTATATTGTCATCTTTCAAGATTCATTATCTTTATTTCTCTTGTGTCGATACGTGACACTCCGCTCCCTCATATTCATCAATCCTCTTGTGTTGGTACGTGACACTCCGATCCCCTACTACTATGTGTCGGAACGTGACACTCCGATCCCCTAAATCTACGTGTCGGTTCGTGACACCCAATCCCCTAAATCTATGTGTCGGTTCGTGACACCCGATCCCTTAAATCTACGTGTCGGTTCGTGACACCCGATCCCCTAAATCTACGTGTCGGTTCGTGACACCCGATCCCCTAAATCTACGTGTCGGTTCGTGACACCCGATCCCCTAATCTCCTTCTATCAATTCATCAAGCCTTCTTTCTTACCAAGGCATCATCAATCCCATTATTTTAGTTCATCACGCCTTCTTTTATACCAAGGCCTCATCATTAACAAAGAGATTACGGTTTTGCAAGATTTGGGATTCAATAACATCATCATGCTTATATAATCACAATTATATAATTACATTCATGCAAGCATACAATTAAGCAAATAGCAGGGTTTACAATATTATCAATACATATCATTCGCTATTAAGAGTTTACTACGAATATCGTAAGAGAAACCATAACCTACCTCCACCGAAGATTAGTGATCAAGCAAGAAAATTCCCAAAGCTTTGCATTTTCCTCTTCGTTTCTCCTCTCTCGATCAATCCTCTCTCCCTCTTTGTTCTTTCTATTTTCTTTATTCCAACCTTCTTTCTTTTACCCTAATTAGTATATAATTAAGAATAAAAGATGGCAATAATAATCCACTAATTAACTTATGGTTACCTCTTTTAACCCCCAAGTAATTAGACTTATTAACATTAACCAACTAACTCTATAATTAAAGCAGGAATAGTCAAAAACATCGCTTAAAACGTATAAAAAATCCAACCCAGACTGGGATTATGCAGTCAGTGACGGCCCGTCGCGCCTGCGACGGTCCGTCCTGCTGCCCTGTCACAGAGTTCAGAGACTCAATTTCTCTGAAGAGTCTGTGACGGTCCGTCCTACCATTCCGTTACGAAGTTCAGAGAGTCGATTTTCAGTACCCAATTTCAGATTTTCTAAGTGTTTTGAAATGAGACCCTGCGACGGTCCGTCGTGCCCATGACGGTCCATCGTGGGGTCCGTCGCCTCAGCCTATTTTTCTAGAAGTAAAATCTGCTGCTCAAAACGACTAAACAGGTCGTTACAATTCAGGTTTATAATTATGAAATTAGTGGGGTAAGTTTAATAATTTATTTAGTTGGGGGTTAAAGTAGATAGTAGGGAAACAAATAGTGGGTTACTTTATTATAATCGATTATATGATAATTAGGGTTAAAGGAATCTGTAGAAGAAAAAAATAAAAAGAGCAGGGAGGAGAACGAGTGAGAGAGACTGAACGAAAGAAGAAAGCAAGCGACTTAGACTTCAGATCGAGAAAATTCATAGGCACTGTGGAAGGCAAGGGCATTGGAGGGTAGATTGCTTGGTTTCGATTCTTCGGTTGAAGTAGGTTATGGTTTAATTCTATGTGATAGATAAACTCTTAATAGCGATCGATATGTATTGAGAGATGTTATAAAATCTCCTATATACTTGATTGTGTGGTTGAATATTTGGTTGTATGGTTTGTGGTTGGTCTATATAAGGAGACTATTGGATTTCTAATCTTGAAACCTCTCTATTAAACTGACGCCTCGAATAAAGAAGGCTTACTGAAATAAAATAATGAGATTCTTTGATCAGAGTGTCACGTTCCGACACGGTGTTCTTTGACCAGAGTGTCACGTTTCGACACAGCATATGGGATCGGAGTGTCACATTCCGACATGGTAAATGGGATCGGAGTGTCACGTTCCTGCACAATAACATTTAAGGAAAGGAATCCTGCATTATCTTAATATACACAAATTCTAAGAACCTAATTCCCAAATGAGTATGGAGTGGAGGCATGAGTCCTCATAGGTGTGCTAATATGGCGATTGATGCTGTACCTATTATGGTGTTGTTATCAATGGTTCATGTGATTGTTGCTTGTCACCTGTTAAGTATTGTAGTTGATTTTATATTATTATTCAGTATATATATTATTTTCTATTTCGAGTTGGCCGATGACACCTACTCAGTACGTGTTCCTTGTACTAAACCCTACTTGTATGTTCTTCTTTGTTATTTTGTGGAGTGCAGCAAGTGTGTCATCGACTTCGACTCGCCCTCAGCTCTAGCCAGTCTTCGGCATATCAGAGCTCGGGTGAGCTATTGTTCCTAGCTCGTGCTGGATTCTCTCCTTCACGTCTTGATGTCTTCGAATCTCGGACATGGACAATCTTTTTACTTGTTTAATTTTCTTAAATACTCTTAGATTTGGTAATTTGGGGATAGATGGTCTTGATGTGATGACTTCCAGATTTTGGGGATAAAAATTGATAAACTTTAGAAGGTTATTTATTTGGTTATATTAATACGTTTTGGGTCTTTCGCATTATATTTTGTTCCTTATTGTTGAACTATTGGTGAATGTTGGGGTTTAGATTTGTTTGTTCGCTCACCTAGTAGGTTAAGGGTGGGTGCCACTCACGACCCGTTTTGGGTCGTGACATATGACCACAAATATAAGAGAACAAAATAGATAAAAAATAATAAATAGGCAACTTATGACAAAATTAGCTATATGTAAAATGTGTTACATAGATTAAAGAATATTATTACAAAACAAAATATAATATGAATGAAGCAAAAGAAATAAGACAACAATACTTTACAAATTACCAGAACCATTCAGTACAAAAATAATTAAAGATTGGAATGATGAAGGATTAACAGATACTTTAGGATCTAGAATAAATTTTTTACATAAATAGTTTATACAACTATGTGAAAAACAAAAACAAAAAATAAAAATGGAAAAAGTATAAATTAAAAATTTAGCCTGTTCTAAAAATAAAACAGCACCACAGTTTGGATGTATAAATAAATACTATAAAAAGCAAAAAGCTAGAAAATATAAAAATTATAGAAAAAATAGAACTAAGTACAAATATAAAAAACCAAGACAAATATATTATGTAAAAAATTATAAAATAAAAAGACCATATAAACCAAAAAGAAAAATATCACAATGTACTTGTTATAATTGCGGAAAGTTACGACATTTACCTAGAGACTACAAGCTACCTAAAGAACCAAAAAGAAAACAAATTGCAGAAATAATGATAGATAATGATGAATATATGCAAATAAAATATATAGACTATGAATTAAGTAAAAATAATAGTAGACTATGAATAGATAGTAGAATTTGGAAATGAGGAAGAAAATATTTATATAGATAATGATGAAATAGAAGATGAAACATAATGACTGAAGAAGACATAAAAATAATATCTAAAGAATATTATCAAAATGAACAATTATCAGAACAAAAACTTATATTTGATAATACAATTTTTTGAACAAATAAAAGGAAAAGAATTAGATTTAAGTGTTGAAAAAGTACTTGAAATACCTACTTTAAGAAATTGGTTTAAAAGACAAAAAGAAAAATACTATGTAGTTAGTCAGAAAGAACATATCATAGATTGCAAATATACAAGAGCAAAAGCATATATACCTATACTAAGTAAATGAATAATAAATAAAGAAATACAAGATATAAAAGCGAAAACACCTATAAAATATGTACATTTAGGAGGAACAGAAATATTAATAAAAGCCTGTTTTAGAGAAGGAATAGATACACCTATTGAAATATACTTAACAGATGATAGAATTATACACCCTATAGAGAAAAGTGTTAGTGCAGTAAAAGGAAACTTAATATACCAAAAACTTAAATTTATTATAAGTGACAACTACTCAATAGCATTAACAGACAAAAATATAGATAAATCTTTAGTTTTGTATTGGAAGATGTCTGGAATAGAGCTAGCACCAGGAAGTAAAATATTCACAGCAAGATGTAAAAACTTATATATATTATCAACAAAACACAAAGTAACAGCGAGAAATAAAATTGATAGAATAAAAGTAGAAGATCCCTTTGAAAAATTAATTACTATAATAGATAATAATGTGGAACGACCTAGTTAGTCGTTTTGAGCAGCAGATTTTATTTCTGGAAAAACAGGCTGAGACGACGGAACCCACGACGGAACATCATGGGCACGACGGACCGTCGAGGGTGTCTCGTCCCTAAACACTTAGAAATTCTGAAATTTGGGTGCTGAAATCGACTCTCTGAACTCTGTGACGGACCTGCAGGACGGACCGTCACAGGCACGACGAACCGTCGTGATCCACCGTTTCAAAACACTTCAACTCTTGAGAATTTGGTACAGGGAACGATTCTCTGAACGTCGTGACGGAAGTGCAGGACGGACCGTCATAGGTACGACGGGCCGTCACAGACTCCTTAAGGAAATCGAGTCTCTGACGAACCTGCATGACAGACCGTCGCAGGCGCGACGGGCCGTCACAGGTTGTGTAATCCCAGTTGAAGTCGAAATTCTGGTTAAGTATTAAAGGGGCGTTTTGGACTATTCCTGTTATAATTATATACTTCGTGGGTCTATATTAATAACTCAATTTCTTGGGGGATAAAAGAGGTAAACTTAAGTTAATTAGTGGGCTATTATTGTCATCTTTTATTCTTAATTATATACTAATTAGGGTAAAAGAAAGAGGGTTTGAATAAAGAAAATAGAAAGAACAAGAGAAAGAGAGAGAAGGGAATCGATAGAGAGAGAGACGATCGAGAAGGGGAAAAACACAAAGCTTTGGGAAAATTTGCTTGCTTGATCACAAATCTTCGGTGGAGGTAGGTTATGGTTTCTCTTACGATATTCGTAGTAAACTCTTAATAGAAAATGATATGTATTGATAATATTGTAAACCCTGCTATGTGCTTAATTGTATGCTTGCATGAATGTAATTATATAATTGTGATTATATAAGCATGATGAAGTTATTGAATCCCAAATCTTGCAAAATTCTAATCTCTTCTTAATAATGAGGCCTTGGTATAAAAGAAGGCATGATGAACTAAAATAATGGGATTAATGATGCCTTGGTAAGAAAGAAGGCTTGATGAATTGATGGAAGGAGATTAGGGGATCGGGTGTCACGAACCGACACGTAGAATTAGGGGATCAGGTGTCACGAACCGACACGTAGAATTAGGGGATCGATTGTCACGAGCCGACACGTAGTATTAGGGGATCGGGTGTCACGAACCGACACGTAGTATTAGGGGATCGGGTGTCACGAACCGACACATAGTATTAGGGGATCGGGTGTCACGAACCGAAACGTAGTATTAGGGGATCGGATGTCACGAACCGACACGTAGTATTAGGGGATCGGGTGTCACGAATCGACACATAAATTTAGGGGATCGGGTGTCACGAACCGACACATAGATTTAGGGGATCGGAGTGTCACGTACCGACACAAGAGGATTAATGAATATTGAGGGAGTGGAGTGTCACGTATCGATACAAGAGAAATAAAGATAATGAATCTTGAAAGATGTTAATATACTCAATATAATGAACATGATTCCCAAATGAGTATGGTATTGAGGCTTGAGTCCTCATGTGTGAACTTGATGGTAATTGTTAATGATATAGTATTTGTTGTTGCTACATGTTGAGTATCATAGTTGATTTTATGATATTACTTGGTATATATTGATTTCTATTTTGAGTTGGCCGATGATATCTACTCAGTACACGTGTTTTCTACTGACCCCTACTTTTATGTTTTCTTCTTGTTTATTTGTGGAGTGCAGCAAAAGTGCCATCGTCTTCAACTCAACAGTAATTCAAGCCAGTCTTACTACATCGAAATTTCAGGGTGAGCTAATGCTTCTAGCTTGGACTTGATCCTCTTCTTCAAGTCTTGATGCCTTGAACATCCGGCATGGACCAGCTTCTTATGTATTTTCAGCTCTTAGAATACTCTTAGTTTAGTCATTCGATCGTAGATGTTCTTGTGATGATGACTTCCAGATTTTTGGGAATAATAGATGTTGAATTTTAGAAGCTAATGAATTGGTCTTTATTTAATGAGTTTAAGTCTTCCGCATTACTTTCTATTGATATTATATTGAAATGTTAAGGTTAGATTGGTTGGTTCGTTCACATAGGAGGGTAAGTGTGGGTGCTAGTCGCAACCCGGTTTGGGTCGTGACAAACTTGGTATCAGAGCATTATGTTCGTTGGTCTCATCAAACAAGAACGAGTGTAGTAGAATCTTAAGGAACGGTAGGGGGACGCCTTTACTTTTCTTTAAGAGGCTATAAGACTTTAGGAAAATTCCATTCTTTCTTTCTTATTTCGTGCTATTACTTGGGTCCAATTTGTATCTAGGTGATACAAATTGGTATCTGACCATCTTCACTCTATTTCGCAAATGGTTAGAACTAGAGCAATGACTACGCCAGCACCAACACCAGCACCGGCGGAGGATGGGGAAAATTAACAAGTGCAGAATGAGGGATTGCCACCCCAGCCTACCCCAGAGATGATAAATTAGGTGCTCGCTTATCTTAGTGGGTTGTCCGATCAGGGTCAGGCACCTCTAGTGTTTTCTGCACCAACACCTCCGGTTTCAGAGGTACAACATGCAGCCACTATGGCTCCTCGTATGGATGCCTCATTGGTAATAGACACGTTTCCACGTCTGACTACTGGGCCTATAATGACAAATGATTAGCATGAACTTTTCAGTAAGTTCTTGATATTTAAACCTCCAGTCTTCAAGGGTGCGGAATCTGAGGATGCTTACGATTTTCTAGTTGACTGTCATGAGCTACTACACAAGATGGGTATAGTAGAACGGTTTGGTGTTGAGTTCGGAGTTATCAGTTTCAAGGGAACGCCAAAATGTGGTGGCGGTCACATATTGAGTGTCAACCAACAGAGGCACCACGTATGACTTGGGCCTCATTCTCTAGCTTGTTTATGGAGAAGTATATCCCTCGGACATTGAGGGATAGGAAAAGGGATGAGTTCTTGAGCCTAGAGCAAGGCAGGATGTCGGTCAATGCATATGAGGCTAAATTTCGTGCACTATCCAGATATGCCACCCAACTTTGTTTGAGTCCACAAGAGCGGATTCGACGGTTTGTGAAGGGGTTGAGGTTAGAGTTGCGGATTTCAGCCTTACAGGTAGCGGCTACGGCCAAATCCTTCCAAGAAGTGGTAGATTTCGTGGTAGAGGTGGAAGGAGTGAAGCTAGATGAATTCACCATGGCATCGACATCAAAGAGGTTTCGAAAGGGAGGTGAGTTTAATGGTTCTTACTCTAGAGGACAGAGTTCCAGAGGTTACTCAGTTCGACCCATTCAGTCTTCACTACAGACTGTAGTTGGGGGTCCACCTCAGACCGGTCAACACTTCTCTGAGACACCTATGCTTGACTTTAGAGAATGTTATGGATGTGGGGAGACTGGACATATTAGGAGAAATTGTTCAAAACAGAGTTATAGACCCCCAATGGCTAGAGGTAGAGGTGGTCATGGTAGAGGCAGTTATTCTGGAGGACGTGGTGGTCGAGGTAATGGTGGTCACCAAAATGGCCGAGGTAATGGGCAAACTGGAGACGCTACATCACAACATGGTAGGGGCAATGGACAGACAAACGATAGGGACCATTGTTACGCTTTCCCTGGGCGGTCTGAAGCGGAGGCATCTGATGCTGTCATCACACGTAATCATCTGGTTTGTGATTGCATGGCTTCTGTATTGTTTGATCCTGGATCCACATTTTCTTATGTATCTTCCTCATTTGCTAATGGTCTAAATTTACATTGTGAATTACTTGATATGCCTATTCGTGTTTCTACTCCGGTGGGTGAGTCTGTGGTAAGTGAAAAGGTATATAGGTCTTGTTTGGTGAACTTTGTGGGGAGCAACACTTATGTAGATTTGGTTATCTTAGAAATGGATGATTTTGATGTAATTCTGGGTATGACTTGGCTTTCTCCGCAATTTGCGATCTTGGATTGTAATGCTATAACGGTGACGTTAGCCAAGCCTGGGACAGATCCGTTAGTTTGGGAGGGTGACTACACTTCCAATCCGGTGCGTATCAACTCCTTTCTTCGTGCTAAGAAAATGGTTAGTAAAGGGTGTTTAGCTTTCTTGGCACATCTCAAGGATGACACTACCCAAGTACCTTCGATTGAGTCGGTTTCGGTGGTCCGTGAGTTTCTGGATGTGTTCCCTACAGATCTTCCTGGTATGCCACCAGATAGGGATATTGATTTCTGTATTGCCCTTGAACCAGGTACTCGCCCCATTTCTATACCCCCTTATAGAATGGCTCTCGCGGAGTTAAGAGAGTTAAAAGCCCAACTTCAAGAGTTGTTAAACAAAGGCTTTATTAGACCAAGTGCATCTCCTTGGGGTGCTCCGGTTTTGTTTGTGAAGAAGAAGGATGGGTGTTTTCGAATGTGTATAGACTACAGACAACTAAACAAGGTAACCATAAAGAACAAGTATCCTCTTCATCGCATTGATGACTTCTTCGATCAGTTACAAGGTGTTTGTGTCTTCTCTAAGATTGACTTGAGATCCGGTTATCATCAATTGAAAATACAGGCAACGGATGTGCCAAAGACTACTTTTCGAACGAGGTATGGGCATTACGAATTTGTAGTGATGTCTTTTGGTCTTACGAATGCCGCTGCTGCATTCATGAGCTTGATGAACGGGATTTTTAATCCATATTTGGACCTCTTCGTGATCGTATTTATTGATGATATACTGATATACTCAAAGAGCAAGAAAGAACATGAGGAGCATTTGAGAATGGTATTGGAAATGTTAAGGGAGAAAAAGCTTTATGCCATGTTCTCTAAGTGTGAGTTTTGGCTAGATGCAGTGTCCTTCTTGGGACACGTGGTTTCTAAGGATGGAGTGATGGTGGATCCTTCTAAGATTGAGATAGTAAAGAATTGGTTAAGACCTACTAATGTGTCAGAAATAAGGAGCTTTGTTGGGTTAGCTAGCTACTACCGCCGATTTGTCAAGGGATTCTCTTCTATTGCTTCCCAACTGACGAACTTGACTAAGCAAAATGTTCCATTTGTATGGTCGGATGAGTGTGAAGAAAGCTTTCAGAAGCTCAAGACTTTGTTGACTACCGCACCCATTCTCACCATGCCAGTGGAAGGTTAGAATTTCATTGTGTATTGTGATGCATCCTATTCGGGTTTGGGTGCAGTGCTAATGCAAGAGAAGAATGTGATTGCTTATGCTTCAAGACAATTAAAGTGCATGAACGTAACTACCCAACTCATGATTTGGAATTGGCCGCGGTAGTGTTTGCATTAAAGCAATGGAGACACTATTTATATGGGGATAAGTATGAGGTCTATACGGATCATCGTAGCCTACAGTATGTCTTTACTCAAAAAGATTTGAACTTGAGACAGAGAAGATGGATGGAACTACTGAAGGACTACGACATCACCATTTTGTATTATCCGGGGAAGGCGAATGTTGTAGCGGATGCTTTAAGTAGAAAGGCGGGAAGCATGGGAAGTCTAGCTCACTTGCAAGCCTCTAGACGCCCATTAGCTAGAGAGGTTCAGACTCTAGCTAACGACTTGATGTGATTAGAAGTAAATGAGAAGGGAGGATTGTTGGCTTGTGTGGAGGCAAGATCTTCCTTTCTTGTCAAGATTAAGGGAAAACAGTTTGATGATGAGAAACTAAGAAGAATCCAAGATAAGGTATTGCGAGGAGAGGCTAAGGAAGCACAAATCGATGAGGAAGGTGTTTTGAGAATCAAGGGAAGGGTATGTGTGCCCCGTGTTGATGATTTGATCAACACTATTCTAACAGAGGCTCATAGTTCAAGGTATTCGATACATCCGGGTGCAACCAAGATGTATCGTGACCTAAAGCAACACTTTTGGTGGAGTAGAATGAAGCGTGATATTGTGGATTTTATTGCCAAATGTCCAAACTGTCAACAGGTAAAGTATGAACACCAAAGGCCCGGAGGAACACTTCAGAGAATGCCCATTCCGGAATGGAAATGGGAGAGAATCGCAATGGATTTCGTGGTTGGTCTTCCAAAGACAATGGGTAGGTATGACTCTATTTGGGTGATTGTTCATAGGTTAACTAAGTCTGCTCATTTTATTCCGGTTAAGGTGACTTACAATGCCGAGAAGTTAGCCAAGATCTATATCTCAAAAATCGTTCGATTGCATGGGGTTCCACTATCCATCATATCAGATAGAGGTACGCAGTTTACTTCTAAGTTTTGGAAAACATTGCATGCGGAATTGGGTACTAGGTTGGACCTTAGTACTGCGTTCCATCCTAAGACCGATGGTCAGCCTGAGCGAACGATTCAAGTGTTGGAGGATATGCTTCTTGCGTGTGTGATAGAATTTGGTGGCCATTGGGATAGCTTCTTACCCTTAGCGGAATTTTCATACAATAATAGCTATCACTCAAAATTGCTATGGCTCCATTTGAAGCATTGTATGGTAGGAGATGTAGGTCCCCCATTGGTTGGTTTGATGCGTTCGAGGTTAGACCTTGGGGTACGGATCTCTTGAGGGATTCGATGGAGAAGGTGAAATCTATTCAAGAAAAGCTTCTAGCGGCGCAAAGTAGACAAAAAGAATATGCAGATCGAAAGGTTAGAGACTTAGAGTTCATGGAGGGACAACAAGTCTTGCTGAAGGTTTCGCCCATGAAAGGGGTGATGCGGTTTGGTAAGCGAGGTAAACTTAGCCCAAGGTATATTGGTCCATTTGAAGTACTTAAGCGAGTAGGAGAGGTGGCTTATGAGTTAGCCTTGCCTCCAAGGCTGTCCGGAGTGCATCCGGTATTCCATGTGTCGATGTTGAAAAGATACCCTTGGGATGGAAACTACATCATCCGTTGGGATTCAGTTTTGCTTGATGAGAAATTGTCTTATGAGGAGGAGCCTGTTGCCATTCTAGACAGAGAGATTCACAAGTTGAGATCAAGGGAGATTGCATCCATCAAAGTTCAATGGAAAAATCGACCCATTGAAGAAGCCACTTGGGAGAAGGAGGCGGATATGCGAGAAAGATACCCACATCTGTTTACAGATTCAGGTACTCCTTTTTGCCCTTGTTTTTCTTACTGTGATCATTCGGGGACGAACGATGGGTAAATTGGTATCTATTGTAATGACCTGGTAAGTCGTTTTGAGCAGCAGATTTTATTTCTGGAAAAACAGGCTGAGACAACGGAACCCACGACGGAACGTCATGGGCACGACGGACCGTCGAGGGTGTCTCATCCCAAAACACTTAGAAATTCTGAAATTTAGGTGCTGAAATCGACTCTCTGAACTCTGTGACGGACCTGCAAGACGGACCGTCACAGGCACGACGAACCGTCGTGATCCACCGTTTCAAAACACTTCAACTCTTAAAAATTTTGTACAGGGAACGATTCTCTGAACGTCGTGACGGAAGTGCAGGACGGACCGTCGTAGGTACGACGGGCCATCATAGACTCCTTTAGGAAATCGAGTCTCTAATGAACCTGCATGACAGACCGTCGCAGGCGCGACGGGCCGTCACAGGTTGCGTAATCCCAGTTGAAGTCGAAATTCTGGTTACGTTTTAAAGGGGCGTTTTGGACTATTGCTGCTATAATTATATATTTCGTGGGTCTATATTAATAACTCAATTTCTTGGGGGATAAAAGAGGTAACCTTAAGTTAATTAGTGGGTATTATTGTCATCTTTTATTCTTAATTATATACTAATTAGGGTAAAACAAGAGGGTTTGAATAAAGAAAATAGAAAGAACAAGAGAAAGAGAGAGAAGGGAATCGATAAAGAGAGAGACGATCGAGAAGGGGAAAAACACAAAGCTTTGGGAAAATTTGCTTGCTTGATCACGAATCTTCGGTTGAGGTAGGTTATGGTTTCTCTTACGATATTCGTAGTAAACTCTTAATAGAGAATGATATGTATTGATAATATTGTAAACTCTGCTATGTGATTAATTGTATGCTTGCATGAAAGTAATTATATAATTGTGATTATATAAGCATGATGAAGTTATTGAATCCCAAATCTTGCAAAATCCTAATCTCTTGTTAATAATGAGGCCTTGGTTTAAAAGAAGGCGTGATGAACTAAAATAATGGGATTGATGATGCCTTGGTAAGAAAGAAGGCTTGATGAATTGATGGAAGGAGATTAGGGGATCGGGTGTCACGAACCGACACGTAGAATTAGGGGATCGGGTGTCACTAACCGACACGTAGAATTAGGGGATTGGGTGTCACGAACCGACACATAGAATTAGGGGATCGGGTGTCACGAACCGACACGTAGTATTAGGGGATCGGGTGTCACGAACCGACACGTAGTATTAGGGGATCGGGTTTCACGAACCGACACGTAGTATTAAGGGACCGGGTGTCACGAACTGACACGTAGTATTAGGGGATCGGGTGTCACGAACCAACACGTAGTATTAGGGGATCGGATGTCACGAACCGACACGTAGTATTAGGGGATCGGGTGTCACGAACCGACACATAGATTTAGGGGATCAATTGTCACGAACCGACACATAGATTTAGGGGATCGGAGTGTCACGTACCGACACAAGAGGATTAATGAATATTGAGGGAGCGGAGTGTCACGTACCGACACAAGAGAAATAAAGATAATGAATCTTGAAAGATGTTAATATACTCAATATAATGAACATGATTCCCAAATGTGTATGGTATTGAGGCTTGAGTCCTCATGTGTGAAATTGACGGTAATTGTTAATGATATAGTATTTGTTGTTGCTACATGTTGAGTATCATAGTTGATTTTATGATATTACTTGGTATATATTGATTTCTATTTTGAGTTGGCCGATGATATCTACTCAGTACCCGTGTTTTGTACTGACCCCTACTTTTATGTTTTCTTCTTGTTTATTTGTGGAGTGCAGCAAACGTGCCATCGTCTTCAACTCAACAGTAATTCAAGCCAGTCTTACTACATCGGAAATTCAGGGTGAGCTAATTCTTCTAGCTTGGACTGGATCTTCTTCTTCAAGTCTTGATGCCTTGAACTTCCGGCATGGACTAGCTTCTTATGTATTTTTAGCTCTAAGAATACTCTTAGTTTAGTCATTCGATCGTAGATGCTCTTGTGATGATGACTTCCAGATTTTGGGGAATAATACATGTTGAATTTTAGAAGTTAATGAATTGGTCTTTATTTAATGAGTTTAAGTCTTCCGCATTACTTTCTGTTGATATTATATTGAAATGTTAAGGTTAGATTGGTTGGTTCGCTCACATAAGAGGGTAAGTGTGGGTGCCAGTCGCAACCCGGTTTGGGTCGTGACATAATGACTATAGTTGTAAAGAAATTGACATAGAAGAAGATTTAGAAATAGTAAAAGAAAGATTAAGTACTTCAAGCGTACCAAATACACTAACAAGAACTACCTTATCAAGAATGAGTACATCTAGAAGAAACTATAAAATTCTGAAAAATTTATTAGAAGATATAACAACATGTAATTATTTTATAACAGGAATAGTAGAGCAAAGAAGATATAAAATTTTGATAAATATAGGACAAGAAGTAAATTACATGATAAGAGAATTAGTATTAGAAACAGAAATTATAAAAACAGGACATTATGCCCCAAACTACCTAGCAAAATAATAAATACGAATGAAGAAATAACAGAAAAGGAAATAATTATAGGGGGAATGCCGTTAATAATACCATTCAAAATTTATCAAGGAAACCAGAACATTACATTCTGAATAAAATTGTTAGAGAAAGTTAAACCATACAATATAGAAAATGAACAACTAACAATAACTTGTCAAAATAAGAAAATAATCATTAAAAGGACGAAATGAATAATGAAAATATATATACTTGCAAAAACTATTGTAGAAGGCTATCACAACAGATATTATACTCCTATGATAGATACAGGAGCAGAAGCAAACATATGTAAATATAATTGTTTACCAGAAGATAAATGGAAAAAATTAAAAACACCTATGGTAGTAACAGGATTTAATAATGAAGGAAGTATGATTACATATAAAGCAAAAAATATAAAAATACAAATATGGGATAAAATACTAACAACAGAAGAAATGTACAATTTTGAGTTTACAATGAAAGATTTGTTATTAGGAATGCTATTTCTAGATAAATTTTACCCACATATAATAACAAAAACACATTGGTGGTTTACTACACAATGTGGAAATAAGGTAGGAGCAAAAGAGTAAATAGCAAACAACGTAAACCTATAAAATGGATAAAAGGAAGTGAAAAAATAAACAAAGAAATGAAAAATATAAATAAAAAACAAATAACACAATTACAAATTATTATATTTACAATAGACAAAGTTAAAATAATTAATGAACAACTAGAATTACTTTATAATGATAATCCATTACAAGGATGGGAAAAACATAAGACAAAAATAAAAATTGAATTAATAGATGAAAACAACATAATAACCCAAAAACCATTAAAATATAATTTTGATGATTTAAAAGAATTCAAAATACATATAGATGAACTATAAGAGAATAATTATATTCAAGAAAGCAATAGTAAACATACAAGTCTAGCATTTATAGTCAATAAACATAGTGAACAAAAACGATGTAAAAGTAGAATGCTTATAGATTATCGCAACCTAAATGCTAAAACTAAAACATAAATTACCCAATACCGAATAAGATACTAAAAATAAGACAAATACAAGGATATAACTATTTTAGTAAAATTGACTGTAAATCAGGATTTTACCACATAAAACTAGAAGAAGAATCTAAACAGCTAACAACATTCACAGTACCGCAAGGTTTCTATGAATGGAATGTTTTACCGTTTGAATTTAAAAATGCACCAGGTAGATTTCTACATTTTATGGATAATTATTTTAATCAGTTAGAGAATTGTGTTGTATATATAGAGGATATACTATTATATTCTAAAACACAAGGTGAACATATTAGATTATTAGAAAAATTTATTCATATAATTAAACATTCAGGTATAAGCTTAAGCAAAAAGAAAGCAGAAATTATGAAACCACAGATAGAATTTTTATGAATACAAATAGATAAAAATTGGATAAAGATGCAAACCCACATAATACAAAAAAAAACACACTTGATGAAAATATCAATACAAAAAAGGAATTATAATCCTTTCTAGGATTAGTAAATCAAATAAGAGAATGTATGCCAAAATTAGCAGAACATTTAAAACCATTACATAAAAAACTTAAAAAAGATATTGAATATTATTTTGATATGAAGATAAAGAACACATAAGACATATTAAGAGTTTATGTAAGAAATTACCAAAACTATATTTTCCTGATTAAAATAGATCATTTACCTATATTATTGAAATAGACTCAAGTCATCACAGTTACGGAGGAGTTTTAAAATATAGATATGAAATAGAAAAAGTAGAGCACCATTGCGGGTATTACTCAGGATCTGAAGCACAAATAAAATGGGAAATAAATAGAAAAGAGTTATTTACATTATATTAATGTTTATTAGCATTTGAACCATATATTGTTTATAATAATTTCATTGTAAGAACCAATAAAACACAAGTTAAATGGTGGATTATTGGAAAATTACAAGACTTAGTTACAACTAAAGAAATAACAAGATTGGTATTAAATATATTAAATTTTACATTTACAACTGAAATAATCAAAACTGACAAAAATATTGTTGCAGACTATCTATGAAGAAAAAGGAACCCAAACTGAACCAGAAAAAGATACAATGGAAAAAATACTCAAATCCATTACTACACTTTCTATGAAAGTGGACAGTATGGATAAAGAGTTAGAAAAGATGAAAAATATAAGTCAGCAACATGACTATAAAAATGCGGAGCTATATCGATCGGAAGACAGAAAAATTCCAGAGCTACGAGGAGACGTTGGGAAACTCCATAAAACCCATGACAATGTTTGTTTAAATACAGCTATAGCCAGAACATCTACAACAAAAGGAGTTAGTGGAACAAGATATACAAATTCAAATATGAACAAAATCTTCGATAAACCATTTATTCCAAAAAACCAAAAAGACTCATTATTTATACCACCACAAATAACTACTTACTCAGAAAGTTTAAGCCAAGATAAAAAAGCCTACAACCACATAACCCGCTCATATATTGAAAACCTTTATAAGATCTAAAATTATTTAAACTCAACATTTAGATCTCCAACTGCCAAAGACCCTCATACTGATTTCATAACCTAAAAACTACAAGGATATAATAAGTTAATAGCACAACCAGGCACCAAAGAAAATCTAGTAGAAACATTTTATAGTTATGGATTACTCAGTACAGTTTATACCCAAACAGGAGATGAAATATCTACCATACCAGAGCTATACAAAGCCTTTATGAACTATAAAAGAATTACTAAAGGAACATTATTCTATATAAAGTTTTATTTAGCACCAGCAGAGATATTATTTGATGAGTTAAAACCAATTATACAAGTTATAAAGATTGGTCTTGTCATGACCCAAAACGGGTTGTGAGTGTCACCCACCCATAGCCTACTAGGTGAGCGAACCAACAAATCTAAATCCCAATATTTACCAATAGTTCAACAATAATGAACAAAATATAATACGGAAGACCCAAAACTCATTAATATAACCAAATAAATAACCTTCTAAAGTTTATCAATTTTTATCCCCAAAATATAGAAGACATCACATCAAGAACATCTATCCCCAAATTACCAAATCTAAGAGTATTTAAGAAGACGAAACAAGTAAAAAGATGGTCCATGTCTGAGATTCAAAGACATCAAGACGTAAAGGATAGAATCCAGCACGAGCTAGGAACAATAGCTCACCCAGAACTCTGATGTACTAAAGACTGGCTAGAGCTGAGGGCGAGTCAAAGTCAATGGCACAGTTGCTGCAGTCCACAAAATAACAAAGAAGAAAATACAAGCAGGGTCAGTACAAGGAACACGTACTGAGTAGGTATCATCGGCCAACTCGAAATAGAAAACAGTATATATACTGAATAATAATAATATAAAATCAACTACAATACTTAACAGGTGACAAGCAACAATCACATGAACCATTGACAACAACACCATTATAGTTACACCATCAATCACCATATTAGCACACCTATGAGGACTCATGCCTCCACTCCATACTCATTTGGGAATGAGGTTCTTTGAATTTGAGTATATTAAGATAATTCAGGATTCCTTTCCTTTAATTTTATTGTTCCAGAATGTGACACTCCGATCCCATATACCGTTTCGGAACGTGACACTCCGATCCCATATACCATGTCGGAACGTGAAACTCCGATCAAAGAACACCGTGTCGGAATGTGACACCCCGATCTAAGAACACTGTGTCGGAACTTGACACTCTGATCCAACAATCTCATTATTTTATTTCAGTAAGCCTTCTTAATTCACGGCGTCAGTTTAATAGAGAGGTTTCAAGATTAGAAATCCAATATTATCCTTATATTAGAAAAACCACAAACCACACAACCATACATTCAACCACAAAATTAAGTATATAGGAGATTTTATAACATCACTCAATATATATCGATCGCTATTAAGAGTTTATCTATCACATAGAATTAAACCATAACCTACCTCCACCGAAGAACCAAAACCAAGCAAGCTACCTCTCCAATGCCCTTGCCTTCCTCAGTGCCTATGAATCTTCTCGATCTGAAGCCTAAGTTTCTTGTTTTCTTCTTTCGTTCACTCTCTCTCACTCGTTCTCCTCCCTGCTCTTTCTATTTTTTCTTCTATAGAATCCTTTTACCCTAATTATCATATAATCGATTATGATAAAGTAACCCACTATTTATTTTCCTACTATCTACTTCAACCCCTAACTAAATAAATTATTAAACTTACCCCACTAATTTCATAATTATAAACATGAATAGTCCGTATCACCCCCTTTAAAATTTAGCGGAAGTCTGACACCGTGTGGGGTTACGCAGATTGTGACGGTCCGTCATACCTGTGACGGTCCGTCCTGCCGGTCCGTCACCAAGTTTAGAGAATTAGTCCAAGTGGGGTTACGCAGATTGTGACGGTCCGTCGTACCTGTGACAGTCCGTCCTGCAGGTCCGTCACGAAGTTCAGAGAATTAGTCCCAATACCCAGATTCCAAGAGTTTAAGTGTTTTGGAACGAAGACGCTCAACGGACCGTTGTTCCTATGACGGTTCGTCATACTTTCCGTCGAGGGTAATGAAGGGAGCAGCAGGAGAAATTCCACAAGTATGGGATGACGGAGTCCATGACGGTCTGTTGGCCTGTGACGATCCGTCGCATGGTCTGACGACCCAGTAAGTATTTATAAGAAATAATTCTACTGCTCAAACCGACTAAATGGGTTGTTGCAGGTTTAACCTGATATATGATAATTCTGGAAGATATCGGAATACAATAAGAAATACAAAAGATTGAGATACAGGAATTCTACGCCAACAAAAGAGTTATAGGAATAACAACTATCCTAAATGAACTAACCAACAATTATTTAAACGGAAATTGAGTATGGAGCTATTATGCACGGGAGCAAGTTATGATATATTCAAATTCTAGAGAAATCAGAGAACAATATATGTAGGAGATACGCCAATGGATACTTAGTTTACTCAAGCAAGAGCAAAAACCAATGACAGAAGCATTAAGGAAAGAGTTTATATCAGAAGAACTATTAACCAGATATTGCAAAATAATTGGACAAAAATACTCCAACCATATATGTTCAAAATGTGAAGGAGAAGATAATGTCATACCAAATGTTCTAATCGAATGAAGACAAGTAATTTCAACATCATAGACCCTCAGCTATATTTTAAGCCACATATAAAAAGTAGATGCCATTAGATAAAGTTGTGAATAGAAGGATACAACAACAGATACTATACCCCTATGATAGATACAGGAGAAAAAGCAAATATATGTAAATATAATTGTTTATCAGAAGATAAATGGGAAAAATTAAAAACACTTATGGTAGTAACAGGATTTAATAATGAAGAAAGTGTGGTTACATATAAAGAAAAAAATATAAAAATACAAATATGGGATAAAATACTAACAATAGAAGAAATGTATAATTTTGAGTTTACAACGAAAGATATGTTATTAGGAATACCATTTTTAGATAAATTTTACCCACACATAATAACAAAACACAGTGGTGGTTTACTACACCATGCGGAAACCAAATAGGAGCAAAAAGAATAAATAATAAACAACGCAAACCTATAGAATGGATAAAAGGAAGTGAAAAAACAAATCAAGAAATGAAAAATATAAATAAAAAATAAATAACACAATTAGAAATTATAATATTTACAATAGACAAAGTTAAAATAATTAATGAACAACTAGAATTACATTATAATAATAATCCATTACAAGGATGGGAAAAACATAAGACAAAAATAAAAATTGAATTAATAGATGAAAACAGCATAATAACACAAAAACCATTGAAATATAATTTTGATGATTTAAAAGAATTCAAAATACATATAGATGAACTATTAGAGAATAATTATGTACAAGAAAGTAATAGTAAACATACAAGTCCTGCATTCATAAATAATAAACATAGTGAACAAAAAAGAGGAAAAATTAGAATGGTCATAGATTATCGTAATCTAAATGCCAAAACTTAAACATATAATTACCCAATAACAAATAAAATACAAAAAATAAGACAAATACAACGATATAACTATTTTAGTAAATTTGACTGTAAATCAGGATTTTATCACCTAAAATTAGAAGAAGAATCTAAAAAACTAACAACATTTACTGTACCACAAGGATTTTATGAATGGAATGTTTATCATTTTTATAGAAAAATGCACCAGGTAGATATCAACATTTTTTTGGATAACCATTTCAATCAACTGGAAAATTGCATTGTCTATGTAGATGATATATTAGTATATTCTAAAACACAAGATGAACATATTAGATTATTAGAAAAATTTATATTTATAATTAAACATTCAGGTATAAGTTTAAGTAAAAAGAAAGCAGAAATTATGAAACCACTGATAGGATTTCTAGGAATACAAATAGATAGAAATGGAATAAAAATGCAGGACCACATAGTACAAAAAATAATCACCCTTGATGAAACTATAGATACAAAAAAGAAATTACAATCCTTTCTAGGATTAGTAAACCAAGTAAGAGAATATATACCGAAATTACCAGAACATTTTAAAACATTACATAAAAAACTTAAAAAAGATGTTGAATATCATTTCGACAATAAAGATAAAGAACATATAAGACATATTAAGAGTTTATGTAAAAAATTACAAAAACTATATTTTCCTAATGAAAATAGATCATTTACTTATATTGTTGAAACAGATTCAAGTAATCACAGTTATGGAGGAGTTTTAAAATAAAAATATGAAAAAGAAAAAATAAAACACCATTGCCGATATTATTCAGGATCTTATGCAGAAGCACAAATGAAATGGGAAATAAATAGAAAAGAATTTTTCGCATTATATAAATGTTTATTAGCATTTGAACCATATATTGTTTATAACAAATTTTTTGTGAGAACAGATAATACACAAGTAAAATGGTGGATAACTAAAAGGTAACAGACTCAGTTATAACAAAAGAAATAAGGAGATTAGTATTCAATATATTAAACTTTACATTTACAATTGAAGTGATAAAAACTAACAAGAATATTATTGAAGATTACCTCTCACGAGGAAACTAGTCCAAAAATACAAGAAAAAATACTAGTTGCCATAACTACACTTTGCCAAAACGTGTAAAGTCTTGATAGTGAAGTACAATTATTGAAGAAAGCATCTAATAGTCAGCAACATGACTCTAAATATGCGGAGCTACGTTGTCCAGCAGACGATAAAAGGCCAGAACTAAAAGGTGTCGTGGAGAAAACCTAAAAACTCAAAATACTAACAAATTATCAACTTGAGGTTCAAATGAAGCAAGTACAAGTAAAGGAAAAAATATCAATTTAAACAATCTATTTGAAAAACCATTCATTCCCAGAAAACAAATTATAGATATAACACCAAATCCATAAACTTCTACCTATGCAGAAAGCCTAAACAGAGAAAAAAAGATATATAACCATATTACCCAATCATATATCGAAAACATATATACAATCCAAACTTTTTTAAACCTCAAGCCAAGATCTACTACCACTATAGAAAAAACACAGGATTATGTAACCCAACATTTGCAAGGCTAGAACAAACTAATCGCACAACCTAAAACTAACCCAAACTTGGTTAGAAGTTGTTACAGTTATGGACTACTTAGTACGGTATACACATACGATGGTACAGAAATAAGTGGAATCCCTAAGATCCACAAAGCCTTTTTAACATACAAAAGAATTACAAAAGGCAACCTATTTTTTATAAAATTTTATACAGCACAAGTAGAAATACTTTTTGACGAAATAAAACCAACTATCCAAGTTGTCAAAATGGGATTGACACGGAACATGATAATACCAGAGGATATATCGGCACAACCAGAAATACCTAAAGTTGAGATACCTAAATTTTATGCAAATAAAAGAACAATTGGGTTATAATCCAAGAACTAGCTACAAATTATCTACAAGGAATTGCTATTTGGAGTTATTATTCCAGAGATCATTTAATGATATATGCAAATTCCAAAGAAGTTAGGACAGCAGATATGGTAGAAGTACAGAGATGGATATTATCTTTGTTAAATCCAAAATTACCACCAACAACTAGAGCTTTGAAGCAAGGATTTATTTCGAAAGAATTACTAACCTGATATTGCAAACTGATTGGACATAAGTATCAGGAACATATATGTTCAAAATGCAATGGAGAAGATAACTATGTCCCAGACGTACAACTGGAATGAACTAAGAAGAAGATAAAGGAAAAAATAGACATAAAGAGATATGTACAAATTAGTCAATTTGTATAGTTTTACTTTTTGAGTCATGTAAATTGTCGGCCAAGAAGGCCATTAAATAAAAAAAGAAAAAAAAGTCATGAATAGTAGAGGACAAAAAGTCACATCATGAATAGTAGGTGTCAAGTTACTGTGTTAATAGTAAAGATTAGTAACTGTGTAAATAGTAAAGGTCAATCGTCTTTTAGTAAGGATGAAAGGTCATTAGGAACTTGTATATGCCTTTGTAAATAAATCATCAATCACTAACCATCCACACATTTCTCTTTTCCGCAATATAGTCGATCCCCCTTAAATTGGTATCAGAGCTAAGTTAAACATAAGCTAAGATAAGAAAATATTTATGGAAAACAAATCAACTATGATGGATGATCTACAAGAACAGGTATATTCATTTATGCTTATGAATAGCTAAACTGCTTTATTCCTTATAATCTCTTAATTAATTATAAATATTCATCATGCTATAGTACTGTTATGATATTCATCTTTAGAAGGTTTGCTATGGAAATATTTTGAGAATAGGTAACCTCAGACTATGCCATCCTAAGGTTGAAACCGGTAGGCAAGAAGGTCGTTTAGGGGAGTACACAGAGTTGAGGCGCTGTTAGGGTAACTGATTGAAGAAGAAAACCATAGCAGTGACTAGAACAGATTAAACCATAGTTATCAACTAAGAGGTTAGAGGGAATAAACATTAAAAAGCAAAGAATATGATAAAAATGAATACCTATTTGTTAAATGATGATGCTAATTACAAGATATTAGTACTCTATTTATTAAAAGACCTTGATTATGACTTAAAGAGAATAATTTATGAAAAATTATTAATATTAGAGATAATTGTAATGACCTGTTTAGTCGTTTTGAGCAGCAGATTTTATTTCTGGAAAAACTGGCTGAGACGACGGAACCCACGACGGACCGTCATGGGCACTACGGACCGTCGAGGGTGTCTCGTTCTAAAATACTTAGAATTCTAAAAATTGGGTACTGAAATCAACTCTTTGAACTTCGTAACGGAATGGAAGGACGGACCGTCGTGGGTACGACGCACCGTCACAGACCCTTTAATGGAATGGAGTCTCTAAACTCTATGACGGAGCAGCAGGACGGACCATCGCAGGCACGATGGCCCATCACAGGCTGCATAATCCCAGGAGGGGTTGAATTTCTTTAAATGTTTTAAGGGACATTTTGGACCATTCCTGCTATAATTATAAATTTAGTGGGTTAATGTTAATAATTTAACTACTTGAGGGTTAGAAGAGATACCCTTGAATTAATTAATGGGTTAATTCACCATCTTTTATACTTAATTATATGCTAATTAGGGTAAAAGAAAGAGGGTTTGAATAAGAAAAATAGAAAGAACAAGAGAGGGAAAAATGATTGCTAGAGAGAGAAGAACAAAGAGGAAAAACAAAAGCTTTGGGGAATTTGCTTGCTTGATCACTATTCTTCGGTGGAGGTAGGTTATGGTTTTTATACTATTCGTTGTAAACTCTTAATAGTGAATGATATGTATTGGGTAGTGTTGTAAACCCTTCTATGTTCTTAATTATGTGTTTGCATGCTGTGAATATATAATTTTGATAAAATAAGCATGATGAAGCTATTGAATCCTAAATCTTGAAAAAGAAACCCTAATCTACTTTGTTAATGATGATGCCTTAGTATAAAAGAAGACTTGATGAACGAAAGTAGTGAGATTAGGGGATCGGGTGACACGTTCCGATACAAGAATAGTATATAACGATCGGATGGTCACGTTCCGACACCAGGATAGAATATGGATCGGGTGCCACATTCCGGTACCAGGATAGTATATGAGGATCGGAGTGTCACGTTCCGACACCAGGATAGTATATGGATCGGGTGCCACGTTCTGGTACCAGGATAAAATATGGATCAGGTGTCACGTTCCTACACCAGGATTGAATAAGGATCGGAGTGTCACGTTCCGACAGCAGGATTGAATGAGGATCAGAGTGTCACGTTCCGACACCAGGATAGTACATGAGGAGCGGAGTGTCACGTACCGACACGAGAGAAATAAAGATAATGAATCTTGAAAGATGTTAATATATTCAATCTAATGAACCTAATTCCCTGAGTATGATGAGGAGGTGTGAGTCCTCATTGATGAGCTTGGTGTTGCGACCAAGGGTTATGGTAATTGTAAATGCCGCATGTTGAGTATTGTAGTTGATTTTACGATATTATCTGATATATACTATTTTCTATTTTAAGTTGGCCGATGATACCTACTCAGTACTTGTGTTTGTACTGACCCCTACTTGTATTTGTTTTCTTTGTAAATTGTGGAGTGCAGCAAACGTACCGTCGTCTTCTACTCAACCGCAACTCTAGCCAGTCTTCATTACTCCAGATTTCAGGGTGAGCTAATGCTTCTAGCTTGGACTGGATCTTCCTCTTCATGTCTTAATGCCTTGAAGTTCCGGCACGGACTAGCTGTTTATGTATTTTAGTTTCTTAGATACTCTTAGATTTAGTAATTTTAAGTAGATGTTCTTGTGATGATGACTTCCAGATTTTGGGGATAATAATAGTTGTTGAGTTTTTAGAAATTGAATTAGTTTTTATTAATGAGTTTAAGTCTTCCGCATTACTTTTTGTTGATATTATATTGAAATGGTAAGGTTTAGATTGGTTGGTTCGTTCACATAGGACGGTAAGTGTGGGTGCGAGTCGCGACCCGATTTGGGTCGTGACAATAATAGAAGAAACAACCCAAAGTTGGGCAGAATTAATCATAGCAGATGACATAGATCTATATGATGAAATAGACTTAGAATTATAAAAGAATGATTGAACCAAAAATGTTTGAAATTTTACAAAAAAGAAGTAATAATATTTATAAGATAAAATTTATTAAAGATCCAAGCAAATTAAGTAAACTTTTTAAAATTTTGTACAGAAAAATATAAATAGATAAAGAAATAGAACATAGACAAAGACTAATAGAAAAAATAACTGAATTAGAGCAAGAGTTAGAACATATAAAATATAGTCTTGAACTAAATATATTAGCAGAAGTATGTCAAAAATCGATACTAGCACAAAGAAAAGTAATATTTATCTTAGAAATACAATTAAATCACCTTGAGTATAAATTACAACACAACGTACCATGAAAAAAGAAGAATATGCAGTAGACGAAAAGATATATGAAAGTCTTGACGGACTAAAAATAAAAATAATATTTTCAAATCTAGGAAGAAGATACAAAAAGATAGGAAATACTATGTACTTAATGCTTGAAAAAGAAACAGCTAAATTAGAAGATAGTTTGAGAGCTATGGTAAGAATAGCAAAAGAAAATGAAGAAATAGATAAATCAAGAGAGATTGAAAAAATAAAAAAACAAGCAAAGCAAGAAGTACAACATTTAGAAGAACTAAAAAATACAAGAATAAGTGAATTAGAACAAGAATTAGCTAAGTTAAAATTATTACATGACATTAAACAAAGGGAAAAACAAAAAGAAAAAGATAAAGAATTTGAGTTAATTAATGAAATAAATGAAATGAAACAAAAATTAAAGGAAAACCTTGAAGTAAATGAAATAGATGAAATAAATGAATCAGATACAACAAACGATCAAAAATAAGATATAAGTGATATAAGTTAAATATACACAGAAATTCTAGAACAAATAAATATGCCGAAAAAATTTAAAAAAAATATAGGAGATATGAATCGACCCAGTACATCAAGAGTTAAAACTCCAGACAATAGTCCCAAAAATACTACCAGAAGTAGTCCTAAATGGACAACACCAACTTACTATACAGAAAATTATGAACAATCAGATAAAACAAATGCAATATGGAATAGTAGGTTAAATAAAAAATGGACACCTAAACCAATAACTAACAATATAATTTCTTGGATCTAGATTATGTTACGGATATAAATAAAGCAATATTACTATAGATAGGAAATATATCTAAACAACTAATTGATAACAAAATAACAGCAAAAGAAACGCCGAAATATATAGAAAGAACATTTGTTGGAACAACAAAATTATTTATATAAATTTTACCCCAGAAAGTCTAGAAACACTTAGAAGTGATAAGAAAATGGATGGATCTCCATCAACAACAAATATAGATATACTAGATAAATATGCACTAGCAATAAGAAATAAATTTGGAGGTATGACCACAAAAATAAAAGATTAGAATAGAGAAAAAATAATAAATAGACAACTTATGACAAAGCAAGATATGAAATAAATGAAGCAAAAGAAATAATACAACAATATTTACAAAATTACCAGAACCATTTAGTACAAAAATAAATAAAGACTAGAATGATGAAGGATTAACAGATACTTTAGGAGCTGGAATAAAAATTTTACAACAATGGTTTATACAACTATGTGAAAAATAAAAAGAAAAATTAAAAATGGAAAAAGTACTAATTAAAAATTTAGCTTGTAGAAAAAATAAAATAGCACAACAATTTGGTTGTACAAATATATATTATAAAAAGCAAAGACCTAAGAGATATAAAAATTATAGAAAAACTAAAACTAGGTATAAATATAAAAAACCAAGACAAAGATATTATGTAAAAAAATTTAAAATAAAAAGGCCATATATACCAAAAAGAAAAATATCACAATGCACTTGTTATAATTGTGGAAAGATAAGACATTTAGCTAGAGATTGTAAATTACCCAAAGACACACAAAGAAAATGGATTATAGATATAATAATAGATAATGATGAATATATGCAAATAGAATATATAGACTATGAATTAAGTGAAAACGATAGTATAAATGAAGTATCAGATATAGAAACTGAAAAATGAAGAAAATATTAATCTAAATAATGACCGAAATAGATGAAGAAATATAATGTCTGAAGATGATATAAAAATAATATCTAAAGAAGATTATCAAAATGAAGAATTATCAGAACAAAAAAATTATATTTGATAATTAAATTTTTGAACAAATAAAAGGAAAAGAATTAGACTTAAGTGTTCAAAAAAATACTTGAAGTACCTATAATAAGAAATTGGTTTAAAAGACAAAAAGCTGAATACGATGTAGTTAGCCAGAAAGAACACATCATAGATTGTAAATATACAAGAGGAAAAGCACAAATACCTATACTAAATAAGAGGATAATTAATAAAGAAATACAAGATATAAAAACTAAAAGACCCATAAAATACGTACATGTAACGACCTGCTAGGTCGTTTTGAAAACTAGGACTAGTTTGACTCCATTTAAAAATTTAAAGGGGTATCTGTAAACTATTAGATAACTATGAGTACCCAATTGGTGAAACTTTTATTAAATAAGTAATATAGATAATAGGTTAGTGGGGTTTCACGGTTAATAAACTCTTGTTTAGAAAAAAAAATGGAAGCGAAACCTTACCACAGGCGACCAGCGAGAGGGAGAAAAATCATAGCCATTGTTCAGGTAAAGATATGAGATATTCGTTCTTTTCAATTCTATATATAGTAATATATTATCGGAGTGCTTGGGATTATGTTATTATTTTATGCTATATTGATAATGGGTGATAAGAAATAATGGGTAAGTTGGTGATGATTACTAAATTATATTACATTGTTAGCAATTCGGTTAGTATTCAAAATATATATATATATATATATATATATATATATATATATAAATCGATCAAAGTCGAATAGTTGAACGGCTGCAGGTTAATGTTTTCTGTGATTTTTGTCAAAAGAATTTATTATATATATTGTTAGTTTCAGAATGGTAGGAATAAGATTGAGCCAATCATTGTCAATTATTGCCAATGATTGGAATTTGATAAATATTCTAGAAAATTGGCACTTGTTTACAAATGAGTTTCTGCAAAAAAATTAATAATAATAATGTATACAATGATAATAGATTTTTTAATTGGTAATTAATTATTTGGTGTTATTTTATATGATCTAACATTGAATTTTAGTCCATTTGAAGAGGTTAGAGTTAAGTTTTTGGCTTGAAATTTAGCAAGTATGAAAAATTTGGCATGCCAATATATATCAAGATTTGGAGTTTGTTGAAAGAAATGAGTGTTAGCGTCTATGATAGACATATAATAATTTGAATGTCTACAAAAATTGCTTACTTATGAATATTGCAAAATTGGTAGATTGGGAACGTTCCAAAACCTTGCGAAAAGGAAAGGAAAAATCTTAAAAGATTCGTGGCACAAGCTCGGCATCAAGGTATGTTAAGACTTGTTAGACTTGTTGAAGGACGTTTTCTTAATTAAAGATTAAAAATAAAAAATAGACAAAGGGGTAAGGGGAAAATATGGTGGTCTCGTATCAATGGTGTGACGGGCATTGGTACGAGTACCGGTGTTATAAAACGGAAAATTTCTATTATAGAATGTGGGTTGAAATTTGAGAATGCCAAAGCATATGGGCATTAGCTGATATATTATTGACTTGAATTCCTTGTGTGATTGTGTTTTATTTATTTCACCCGTATAGTTGAGATAATTGAGGTGGTTATGTATTATATTCATATTGATTGATTGAGATGCATCATCATCTCCTCTATTGAAACAATATTGTGCACATGCATAGAGATGAGACTGAGTATAAGTTGGGCACATTGAGATCGTCCGAGCTGGGGATGGTGAGATGTTAAGATTGTAATTTGGGCACGTGGAGACCGTCCGTGCAAAACTTGTTTGATATTATGATAGTGCGTTGAGATCGTCCGCACAGACACGTGGAGATCGTCCGTGTCGGTATATGGACCTGGCGAGTCCCCCATGGGTCATGAACTCTCGATGTTTTTCCGAGGAGTATCATGTATATACGGTTGAATGAGTACTCGGTATTCTGAGACATATCATTACATGACATCATATTGCATTGTATTTCATCCCATTATTCATTCTTGATGACTATATGTTTCGTTTGGTTTTTGGAAAATATTAAATGTTGATTTCCTTTATTAATGAAACTTTAATAGTAAGTGTAATATATATATATACTTGTACAATCTAAGAATTTATTTTCTTATATAACTCCCGTCACTACTTCTTCGTTGTCGGTCAATGAGACATACTGGGTACACGTGGTTTCGTACTCATACTACACTTGCTACACTTTTTGTGGTGCAGATTGAGTGATTGACTTTCAATTTGGGAACGTTCTTCGAGATTGGATATGAGTTTGAATTATCTTGGAATTGTGGTGTGCTGTTTGGGATATTCTGCGGCCCACACCTTTAGTCTACCTCTATTTATTAGGTTATTTTGTTATGCTGATAGGATAATTCTTATGTTTAGATTTTTATATTAGTTTTGAATTGTATCATATTGTAGAAGCTCTTGTACTTATGACACTAAATCTTGGGGTAGTTTTATTTATATTCCGCATTTATTTGAATACTTAGTATGTTAGATATTAGTTTGATACTTATCTTTCTCACGTTTAAGTTGAATTGGTGATACTTGTTGGGTTGGCTTACCTATCGGTTGGGAACATAGATGCCATCACGACTCGTGATTTTTGGGTCGTGACAGTACACTTAGAAGGAACAGAAATATTGCTAAAATCTTGTTTTGGAGAAGGAATATATAACAACCTGTTTAGTCGGTTCGAGCAGTAGAATCATTTTTGATAAAAACTGATTGGGTCGACGGATCACGCGACGGACCATCATGGTCACGACGGACCTTCATGGTCACGACGGACCGTGATGGACTCCGTCGTCCCACACTTGTGTAATATCTTCTGCTGCTCTTCTCATTACCCTCGACGACATATAGGACGAACCGTCATAGGCACGACGGTCCGTCGAGCGTCTTCGTTCCAAAACACTTCAACTCTGAAATCTAGGTACTGGGATCGACTCTCTGAACTTCACAACGGAACTGCAAGACTAACCGTTATAGATACGACGGACCGTCACAAGTTGCGTAACCTCACTATCGAAATTAACTCTCTGAACGTTGTGACGGACCTGCAGGATGGACCGCCGTAGATACGACGGACCGTCACAAGCTGCATTACCCCAACATTGTCAGACTTCCGCTAAAAGTTTAAATGGGTATTTTGGACTATTCATGATTATAATTATGAAATTAGTGGGGTAAGTTTAATAATTTATTTACATGGGGGTTAAACAAGATAATAAGGAAATAAATAGTGGTTTACTTTTATCATAATGGATTATATGATAATTAGGGTAAAAGAAAAAGAATCTGGTGAAGAAAAATAAAAAGAACAGAGAGGGAGAACGAGCGAGAAAGAGAGAATGATATGTATTGGGTGGTATTGTAAAGTCTTCTATATGTAAACTCTAAATAGCGATTGATATGTATTGGGTGGTATTGTAAAGTCTTCTATATGCTTGATTGTGTGTTTGTATGTTGTGATTATGTAATTGTGGTGGATTAGAATGATGAGATTGTTGAACCCTTAATCTTAAATCCTCTCTATTAAGATGACGCCTTGATATAAAGAAGATTTGATGAAATAAAATAATAAGAAAATTGATCGGAGTGTCACGTTCCGACACGATAATATTCGATCGGAGTGTCACATTCCGACACGGTAATATTGGATCGGAGTGTCACGTTCCAACACGGTTATAATGGATCAATGTGTAATGTTCTGACACGGTAATATTTGATCGGAGTGTCACGTTCCGACACGGTAATATTGGATCAGAGTGTCACGTTCCGACACGGTAGTATATGGGATCGGAGTGTCACATTCCGACACGATAATAATAAAGAGAAGTAATCTTGAATTATGTTAATATACTCAAATTCGAAGAACCTATTTCCCAAATGAGTATGGTGTGGAGGCTTGAGTCCTCGTAGGTGTGCTTGGTGTTGTTGCCAATGTTTCTTGTGCTTGTTGCTTGTCACCTGTTAAGTATTGTTGTTGATTTTATGTTATTATTCACTATATATTCCTTTCTATTTTGAGTTGGCCGATGAGACCTACTCAGTACGTGTTCCTTGTACTGACCCCTACTTGTAATTTTCTTCTTTGTTATTTGTGGAGTGCAGCAAGCGTGCCATCAACTTCGACTCGTCCTCAACTCTAGCCAGTCTTCAGCACATCAGAGTTCAGGGTGAGCTATTATTCCTAGCTCATGCTGAATTCTCTCCTTCACGTCTTGATGTCTTGAAGTCCGAACATGGACCATCTTTTTTCTTATTTTAGCTTCTTAAATACTCTTAGATTTAGAAATTAGAGAATAGATGTTCTTGGTGTGATGACTTCCTGATTTTGGGGATAATAATTTATAAACTTTAGAAGCTTATTTATTTGGTTATATTAATATGTTTTGGGTCTTCCGCATTATATTTTGTTCATTATGGTTGAATAATGGTAAATGTTGGGGTTTAGATTTGTTGGTTCGCTAACCTAGTAGGTTAAGGGTGGGTGCCACTCGCGGCTCGTTTTGGGTCATGACAGAATAGATACACCTATTGAAATATACTTAGAAGATGATAGAATTATACATCCTATAGAAAAAAGCGTAATTAGTTCAGTAAAAGGGAACCTAATATACCAAAAATTTAAATTTATAATAAGTGTCAATTATTCAGTAGCATTAACAGATAGAAATATAGATAAATCATTAGTATTATATTGGAAGATGTCAGGAATAGAGTTAGCACCAAGAAGTAAAATATTTACAGCAAGATGTAAAAACTTATACATATTTACGACAAAACACAAAGTAACAGCGAGGAATAAAATTGATAAAATAAAAGTAGAAAATCCCTTTGAAGAAATAATTACTGTAATAGACAATAATGACTATAACTATAAGGAAATTGACATAGAAGAAGACTTAGAAAGTGTAAAAGAAAGACTAAGCACTTCAAGTGTACCAAATACATTAACAAGAACTACCTCATCAATAATGAGCACATCTAGAAGAAACCATGAAATTCCACAACAATTATTAGAAAATATAACACCATGCCATTATTTTATAACAGGAATAATAGACCAAAGAAGATATAAAATTTTAATAAATATAGGACAAGAAGAAAATTACATAATAAGAGAATTATTGTTGGAAACAGAAATTATAAAAACAGGACAATTATTGTCACGACCCAAAACGGGCCGCGAGTGGCACCCACACTTATTCTCCTAGGTGAGCGAACCAACAAATTTAAACCCCAACATTCACCAACAGTTCAACTATAAATAATATAAATAATGCGGAAGCTCCAAAACTCATTAATGAAATCCATTAAATCAACTTCTAAAGTTAAATACTTGTTATTCAAAAAATCAGGAAGTCATCACACCAAGAACATCTATCCTCGAATTTCTAAAACTAAAAGTATTTAAGAAGTTAAAAATAGTAAAAAGATGGTCCATGTCCGAACTTCAGGACATCACGACGTGAGGGAGAGAATCTAGCACGAGCTAGAAATAATAGCTCACCCTGAAATCTGATGTGCTGCAGACTTGCTAGAGTTGAGAACGAGTCGAAGTCGATGGCACGCTTGTTGCACTTCACAAATAACAAAGAAGAAAATTACAAGTAGGGGTCACTACAAGGATGTACCGACCTGTTTAGTCGTTTTGAGCAGCATACTTCAATTCTGGAAAAACTGGCAGAAGCGACGGACCCCACGATGGACCATCATAGGCATGACGGACCGTCGCAGGGTCTTGTTTCAAAACACTTAGAAAATCTTAAATTGGGTACTGAAAATTGACTCTCTGAACTTCGTGACGGAATGGCAGGACGGACCGTCACAAGCGTGACGGACCGTCACAAGCGTGACGGACCGTCACAAGCGTGACGGACCGTCACAGAGTCTTCAATGGAAATCCAGTCTCTGAACCTTGCGACGACCTGCAGGACGAACCGTCGCAGGCACGACGGGCCGTCGCAGGTTGCGTACTCCCAGTCTGGGTCGGATTTCATGATACGTTTTAAGGGACGTTTTTGACTATTCCTGCTTTTATTATAAAGTTAGTGGGTTAATGTTAATAAGTCTAATTACTTGGGGGTTAAAAGAGGTAACCTTAAGTTAATTAGTGGGTTATTATTGCCATCTTTTATTCTAAATTATATACTAATTAGGGTAAAATAAAGAGGGTTTGAATAAATAAAATAGAAAGAACAAAGAGAAGGAAAGAGAAACGACAGAGAGAGGATCGAACGAGAGGAAAAACACAACGCGTGGGAAATTGCTTGCTTGATCACGAATCTTCGGTGGAGGTAGGTTATGGTTTTTATGCTATTCGTAATAACTCTTAATAGAGAATGATATGTATGGGTAGTATTGTAAACCCTTCTATATGCTTAATCGTATGTTTGCAAGAATGTGATTATATGATTGTGATAAAATAAGCATGATGAAGCTATTTAATCCTAAATCTCGAGAGATAACCCTAATCTACTTTGTTAATGATGATGCGGTTATATAAAAGAAGGCTTGATGAATGAAAGTAGTGAGATTAGGGGATCGGGTGCCACGTTCCTGTACCAGGATAGAATATGAGGATCGGAGTGTCACGTTTCGACAGCAGGATAGTATATGGATCGGGTGCCACTTTCTGGTACCAGGATAGAATATGAGGATCGGAGTGTCACGTTCAGACATAAGGATAGTATATGGATCGGGTGCCACGTTCCGGTACCAGGATAGTATATGAGGCTCGGAGTGTCACGTTCCGACACCAGGATAGTATATGGACCTGGTGCCACATTCCAGTAGCAGGATAGAATATGGATCGGGTGTCACGTTCCGACACCAGAATAGAATGAGGATCGGAGTGTCACGTTCCGACACCAGGATAGTATATGAGGAGCGGAGTGTCACGTACCGACACGAGGGGAATAAAGATAATGATCTTGAAAGATGATAATATATTCAAATCTAATGAACCTAATTCCCAAATGAGTTTGATGAGGAGGCGTGAGTCCTCATTGATGTGCTTGGTGTTGTAACCAAGGGTTATGGTAACTGTAAATGCTGCATGCTAAGGATATTAGTTGATTTTATGATATTGCTTAATCTATACTGTTTTCTATTTTGAGTTGGCCGATGATATCTACTCAGTACCCGTGTTTTGTACTCACCCTACTTTTATTGTTTTCTTCTTTGTTATTTGTGGAGTGCAGCAAACGTGCCATCGTGTTCAACTCAACCGTAACTCTAGCAAGTCTTCATTACTCCGGATTTCAGGGTGAGCTAAAGCTTCTAGCTTGGACTGGATCTTCTTCTTCATGTCTTGATGCCTTGCACTTCCGACATGGACTAGCTTTTATTTGTTTTAGCTTCTTAGAATACTCTTAGTTTAGTAATTTGATCATAGATGTTCTTGTGATGATGACTTCCAGATTTTGGGGATAATAATAGTTATTGATTTTATTAATGAGTTTAAGTCTTCCGCATTACTTTCTGTTGATATTATATTGAAATATTAAGGTTTAGATTGGTTGGTTCGCTCACACAGGAGGGTAAGTGTGGGTGCCAGTCGCGGCCCGCTTTTGGGTCGTGACAAACTTTGTATCAGAGCATTAGGTTCGTTGGTCTCATCACACAAGAACGAGTCTAGTAGAGTCTTAAGGAATTGTAGGGGGACGCCTTTACTTTTCTTTAAGAGGCTATAAGACTTTAGGAAAATTCCATTCTTTCTTTCTTTCTTTCGTGTTATTACTTGGGTCCAATTGGTATCTAGGTGATACAAATTGGTATCTGACCATCTTCACTCTATTTCGCAGATGGTTAGAACTAGAGCAACAACCGCGCCAACACCAGCACTGGCGGAACAGGGTGCGTCTGAGCCATCCACTAGGGCTGTAGCTAGAGGAAGAGCAGCGGCAAGAGGCCGTGGTAGAGATCGTGGGAGGACGTCTTCTAGAGGAAGAGGACGAGCACCTAGCCCATCTGATACTAGGGCGGTGACTCCTCCACCGACTGAGGAAGTAATAAGAGAAGGGGAGGATGGGGAAAATGATAAAGTGCAGAATGAGGAATTGCCACCCCAACCTACCCCAGAGATGATCAATCAGGTTCTCGCCTATCTCAGTGGGTTGTCTGATCAAGGTCAGGCACCTCCAGTGTTTTCTGCACCAACACCTCCGGTTTTAGAGGTACAACATGCAGCCACTATGGCTCCTCGTATGGATGCCTCATTGGACATAGGCACGTTTCCTCGTCTGACTGCAGGGCCTATAATGACAAATGATCAGCATGAACTTTTCAGTAGGTTCTTGAAATTGACACCCCCAGTCTTCAAGGATGCTGAATCTGAGGATGCTTACGATTTTCTGGTTGACTGTCATGAGCTACTACACAAGATGGGTATAGTAGAACGGTTCGGTGTTGAGTTCGTGAGTTATCAGTTTCAAGGGAACACCAAAATGTAGTGGCGGTCACATGTTGAGTGTCAACCAACAGAGGCACCACCTATGACTTGGGCCTCATTCTCTCGCTTGTTTATGGAGAAGTATATCCCCCAAACTTTGAGGGATAGGAAAAGGGAAGAGTTCTTGAGCCTAGAGCAAGGTAGGATGTCGGTCAATGCATATGAGGCTAAGTTTCGTGCATTATCTCGGTATGCCACCCAACTATGTTTCAGTCCACAAGAGCGGATTCGCCGTTTTGTGAAGGGGTTGAGATCAGAGTTGCGGATTTCAGCCTTACAGGTAGCGGCTAGAGCGAAATCTTTTCAAGAAGTGGTAGACTTCGTAATAGAGGTAGAGGGAATGAAGCCAGATGACTTCACCATGGTAACTACATCAAAAAGGTTTCGAAAGGGAGGTGAGTTTAATGGTTCTTACTCAAGAGGACAAGGTTCCGGAGGATACTCAGTCCGACCAATTCAATCTTCACTACAGACTGTAGTTGGGGGTCCACCTCAGATTGGTCAACACTTCTCTGAGAGACCTATGCATGAACCCAGAGAGTGCTATGGATGTGGGAAGATTGGACATATGAATAGATATTGTCCAAAACAGAGTTACAGACCTCCAAATGTTAGAGGTAGAGGTGGTCATGGTAGAGGCCGTTATTCTGGAGGACGTGGTGGTCGAGGTAATGGTGGTCACCAGAACGGCCGAGGTGATGGGCAACCTGGAGCCACTATATAACAACATGGTAGGGGCAACGGAAAGACAGGTGAGAGGGCCCATTGCTACGCTTTCCCTGGGAGATCTGAAGTGGAGGCATCTGATGCTGTCCTCACAGGTAATCTTCTGGTTTGTGATTGCATGGCTTCTGTATTGTTTGATCCTGGATCCACATTTGCTTATGTATCTTCCTCATTTGCTAGTGGTCTAAATTTATATTGTGAATTACTTGATATGCCTATTCGTGTTTCTACCCCGGTGGGTCAGTCTGTGGTAGTTGAAAAGGTATATAGGTCTTGTTTGGTGAACTTTGTGGGAAGCAACACTTATGTAGATTTTCTTATCTTAGAAATGGATGATTTTGATGTAATTCTGGGTATGACTTGGCTTTCTCCGCAATTTGCAATCTTGGATTGTAATGCTAAAACGGTGACGTTAGCCAAGCCTGGGACAGATCCGTTAGTGTTGGAGGGTGACTACACTTCCAATCCGGTGCGTATCATCTCCTTTCTTCGTGCTAAGAAGATGGTTAGTAAAGGGTGTTTAGCTTTCTTGGCACAATTCTCACCTTGCTAGTGGAGGGTAAGAATTTCATTGTCTATTGTGATGCATCTTATTCGGGTTTGGGTGCAGTGCTAATGCAAGAGAAGAATGTGATTGCTTATGCTTCGAGGCAATTAAAAGTGCATGAACGTAACTATCCAACTCATGATTTGGAATTGGCTGCGGTAGTGTTTGCATTAAAACAATGGATACACCATTTATATGGGGTTAAGTGTGAAGTATACACGGATCATCGTAGCCTACAGTATATCTTTACTCAAAAAGATTTGAATTTGAGACAGAGGAGATGGATGGAACTACTGAAGGACTATGACATCACCATTTTGTATCATCTGGGGAAGGCGAATGTAGTAGCGGATGCTTTAAGTAGAAAGGCGGGAAGCATGGGAAGTCTCGCTCAATTGCAAGCTTCTAGACGCCTATTGGCTAGAGAAGTTCAGATTCTGGCTAACGACCTTATGAGATTAGAAGTAAATGAGAAGGGAGGATTTTTAGCTTGTGTGGAGGCAAGATCATCCTTCCTTAACAAGATTAAGGGAAAGCAGTTTAATGATGAAAAATTGATCCGGATTCGAGATAAAGTGTTGCAAGGAGAGGCTAATGAAGAGACAATCGATGAGGAAGGTGTTTTGAGGATTAAGGGAAGTGTATGTGTACCCCGCGTCGATGATTTGATCAACACTATTCTGACAGAGGCTTCGATACATCCGGGTGCAACAAAGATGTACCGTGACCTAAAGCAACACTTTTGGTGGAGTAGAATGAAGCATGAAATTGTGGACTTTATTGCCAAATATCAAAACTGTCAACAAGTAAAGTATGAAAATCAAAGGCCCGGAGGAACACTTCAGAGAATGCCCATTCCTGAATGGAAGTGGGAAAGGATTGCAATGGATTTCGTGGTTGGTCTTCCAAAGACATTGGGAAAGTTTGATTCCATTTGGGTAATTGTTGATAGGTTAACTAAGTCTGCTCACTTCATTCCGGTCAAGGTGACTTACAATGCAGAGAAGTTAGCCAAACTTTAAATCTCGAAAGTGGTGCGATTGCATGTGGTTCCACTATCCATCATATCAGATAGAGGTACGCAGTTTACTTCTATGTTTTGGAAAACATTGCATGCGGAATTGGGTACTAGGTTTGACCTTAGTACTGCGTTCCATCCTCAGACCGATGGTCAGTCTTAGTGAACGATTCAAGTGTTGGAAGATATGCTTCGTGCGTGTGTGATAGAATTTGGTGGCCATTGGGATAACTTCTTTCCCTTAGCGGAGTTTTCATACAATAATAGCTATCACTCAAGCATTGATATGACTCCATTTGAAGCATTGTATGGTAGGAGGTGTAGGTCCCCCATTGGTTTGTTTGATGCATTTGAAGTTAGACCTTGGGGTACTGACCTTCTGAGGAAATCGTTAGATAAAGTGATATCTATTTAAAAAAAGCTTCTAGAGGCGCAAAGTAGGCAAAAAGAGTATGCAGATCGGAAGGTTAGAGACTTGGAGTTTATGGAGGGTGAACAAGTCTTGTTGAAGGTTTCGCCAATGAAAGGGGTGATACGGTTTGGAAAAAGGGGTAAACTAAGCCCAAGGTATATTGGTCCCTTCGAGGTTCTGAAGCGCATAGGGGAGGTGGCTTATGAGTTAGCCTTGCCTCCAGGGCTGTCCGGAGTGCATCCGGTATTCCATGTGTCTATGTTTAAAAGATACCATGGGGATGGAAACTATATTGTTCGTTGGGATTCAGTCTTGCTTGACGAAAATTTGACTTATGAGGAGGAGCCTGTTGCCAATCTAGATAGAGAAATTCGCAAGTTGAGATCAAGGGAGATTGCATCCATCAAAGTTCAATGGAAGAACCGGCCGGTTGAAGAAGCAACTTGGGAGAACGAGGTCGATATGCGAGAAAGATACCCACACCTTTTTACAGATTCAGGTACTCCTTTTCGCCCTTGTTTTCCTTCTTGTGATCGTTCGGGGACGAACGATGGGTAAATTGGTATCTATTGTAACGACCTGTTTAGTCGTTTTGAGCACCAGACTTCAATTCTGGAAAAACTGGCAGAAGCGACGACCCCACGACGGACCGTCATGGGCACGACGGACCGTCGCAGGGTCTCGTTTCAAAACACTTAGAAAATCTAAAATTGGGTACTGAAAATTGACTCTCTGAACTTCGTGACGGAATGGCAGGACGGACCGTCACAGGCGTGACGGACCATCACAGAGTCTTCAGTGGAAATCCAGTGTCTAAACCTTGCGACGACCTGCAGGACGGACCATCGCAGGCATGACGGGCCATCGCAGGTTGCGTAATCCCAGTCTGGGTCGGATTTCTTGATATGTTTTCAAGGACGTTATTGACTATTCCTGCTTTAATTATAAAGTTAGTGGGTTAATGTTAATAAGTCTAATTACTTGGGGGTTAAAAGAGGTAACCTTAAGTTAATTAGTGGGTTATTATTGCCATCTTTTATTCTTAATTATATACTAATTAGGGTAAAAGAAAGAGGGTTTGAATAAAGAAAATAGAAAGAACAAAGAGAAGGAAAGAGAAACGATAGAGAGAGGATCGAACGAGAGGAAAAACACAATGCTAGGGAAATTGCTTGCTTGATCACGAATCTTCGGTGTAGGTAGATTATGGTTTTGAATCTTCGGTGGAGGTAGGTTATGGTTTTTATGCTATTCGTAGTAAACTCTTAATAGCGAATGATATGTATGGGTAGTATTGTAAACCCTTCTATATGCTTAATCGTATGTTTGCATGAATGTGATTATATGATTGTGATAAAATAAGCATGATGAAGCTATTGAATCCTAAATCTTGAAAGATAACCCTAATATACTTTGTTAATGATGATGTGTTGGTATAAAAGAAGGCTTGATGAACGAAAGTAGTGAGATTAGGGGATCGGGTGCCACGATCCGGTACCAGGATAGAATAAGAGGATCGGAGTGTCACGTTCTGACACCAGGATAGTATATGGATCGGGTGCCACGTTCCGGTACCAGGATAGAATATGAGGATCGGAGTGTCACATTTCGACACCAGGATAGTATATGGATCGGGTGCCACGTTCCGATGCCAGGATAGTATATGAGGATCGGAGTGTCACATTCCGACACAAGGATAATATATGGATTGGGTGCCACGTTCCGGTACCACGATAGAATATGGATCGGGTGTCACGTTCCGACACCAGGATAGAATGAGGATCGGAGTGTCACGTTCCGACACAAGGATAGTATATGAGGAGCGGAGTGTCACGTACCGACACGACGGGAATAAACATTATGAATCTTGAAAGATGATAATATATTCAAATCTAATGAACCTAATTCCCAAATGAGTATGATGAGGAGGCGTGAGTCCTCATTGATGTGCTTGGTGTTGTAACCAAGGGTTATGGTAACTGTAAATGCTGTATGCTAAGGATATTAGTTGATTTTATGATATTGCTTAATATATACTATTTTCTATTTTGAGTTGGCCGATGATATCTACTCAGTACCCGTTTTTTGTACTGACCCCTACTTTTATTGTTTTCTTCTTTGTTATTTTTGGAGTGCAACAAACGTGCCATCGTGTTCAACTCAACCGTAACTCTAGCCAGTCTTCATTACTCCGGATTTCAGGGTGAGCTAAAGCTTCTAGCTTGAATTGGATCTTCTTCTTCATGTCTTGATGCCTTGCACTTCCGGCATGGACTAGCTTTTATTTGTTTTAGCTTCTTAGAATACTCTTAGCTTAGTAATTTGATCATAGATGTTCTTGTGATGATGACTTCCAGATTTTGGGGATAATAATAGTTATTAATTTTATTAATGAGTTTAAGTCTTCCGCATTACTTTCTGTTGATATTATATTGAAATGTTAAGGTTTAGATTGGTTGGTTCGCTCACACAGGAGGGTAAGTGTGGGTGCCAGTCGCTGCCCGGTTTTGGGTCGTGACAAAGGAACACGTACTGAGTAGGTATCATTGGCCAACTAAAAATAGAAAACAATATATACTGAATAATAATATAAAATCAACCATAATACTTAACAGGTGACAATCAACAAGTGTAAAAACCATTAGAAACAACACCACGCACACCTATGAGGACTCAAGCCTCCACACCAGACTCATTTGGGAAATAGGTTCCTTGAATTTGAGTATATTAACATAATTCAAGATTCATTCTCTTTATCATTATTGTGTCGGAACGTGACACTTCGATCCCTTAATACTACCGTGTCGGAACGTGACACCCGATCCCCTAATACTACCGTGTCGGAACGTGACACCCGATCCCCTAATACTACCGTGTCGGAATGTGACACCCGATCCCCTAATACTACCGTGTCGGAACGTGACACCTGATCCCCTAATACTACCATGTCAGAAAATAACACCCAATCCCCTAATATTACCGTGTTGGAACGTGACACTCCGATCCCCTAATGTTACCGTGTCGGAACATGACACTCCGATACATTTATCTCATTATTTTAGTTCATCAAGCCTTTTTTATAGAGAGGATTTAAGATTGAAGATTCAATAGTCTCATCATTCTGACCACCACAATTACACAATCACAACATAGAAACACACAATCAAGCATATAGAAGACTTTACAATACCACCCAATACATACCAATCACTATTTAGAGTTTATCTATCACATAGAAATAAACCATAACCTACCTCCACCTAAGAATCGTGATCAAGCAAGCTACTTCCCCAATGCCTTTGCTTTCCTCTTCATTCTCTCTTTCTCACTCGTTCTCCCTCTCTGTTCTTTTTATTTTTCTTCTCCAGATTCTTTTTCTTTTACCCTAATGATCATATAATCAATTATAAAAGATGATAAAAGTAACCTACTATTTATTCCCTTATTAACTTCTTTAACCCCCAAGTAAATAAATTATTAAACTTGCCGCACTGATTCCATAATAATAATCATGAATAGTCCAAAACACCCCTTTAAAACTTTTAGCAGAAATCCGACCCAGTCGAGGTTACACCGCTTGTGACGGTCTGTCGTATCCACGACGGTCCGTCCTGCAGGTCAGTCACAAAGTTCAGAGAGTCAAATTCAGTAGTGAAGCTTGTGACAGTCCGTCGTATCTACGGCGGTCTGTCCTGCAGGTCCGTTACAAAGTTCAGAGAGTTGATCCTTGTACCCGGATTTCAGAGTTGAAGTGTTTTGGAATGAAGACCCTTGACGGGCCGTCGTGCCTATGACGGATCATCCAACTTGTCATCGATGGTAATGAGGAGAGTAACAGAAGAAATTACACAAGTATGGGACGACGGAGTCCATGACGGTCCGTCGTGACCATGACGGTCCGTCGTGACCATGACGGTCCGTCGTGTGATCCGTCGACCCAATCAGTTTTTATCAAAAATAGTTCTACTGCTCGAACCGACTAAACAGGTTGTTACAATAGATACCAATTTATCCATCGTTCGTCCTCGACCGATCACCAGAAGAAAAGCAAGGGCAAGAAAGAGTACCTGAATCTGTAAAAAGATGTGGATATCTTTCTTGCATATCAGCGTCATTCTCCCAAGTGGACTTTTCAACTGGCCGATTCTTCCACTGAACCTTGATAGATGCAATCTCCTTTGATCTCAACTTGCGGACCTCTCTATCTAAAATAGTAACAGGCTCCTCCTAATAAGACAAATTCTCATCAAGAAGAACTGAATCCCAACGAATAATGTAGTTTCCATCCCCATGGTATTTTTTCAGCATATACACATGAAATACCGGGAGTACTCCTGAGAGCCCTGGAGGCAATGTCAATTTATAAGACACCTCCCACACGCACTTCAGAACTTCAAATATACCAATATACCTCCGACTAAGCTTACCTCGCTTCACAAACCGCATCACCCCTTTCATGGGTGAAACCTTCAGCAAGACTTGTTCAACCTCCATAAAATCCAAGTCCCTAACCTTTCGATCTGCATATTCTTTTTCCCTGTTCTGAGATGCTAGAAGCTTCTCTTGAATGAATTTTACTTTGTCTAATGATTCCCTCAAAAGATCGGTACCCTATGGTCTCACCTCAAATGCATCAAACCAACCAATGGGAGACCTACATCTCTTCCCATACAGTGCCTCAAATGGGGCCATATACTTACTTGAGTGATAGCTATTATTGTATGAAAACTCTGTTAAGGGTAAGAAGTTATCCCAATGACCACCAAATTCAATCACACATGCACGAAGCATATCCTCCAACACCTGAATCGTTCGCTCAGACTGACCATCGGTCTGAGGGTGAAACGCAGTACTAAGATCCAACCTAGTACCTAATTCTGCATGCAAAGTTCTCCAAAACATAGAAGTAAATTGCGTACCTCTATGTGATTTGATGGAAAGTGGAACCCCATGCACTCGAACAATTTCTGAGATATAGAGTTTGGCTAACTTCTCCGCATTGTAAGTCACCTTGATCGGAATGAAGTGAACAGACTTAGTTAATCTGTCAACAATTACCCAAATAGAATCAAATTTACCCAACGTCTTTGGAAGACCAACAACAAAATCCATTGCAATTCTTTCCCATTTCCATTCAGGAATGGGCATTTTCTGAAGTGTTCCTCTGGGCCTCTGGTGAACATACTTTACTTGCTGACTATCGAGCATGGACAACAAAACCAACAACGTCACGCTTCATTCCACTCCACCAAAAATATTGCTTTAGGTCACGATACATCTTGGTTGAACCAGGATGTATAGAATACCTTGAACTATGAGCCTCTGTAAGAAAAGTGTGAATCAAATCATCAACACGGGGCACACATACTCTTCCCTTAATTCTCAAAATGCCTTCCTCATCAATTATTGCTTCTTTATCCTCTCCTTGTAATACCCAATCTCGAATTCAGTTCAGCTTCTCATCAGTAAACTGTTTTCCCTTAATCTTGTCAAGAAAAGAAGATCTTGCCTCCACGCAGGCCAAAAATCCTCCCTTCTCTAGTACCTCCAGCCTCATAAAGTCATTAGCCAGAGTCTGAATCTCTCTAGCCAATGGACATCTAGAAACCTGTAAGTGGGCTAGGTTTCCCATGCTCCCTGCCTTTCTACTTAAAGCCTCTGCCACAATATTAGCTTTTCCTGGGTGATACAAAATAGTAATATCATAGTCCTTCAGTAGTTCCATCCACCTCCTCTGCCTCAAATTCAAATCTTTCTGAGTAAAGACATACTGTGAACTACGATGGTCTGTATAGACTTCACACTTGACCCCATATAGATAGTGTCTCCATTGCTTTAATGCAAACACAACTGCAGCCAACTCAAAATCATGGGTCGGATAGTTACATTCATGCACTTTTAATTGCCTCGAAGCATAGGCAATTACATTCCTCTCTTGCATTAGCACTGCCCCCAAACTAATATAAGATGCATCACAGTAAACAATGAAATCCTTACCTTCCATAGGCAAAGTAAGAATTGGTGCAGTAGTCAAATTTGTCAATTGGGAAGCGACAGAAGAAAATCCCTTGACAAATCGGCGGTAGTAGCTAGCTAAACCAACAAAGCTCCTTACCTCTGTAACATTAGCAGGTCTTACCCAATTATTCACTACTTCAATCTTAGATGGATCCACCATCACTCCATCCTTGGAAACCACGTGCCCCAAGAAGGACACTGAATCTAGCAAAAACTCACACTTGGAGAATTTGGCATAAAGCCTTTTCTCCCTCAACAATTCCAATACAATTCTCAAATGCTCCTCATGTTCTTTCCTGCTCTTTGAGTATATCAGTATATCATCAATCAATGCAATAACAAAGAGATCCAGATATGGCTTAAATATCCCATTCATCAGGCTCATGAAAGCGACAGGGGCATTCGTAAGCCCAAAAGACATTATTAAGAATTCATAATGACCATACCTGGTTTGAAAAGCAGTCTTGGGCACATCTGCTGCCCGTATCTTTAATTGATGATAACCGGATCTCAAATCAATGTTTGAGAAGGTACAAGCGCCTTGTAACCGATCAAACAAATCATCGATGCGAGGAAGAGGATACTTGTTCTTAATAGTTACCTTATTTAGTTGCCTGTAGTCTATGCACATCCGAAAACTTCCATCCTTTTTCTTCACAAATAAAACTGGACCACCCTAAGGGGATGAACTTGGTCTAATAAAGCCTTTACCCAACAACTCCTGAAGTTGGGCCTTTAACTCCCTTAATTCAGCTGGGCCATCCTATAAGGGGGTATGGAAATGGGGAAAGTAACCGGCTCCAGATCAGTACAAAAATCAATATCCCAATCTGGTAACATACAAGGAAGGTCTGCAGGAAACACATCCAGAAACTCACGGACTATCGAAACAGACTCAATCGAAGGTACTTTGGAAGTATCATCCCTGAGATGGGCCAAGAAATCTAAACAACCCTTACTAACCATCCTCTTAGCACAAAGAAAAGAGATAATACGAACTGGGGAGGAAATATAGTCACCCTCCCACCCTAGCGGATGTGTCCTAGGCTTGGCCAATGTCACAGTTTTAGCATTACAATCTAAGATTGCAAAATTTGGAGATAGTAAAGTCATACCCAGAATTACATTGAAATCAACCATCTCCAGAACAATCAAATCAACATGAGTATTGCTCCCCACAAAAGCCACAAGTCAAGACCTATACAACTTATCAACTATCACAGACTCACCCACAGGAGTAGAGACACGAATAGGCATGTCAAGCAAATCATGATGTAAATCAAGACCTGTAGCAAAAGAGGAAGATACATATGAAAATGTGGATCCAGGATCAAATAATACAGAAGCCGTGCAATCACAAACCAAGAGATTACCTGTGATAACAGCATGAGATGTCTCTGCTTCAGACCTCCCGGGGAAAGCATAGCAATGGGCCCTATCACCTGTCTGCCCATTGCCCCTACCATGTTGTGCTGCACTAGTTCCAACTTGCCCGCCACCCCAGCTACTTTCGTGACCATTATTACCTGGCCACCACGTTCATCAGAATGGCGGCCTCTCCCATGACCACCTCTACCTCTAATTATTGGGGGTCTGTAACTCTGTCTAGGACAGTAACTCCTAATATGTCCAGTCTCTCCACATCCATAACACTCTGGAGTCTATCATAGGCATCTGTGAGAATGACGAAGTCAGGGGATAACCTCCAAACTCAGAGAAATGTTGAAGGGTCTGCGATGGACCCCCAGCTACAGCCTGCAGTGAAGACTGAATAGGTCGGGCTGGGTAACCTCCCGAACTCTGCCCTCTGGAGTAAGAACCACTAAACTCACCTCCCTTGCAGAACTTCTTAGATGTCGATGCCATGGTGAAGTCGTCTAGCTTCACCCCCTCTACCTCTATCAAAAAATCAACCACTTCTTGAAAGGATTTTGCTGCGGCAGCTACGTGTAAGGCTGGGATCTGCAAATCTGACCTCAATCCTTTCACAAAGCAGCGAATCCTCTCTTGTGAATTGAAGCAAAGTTGGGTGGCATACATGGATAGTGCACGAAATTTGGCCTCATAAGCGGTAACAGACATCCTTCCTTGATCTAGGCTCAGGAACTCATCTCTCCTCTTGTCCCTCAAAGTCCGGGGTATATACTTCTCTATAAATATGATAGAGAATGATGCCCAGGTCATAGGTGGTGCCTGTGCTGGTTGACACTCAACATACGATCGCCACCACATTTTGGAATTCCCCTGAAACTGGTAGGTCACAAACTCAACACCGAATCGTTCTACTATGTCCATCTTATGTTGCAGCTCATGACAATCAACCAGAAAATCATAGGCATCCTCAGATTCAGCACCCTTGAAGACTGGAGGTTTAAACTTTAAGAATTTAGTGAAAAGTTCGTGCTGATCACTCGTCATTATAGACCCTGTAGTCAATCGAGGAAACGTGCCTACTTCCAATGAGGCAACCATGCGGGGAGCCACAGCAGTTGCATGTTGTACTTCCGGAACCTGAGGTGCTGGTACAGGAAACACTGGAGGTGTCTGGCCCCGATCAGATAACCCGCTAAGATAGGTAAGAACCTGGTTAATCATCTCTGGGTAGGTTGGGGTGGTAATTCCTCATCCAGAACCTGTTCGTTTTCCCCTTCCTCACCCTCTCTTACTACCTAATCAGCCGGCGGAGGAGTCACCTTCCTATTACTAGCTGGACCAGGTGTTTGTCCTCTACCTCTAGAGATCGTCCTCCTGCGACCTCTACCACAGCCTCTTGCCACTGCTCCTTCTCGAGCTACAGCCCCAATGTTTGGCTCAGACGCACCCTGTCTTGTTGGTGTTGGTGTTGGCTCAGTTGTTGCTCTAGTTCTAACCATCTGCGAAATAGAGTGAGGATGTCAGATACCAATTTGTATCAACTAGATACCTATTGGATCCATGTAATAGCACGAGAGAATGAAAGAATGGAATTTTCCTAAAGTTCTATAGCCTCTCAAAGAAAAGTAAGGGTGTCGCCCTACTGTTCCTCAAGACTCTACTAGACTCGTTCTTGTGTGATGAGACCAACGAACCTTGCTCTCTGATACCATGTTTTTCACGACCCAAAACGGGCCGCGAGTGGCACCCACACTTATTCTCCTAGGTGAGCGAACCAACAAATCTAAACCCCAACATTCACAAACAGTTCAACTATAAATAGTATAAATAATGTGGGAGCTCCAAAACACATTAACGAAACCAATTAAATCAACTTCTAAAGTTAAATACTTGTTATTCCCAAAATCTAGAAGTCATCACACCAAGAACATCTATCCTCAAATTTCTAAATCTAAGAGTATTTAAGAAGCTAAAAATAGTAAAAAGATGGTCCATGTCCAAACTTCAAGACATCACGACGTGAAGGAGAGAATCCAACAAGAGCTAGAAATAATAGCTCACCTTGAAATCTGATATGCTGAAGACTGGCTAGAGTTGAGGACGAGTCGAAGTCGATGGCACGCTTGCTGCACTCCACAAACAACAAAGAAGAAAATAACAAGTAGGGGTCAGTACAACGAACACGTACTAAGTAGGTATCATCGGCCAACTCAAAATAGAAAACAATATATACTGAATAATAATATATATTCAACCATAATACTTAACAGGTGACAATCAACAAGTATAAAAACCATTAGCAACAACACCAAGCACGCCTATGAGGACTCAAGCCTCCATACCTGACTCATTTGGGAAATAGGTTCTTTGAATTTGAGTATATTAACATAATTCAAGATTCATTCTCTTTATCATTATTGTGTCAGAACGTGACACTCTGATCCCTTAATACTACCGTGTTAGAACGTGCCACCCGATCCCCTAATACTACCATGTCGGAAAGTGACAACTGATCCCCTAATACTACCGTGTCAGAACGTGACACCTGATCCCCTATTATTACCATGTCGGAACGTGACACTCGACCCCCTAATACTACCGTGTCGGAACGTGACACCCGATCCCCTAATATTACCGTGTCTGAACGTGACACTGTGATCCCCTAATATTACCGTGTCGGAACGTGACACTCCGATCCATTTATCCCATTATTTTAGTTCATCAAGCATTCTTTATAGAGAGGATTTAAGATTGAAGATTCAAACAATATCATCATTCTTACCACCACAATTACACCATCACAACATACAAACACACAATCAAGCATATAGAAGACTTTACAATACCACCCAATACATATCAATCGCTATTTAGAGTTTATCTATCACACAGAAATAAACCATAACCTACCTCTACCGAAGAATCGTGATCAAGCAAGCTACTTCCCCAATGCCTTTGCTTTCCTCTTCGTTCTCTCTTTCTCGCTCGTTCTCCCTCTCTATTCTTTTTATTTTTCTTCTCCAGATTCTTTTTCTTTTACCCTAATTATCATATAATCAATTATAAAAGATGATAAAAGTAACCCACACTTTATTCCCTTATTAACTTCTTTAACCCCCAAGTAAATAATTTATTAAACTTGCCCCACTTATTCCATAATTATAATCATGAATAGTCCAAAACATCCCTTTAAAACTTTTAGCAGAAATCCGACCCAGTCGGGGATACGCCGCTTGTGAGGGACCGTCGTATCCACGACGGTCAGTCCTGCAGGTCCATCACGAAGTTCAGAGAGTTAAATTGAGTAGTGAAGCTTGTGACGGTCCGTCGTATCTACAACGGTCCGTCCTGCAGGTCCGTTACAAAGTTAAGAGTGTCGATCCCAGTACCCAGATTTCAGAGTTGAAGAGTTTTGGAACGAAGACCCTTGACGAGCCATCGTGCCTATGACGGCTCGTCCTACTTGTCTTCGATGGTAATGAGGATAGCAACAGAAGCAATTACACAAGTATGGGACGACGGAGTCCATCACGGTCCGTCGTGACCATGACGGTCCATCGCGTGATCCGTCAACCCAGTCAGTTTTTATCAAAATTAGTTCTACTGCTCGAACCGACTAAACACATAGTTACAATTATGCCTCGAACTACGTAGTGAGATAGTAAGTACAAATGAAGAAATAACAGTAAAAGAAATAATTATAGGAGGAATACCGTTAATAATACCATTTAAAATTTATCAAGGAAACTAGAACATTACACTAGGAATAAAATGGTTAGAAAAGGTTAAACCATACAATATAGAAAATGAAAAACTAACAATAACCTGTCAAAATAAGAAAATAATCATTAAAAGGACGAAATGAATAATGAAAATATATATACTTGATAAAATTATTGTAGAAGGATACCACAACAGATACTATACCCCTATGATAGATACAGGAGCAGAAGCAAATATATGTAAATATAATTGTTTACCTGAAGATGAATGGGAAAAACTAAAAACACCTATGGTAGTAACATGATTTAATAATGAAGGAAGTATGATTACATATAAAGCAAAAAATATAAAAATACAAATATGGGATTAAATACTAACAATAGAAGAAATGTATAATTTTGAGTTCACAATGAAAGATATGTTATTAGGAATATCATTTTTAGATAAATTTTACCCACACATAATAACAAAAACACATTGGTGGTTTTACTACACCATGCAGAAACAAAATAGGAGCAAAAAGAGTAAATAATAAACAACGCAAACCTATAGAATGGATAAAAGGAAGTGAAAAAAATAAATCAAGAAATGGAAAATATAAAAAAACAAATAACACAATTAGAAATTATAATATTTACAATAGACAAAGTTAAAATAATTAATGAACAACTAGAATTACTTTATAATGATAATCCATTACAAGGATGGGAAAAACATAAGACAAAAATAAAAATTGAATTAATAGATGAAAACAACATAATAACACAAAAACCATTGAAATATAATTTTAATGATTTAAAAGAATTCAAAATACATATAGATGAACTATTAGAGAATAATTATATACAAGAAAATAATAGTAAACATACAAGTCCTGCATTCATAGTTAATAAACATAGTGAACAAAAAATAGGAAAAAGTAGAATGGTTATAGATTATCGTAATCTTAATGCAAATAATAAAACATACAATTACCCAATTCCAAATAAAATACTAAAAATAAGACAAATACAAGGATATAACTATTTTAGTAAATTTGACTGTAAATCAGGATTTTATCTCCTAAAACAAGAAGAAGAATTTAAACAACTAACAGCATTTACTGTACCACAAGGATTTTATGAATGGAATGTTTACCATTTGGATATAAAAATGCACCCGGTAGATATCAACATTTTATGGATAACCATTTCAATCAACTGGAAAATTGCATTGTCTATATAGATGATATATTATTATATTCTAAAACACAAGATGAACATATTAGATTATTAGAAAAACTTATACATATAATTAAACATTTAGGTATAAGTTGAAGTAAAAAGAAAGTAGAAATTATGAAACCACAGATAGAATTTCTAGGAATACAAATAGATAGAAATGGCATAAAAATGCAAAACCACATAGTACGAAAAATAATCACCCTTGATGAAAATATAGATACAAATAAGAAATTACAATCCTGTATAGGATTAGTAAACCAAGTAAGAGAATATAAACCTAAATTAGCAAAACATTTAAAATCATTACATAAAAAACTTAAAAAAGATGTTGAATATTATTTTGACAATAAGGATAAAGAACATATAAGACATATTAAGAGTTTATGTAAAAAATTACAAAAACTATATTTTCCTAATGAAAATAGATCATTTACTTATATTGTTGAAACAGATTCCAGTTATCATAGTTATGGAGGAGTTTTAAAATATAAATATCAAAAAGAAAAAATAGAACACCATTGCAGATATTATTCAGGATCTTATGCAGAAGCACAAATGAAATGAGAAATAAATAGAAAAGAAATATTCGCATTATATAAATGTTTAATAGCATTTGAACCATATAATGTTTATAACAAATTTATTGTGAGAACAGATAATACACAAGTAAAATGATGGATAACTAAAAAGGTAACAGACTCAGTTACAAAAAAAGAAATAAGGAGATTAGTATTAAATATATTAAACTTTACATTTACAATTGAAGTGATAAAAACTAACAAGAATATTATTGCAGATTACCTCTCACGAGGAAACTAGTTCAAAAATACAAGAAAAAATACTAGTTGCCATAACTACACTTTGCCAAAAAGTGGAAAGTCTTGACAGTGAAGTACAACTATTGAAGAAAGCATCTAATAGTCAGTAGCATGACTCTAAATATGCGGAGCTACGTCGTCCGGCAAAATATAAAAGGCCAGAACTAAAAGGTTAAGTTCAGAAACACCTAAAAACTCAAAATACTAACAAATTATCAACTGTGGGTACAAATAAATCAAGTACAAGTAAAGGAAAAAATATCAATTTAAACAATCTATTTGAAAAACCATTCATTCCCAGAAAATAAATTATAGATATAACACCAAATCCACAAACTTCTACCTACGCAGAAAGCCTAAACAGAGAAAAGAACATATATAACCATATTACCCAATCATATACCGAAAACATATATACAATCAAAATATTTTTAAAACTCAAGCCAAGATCTACTACCACTACATAAAAAACACAAGATTATGTAACCCAACATCTGCAAGGCTACAACTAACTAATCGCACAACCTAAAACTAACCCAAACTTGGTTAGAACTTGTTACAGTTATGGACTACTTAGTAGGGTATATACATACGGTGGTAAATAAATAAGTGGAATCCCTGAGATCCACAAAGCCTGTTAAACATACAAAAGAATTACAAAAGGCAACCTATTTTTTATAAAATTTTATACAGCACCAGCAGAAATACTTTTTCACGAAATAAAACCAACTATCCAAGTTAAAATTGGATTGACACAGAAAATGATAAGTCCTAAAGTTGAGATACCTAATTTTTATGCAAATAAAAGAACAACTGGGTTATCAACTATAATCCAAGAACTAGCTACAAATTATCTACAAGGAATTGCTATTTGGAGTTATTATTCCAGAGATCATTTAATGATATATGCAAATTCCAAAGAAGTTAGGACAGCAGATATGGCAGAAGTACAGAGATGGATATTATCTTTGTTAAAGCCAGAATTACCACAAACAACTAGAGCTTTGAAGCAAGGATTTATTTTGAAAGAATTATTAACCAGATATTGCAAACTGATTGTACATAAGTATCAGGAACATATATGTTCAAAATGCAATGGAGAAGATAACTATGTCCCAAACGTACAGCTGGAATGAACTAAGAAGAAGATAAATGAAAAAATAGACAAAAAGAGATATGTACAAATTAGTCAATTTGTATAGTTTTACTTTTTGATTCATGTAAATTGTCGGCCAAGAATGCCATTAAATAAAAAAAAAGTCATGAAAGGACATTAGGAACTTGTATATAAGTGGCATTTGCCTTTGTAAATAAATCATCAATCACTAACCATCCACACATCTCTCTTTTCCGCAATATAGTTGATCCCCCCCACATTGGTATCAGAGCTTAGTTAAAAATAAGCTAAGATAAGAAATATCTATGGAAAACAAATCAACTAAGATGGATGATCTACAACAACAGGTATATTCGTTTATGCTTATGAATAGCTAAACTGCTTTATTCCTTATAATCTCTTCATTAATTATAAATATTCCTTATGCTATAGTACTGTTATGATAATCATCTTTAGAAGGTTTGCGATGGAAATATTCTGAGAATAGGTAAGCTCAGACTATGCCATCGTAAGATTGAAATCGGTAGGAAAGAAGGCCGTTTAGGGGAGTACACAAAATTGAGGCGCTGTTAGGGTAACTGATTGAAGAAGAAAACCATAGTAGTGACTAGAACAGATGATTAAAATAACTTTAGTATAATATGATGAATAAGTATAATCAACTAAGAGGTTAGAGGGAATAAACTTTACAAAGCAAAGCATATGATACAAATGAATACCTATTTGTTAAATGATGATGTTAATTACAAGATATTAGTACTCTATTTATTAAAAGACATTGATTTTGACATAAAAAGAATAATTTATGAAAAATTATTAATATTAGAGATAATAGAAGAAACAACCCAAAGTTGGGTAGAATTAATCATACTAGATGACATAGATCTATATGATGAAATAGACTTGGAATTATAAAAGTATGATTGAACAAAAAAGGTTTGAAATTTGGTAAAAAAGAAGTAATAATATTTATAAGATAAAATTTATTAAAGATCCAAGAAAACTAAGTAAACTTTTTGAAATTTTGTACTGAAAAATATAAATGGATAAAGAAATAGAACATAGACAAAGACTACAGAAAAAATAACTGAATTAGAGCAAGAGTTAGAACGTAGAAAAAATAGACTTGAACAAAATATATTAGCAGAAGTATGTCAAAAATCGATACTAGCACAAAGAAAAGTAATATTTATCTTAGAAATACAATTAAATCACCTTGAGTATAAATTACAACACAACCTACCATGAATAAAGAAGAATATGCAGTAGACAAAAAGATATATGAAAGTCTTGGCGGACTAAAAATAAAAATAATATTTTCAAATCTAGGAAGAAGATACAAAAAGATAGGAAATACTATGTACTTAATACTTAAAAAAGAAACAGCTAAATTAGAAGATAGCTTGATAGCTATGGTAAGAATACCAAAAGAAAATGAAGTAATATATAAATCAAGAGAGATTGAAAAAATAAAAATACAAGCAAAGCAAGAAGTACAACATTTAGAAGATATAAAAAATACAAGAATAAGTGAATTAGAACAAGAATTAGCTAAGTTAAAATTATTATATGACATTAAACAAAGGGAAAAACAAAAAGAAAAAAAATAAAGAATTTGAGTTAACTAATGAAATAAATGAAATGAAACAAAAATTAAAGGAAAACCTTGAAGTAAATGAAATAGATGAAATAAATGAATCAGATACAACAAACGATCAAAAATAAGAAATAAGTGATATAAGTGAAACATACACAGAAATTCTAGAACAAATAAATAAGCCGAAAAAATTAGAAATAAATTCAGGAGATATGAATTGACTGTACATCAAGAGTTAAAACTCCAGACAATAGTCCCAGAAATAGTACCTGAAGTAGTCCTAAATGGACAACACCAACTTACTATACAGAAAATTATGAACAATCAGATAGAACAAATGTAATATGGAATAGTAGATTAAATAAAAAATGGACACCTAAACCAATAACTGAACAATATATTTTCTTGGATCTAGATTGTTACGGATATAAATAAAGAAATATTACTATGGATAGGAAATATATCTAAACAACTAATTGATAACAAAATAACAGCAAAAGAAACGCCGAAATATATAGAAAGAACATTTGTTGGAACAACAAAATTATGGATAGAAAATTTACCCCCAGAAAGTCTAAAAAGACTTAGAAATGATAAGAAAATGGATGGATCTCCATCAACAACAAATATAGATATACTAGATAAATATGAACTAGCAATAAGAAATGAATTTGGATGTATGACCACAGAAATAAAAGAACAGAATAGAGAAAAAATAATAAATAGACAACTTATGACAAAATTAACTATATATAAAATGTGTTATATAGAAGAATACACTTGTGCATTCAAAGAATATTATTACAAAGCAAGATATGATATAAATGAAGCAAAAAAAAAATAAGACAACAATATTTTACAAAATTACCAGAACCATTTAGTACAATAATAATTAAAGACTGGAATGATGAAGGATTAACAGATACTTTGGAGCTAGAATAAAATTTTTACAACAATGATCTATACAACTATGTGAAAAATAAAAAGAAAAAAATGAAAAAAGTACTAATTAAAAATTTAGCTTTTTGCAAAAATAAAACAGCACCACAATTTGGTTGTACAAATAAATATTATAAAACGCAAAGACCTAAGAAAAATTAAAATTATAGAAAAACTAAAACTAGGTATAAATATAAAAAACCAAGACAAAGATATTATGTAAAAAATTATAAAATGAAAAGGCCATATAGACCAAAAAGAAAAATATCACAATGCACTCGTTATAATTGTTGAAAGATAGGACATTTAGCTAGAGATTGTAAATTACCCAAAGATCCAAAAAGAAAACAGATTGGAGAAATAATAATAGATAATGATGAATATATGCAAATAGAATATATAGACTATGAATTAAGTGAAAACGATAGTATATCTGAAGTATCAGATATAGAAACTGAAAATGAAGAAGAAAATATTAATCTAAATAATGACGAAATAGATGAAGAAATATAATGTCTGAAGATGATATAAAATTAATATCTAAAGAAGATTATCAAAATGAAGAATTATGAGAACAAGAACTTATATTTGATAATTCAATTTTTGAACAAATAAATGGAAAAGAATTAGACTTAAGTGTTGAAAAAAAATTTGATTTACCTATTAGTTAGCTAGAAAGAACACATCATTGATTGTAAATATACAAGAGGAAAAGCACAAATACCTATACTAAATAAGAGGATAATTAATAAAGAAATACAAGATATAAAAGCTAAAACACCCATAAAATACGTACACTTAGGAGGAACAGAAATATTGATAAAAGCTTGTTTTAGAGAAGGTTTAGATACACCTATTGCAATGTACTTAGCAGATGATAGAATTATACATCCTATAGAAAAAAGCGTAACTAGTGCAGTAAAAGGAAACCTAATATACCAAAAATTTAAATTTATAATAAGTGCCAATTATTCAATAGCATTAACAGATGGAAATATAGATAAATCATTAGTATTATATTGCAAGATGTCTGGAATAGAGTTAGCACCAGGAAGTAAAATATTTACAATAAGATGTAAAAATTATATATATTTTTGACAAAATACAAAGTAACAGCGAGAAATAAAATTGATAAAATAAAAGTAGAAAATCCCATTGAAGAAATAATTACTGTAATAGACAATAATGACTATAACTATAAGGAAATTGACATAGAAGAAGACTAAGAAATTGTAAAAGAAAGACTAAGCACTTAAAGTGTACCAAATACATTAACAAGAACTGCCTCATCAAGAATGAGCACATCTAGAAGAAACCATGAAATTCCACAAAAATTATTAGAAAATATAACACCATACCATTTTTTTATAACATGAATAATAGACCAAAGAAGATATAAAATTTTAATAAGTACAAGACAAGAAGAAAATTACATATAAGTGAATTAGTGTTAGAAACAGAAATTATAAAAACAGGACAATTATGCCCCAGACTACCAAATGAGATAGTAAATACAAATGAAGAAATAACAGAAAAAGAAATAATTATAGGAGGAATACCATTAATAGTACCATTTAAAATTTATCAAGAAAACCAGAACATTACACTATGAAAAAGTGTCACGACCCAAAACGAGCCGCGAGTGGCACCCACACTTATCCTACTATGTGAGAGAACCAACCAATCTAAACCCCAACATTTCAACCATAAGAACCAGAAAATATAATACGGAAGACTTAAAAATCATTAATAAACATCGATTAAATAACTTCAAAAACTCAATACTTATTATTCCCAAAATCTGGAAGTCATCACCACAAGAAAATTCTATCCTCAAATTACTAAATCTAAGAGTATCTAGGAAGCTAAAATAAGTAAACAGATGGTCCATGTCCGAACTTCAAGGACATCAAGACATGAATGAGGGAGAATCCAGTCCGAGCTAGGAACAATAGCTCACCCTAAAATCTGACGTGATGAAGACTGGCTAGAGTTGAGGACGAGTTGAAGACGATGGCACGTTTGCTGCACTCCAAAAATAACAAAGAAGAAAATTTACAAGTAGGGGTCAGTACAAGGCACAAGTATTGAGTAGGTATCATCGGCCAACTAAAAATAGAAAGAAATATATATCAGATAATAACATAAAATTGACTATCATACTCAACTGGTGACAACAACAAGTACCATAACCATTGGCCACAACCCAAACACATCTATGAGGACTCAAGCCTCCACACCATACTCATTTGGGGAATAAGTTCTTTAAATTTGAGTATATTAACATAATTCAAGATTCATTGTCTCTATTATCCTGGTGTCGGAACGTGACACTCCGATCCCCTACTACTACGTGTCGGTTCGTGACACCCGATCCCCTAATTCCTGGTGTCGGTACATGACACTCCGATCCCCTAATTCTACATGTCGATTCGTGAAACCCGATCCCCTAATTCTACGTGTCGGTTCGTGACACCCGATCCCCTAATTCTAGGTGTCGGTTCGTGACACCCGATCCCCTAATCTTATTCTTTCATTTCATCAAGCCTTCTTTTATACCAAGGCATCATCATTAACAAAGTGGTTTTAAGGTTTAAAATTCAACAGTCTCATCATGCTAATTCATCACAATTACATAATCACATCATGCAAGCACACAATTAAGCATATAGAAGACTTTACAAAATTACCCAATACATATCAATCGCTATTTAGAGTTTACCAAGGAATAGCATAAACTATAACCTACCTCAACCGAAGAATCGTTAATCAAGCAATCTACTTCTCCAATGCTTTTTGCTTTCTCTTCGTTCTCTCTTCTCTAGTTCGTTTCTCCCTTATTTTCTGTTCTTTCTATTTTTCCTTCTTCAAACTCTTTTCTTTTTACCCTAATTGTCATCTAGTTAAGTATAAAAGATGGTAAAAGTAACCCACTATTTATTTCAAGGTTACCTCCTTTAACCCCCAAGTAATTGAATTGTTAACATTAAACCACTAACTTTATAATCATAAGCACGACAAGTCCAAAACACCCCTTTAAAACTTTTTACAGAAATCCGACCCAGTAAGGGTTACGCATCCTGTGACGGTTCGTCGTGCCTGTGACGGTCCGTCCTGCTGTTTCCGTCACAAAGTTCGGAGAGTCGAATTCATTAAAGACTTTGTGACGGTCCGTCGTGCCTACGACTGTCCGTCCTGCCATGTCATCGCGAAGTTCAGAGAGTCGATCTCAATACCCAAATTTCCAGAGTCTAAGTGTTTTGGAACGAGACCCCCTTGACGGTCCGTCGTACCCATGACGGTCCGTCGTGGGATCCGTCGACCCAGACAACTATTACTAGAATAAACTCTACTGCTCAAAATGACTAAATAGTTCGTTACAATAGATACCAATTTACCCATCGTTCGTCCTCGAACGATCATAACCAGAAAAACAAGGGCGATAAAGAGTACCTGAATCTGTGAAAAGGTGTGGATATCTTTCTTGCATATCAGCCTCTTTCTCCCAAGTGGACTCTTCAACTGGCCGATTCTTCCATTGAACCTTGATGGATGCAATCTCCCTTGATCTCAACTTGCGGACTTCTCTATCTAAAATGGCAACAGGCTCCTCCTCATAAGACAAATTTTCATCAACAAGAACTGAATCCCAACGAATGATGTATTTTTCATCCCCATGTTATCATTTCAGCATAGACACATGAAATACCGGGTGCACTCCTGAGAGTCCTGGGGGCAAGGCTAATTCATAAGCTACCTCCCCCACGCGCTTCAGAACTTCAAATCGACCAATGTATCTTGGACTAAGCTTACCCCGCGTTTTGACCCGCATCACCCTTTTCATGGGTGAAACCTTCAGCAAGACTTGTTCACCCTCCATAAACTCCAAGACTCTGACCTTTAGATCTGCATATTCCTTCTATCTACTTTGAACCTCTAAAAGCTTTTCTTGAATACATTTCACTTGATCTAACGATTCCCTCAGAAGGTCGGTACTCCAAGGTCTAACCTCAAATGCATCAAAACACCCAATGGGAGACCTACATCTTCTCCCATACAGTGCCTCAAATAGGGCCATATCAATACTTGAGTGATAGCTATTGTTGTATGAGAACTCGGCTAAGGTTAAGAAGTTATCCCAATGACCACCAAACTCTATAACACATGCACGAAACATATCCTCCAAAACCTGAATCGTTCGCTCAGACTGACCACCAGTCTGAGGGTGAAATGCAGTACTAAGATCCAACCTAGTATCTAATTCAGCATGCAATGTTTTCCAAAACAGAGAAGTAAGTTGCGTACCTCTATCTGATATGATGGAGAGTGGGACTCCAGGCAATCGAACAATTTCTGAGATATAAAGTTTGGCTAACTTCTCTGCATTGTAAGTCACCTTAACCGGAATTAAGTGAGCAGACTTAGTTAATCTGTCAACAATCACCCAAATAGAGTCATACTTACCCATTTTCTTTGGAAGACCAACCACGAAGTCCATTGCAATCCTCTACCACTTCAATTCAGGAATGGGCATTCTCTGAAGTGTCCCTCCAGGCTTCTGGTGTTCATACTTTACCTGCTGACAATTCAGGCATTGAGCAATAAAATCAATAATGTCACGCTTCATCCTACTCAACAAAAAATTTTGCTTTAGGTCACGATACATCCTGGTTGCACCAGGATGTATAGAATACCATGAACTATGAGCCTCTGTAAGAATAGTGTGAATCAAATCATCAACGCCGGGTACACATACCCTTCCCTTAATTCTCAAAACACCTTCCTCATCGATTTTTACTTCTTTAGCCTCTCCTCGCGTTACCTTATCTCGAATCCGGATCAGTTTCTCATTAGTAAACTGCTTTCCCTTAATCTTGTAAAGAAAGGAAGATCTTGCCTCTACACAGGCCAAAACTCCTTCTCTAGTACTTCCAGCCTTATAATGTCATTAGCCAAAGTCTGAACCTCTCTAGCCAATGGGCGTCTAGAAACCTGCAAGTGAGCTAGACTTCCCATGCTTCCTGCCTTTCTACTTAAAGCATCCGCCACGACATTAGCTTTTCCCGGATGATAAAAGATGGTGATATCATAGTCCTTCAGTAGTTCCATCCACCTCCTCTGTCTCAAATTCAAATCTTTCTGAGAAAAGACATTATGTAAACTGCGATGATCTGTATAGACTTCACACTTAACCCCATATCGATAATGTCTCCATTGCTTTAATGCAAACACTACTGTAGCCAATTCCAAATCATGTGTTGGATAATTACGTTCATGCACCTTTAATTGCTTTAAAGCATAAGAAATTACATTCTTCTCTTGCATTAGCACTGCACCCAAACCAGAATAGGATGCATCACAATAAACAATGAAATTTTTACCTTCCACTGGCAGGGTAAGAATTGGTACAGTAGTCAACAAGGTCTTGAGTTTCTGAAAGCTTTCTTCACACTCGTCTGACCATACAAATGGAACACTCTGCTTAGTTAAGTTTGTCAATTGGGAAGCAATAGAAGAAAATCCCTTGACAAATCGACGGTAGTAGCTAGCTAAACCAACAAAGCTCCTTACCTCCGTAACATTAGTAGATCTTACCCAACTCTTCACTGCTTCGATCTTAGAAGGATCCACCATCACTCCATCCATAGAAACCACATGCCCCAAGAAGGACACTGAATCTAGCCAAAACTCACACTTGGAGAATTTGGCATAAATCTTTTTCTCCCTCAACATTTCCAATACAATTCTCAAGTGCTCCTCATGTTCTTTCCTGCTCTTTGAGTATACCAGTATATCATCGATGAATACAATGACAAAGAGATCCAGATATGGCTTAAAAATCCCGTTCATTAAGCTCATGAAAGCAGCAGGGGCATTCGTAAGTCCAAAAGACATTACTAAGAACTCATAATGTCCATACCTTGTCCGAAAAGCAATCTTTGGCACATCCATTGCCCATATTTTCAATTGATGATAACTGGATCTCAAATCGATTTTTGAGAAGGTACAAGCACCTTGTAACTGATTGAACAAATCATCGATGCGAGGAAGAGGGTACTTGTTCTGAATAGTTACCTTATTCAGTTGACTGTAGTCTATGCACATCCGAAAACTTCCATCCTTCTTCTTCACAAACAAAACAGGAGCACCCCAAGGGGAAGCGCTTGGTCTAATAAAGCCTTTGCCTAACAACTCTTGAAGTTGGGCCTTCAACTCCCTTAACTCAGCGGGATCCATTCTATAAGGGGGTATGAAAATGGGGCGCGTATTCGGCTCCAGATCAATGCAAAAGTCAATATCCCTATCCGGTGGCATACAAGGAAGGTCTGCAGGAAACACATCCAGAAACTCACGGACTATCGAAACCGACTCAATTGAAGGTACTTGGGTAGTATCATCCCTGAGGTGTGCTAAGAAAGCTAAACACCCTTTACTAATCATTCTCTTAGCACGAAGAAAGGAGATGCTACGAACTAGAGTGGAAGTATAGTCACCATACCACACTAACGGATCTGTCCCAGGCTTGGCCAATGTTACAGTTTAAGCATTACAATCTAAGATTGCAAAATTTGGAGACAACCAAGTCATACCCAAAATTACATCGAAGTCAACCATTTCTAGGATAACCAAGTCTACTTGAGTATTGCTCCCCACAAAAGTCACAAGACAAGACCTATACACCTTTTCAACTATCACAGACTCACCCATCGGAGTAGAGAGACGAATAGGCATGTCAAGCAATTCACAATGTAAATTATGACCAATAGGAAATGAGGAAGATAGATATGAAAATGTGGAGCCAGGATCAAATAATACAGAAGTCATGCAATCACAAACCAAAATATTACCTGTGATAACAACATTAGATGTGTCCGCTTCAGACCTCCTAGGGAAAGCATAACAATGGGCCCTATCACCTGTCTGTCCGTTGCCCCTACCATGTTGCGCTTTAGTAGTTCCAGTTTGCCCGCCACCCCGATAGATTTGGTGACCTCCATTACCTTGGCTACCCCGTCCTCCAGAATAGCGGCCTCTTCCATGACCACCTCTGCCTCTAACTATTGGGGGTCTGTATTTCTATTTTGGACAATACCTCCTAATATGTCCAGTCTCCCCAAACCCATAACACTCTATGGTTTCAAGCATAGGTCTTTGTGAGAACGACGGAGTCTGGGGACAACCCCCAAACTCAGGGAAGTGTTGACCAATATGCGGTGGACCCCTAGCTACAACCTGCAGTGAAGACTGAATAGGTCGGGTTGTGTAACCTCCTGAACTCTTCCCTCTAGAGTAAGACCCACCAAACTCACCTCCCTTACAAAACTTCTTAGGTGTCGATGCCCTAGTGAAGTCATCTGGCTTCACTCCCTCCATTTCTATCACAAAATCTACCACCTCCTGAAAGGATTTTGCTGTTGTAGCTACCTGTAAGGATGGAATCTGCAAATCTGACCTCAATCCCATCACAAAACGGTGAATTCGCTCCTGTGGACTGAAGCAAAGCTTGGTGGCATACCTGGATAATGCACGAAACTTAGCCTCATACGCAGTAACTGACATCCTGCCTTGCTCTAGGCTCAGGAATTCATCCCTCCTCCTATCCATCAAAGTCTGGGGTATATACTTCTCCATAAACAAGCTAGAGAATGATGCCCAAGTGATGGGTGGTGCCTGTGCTGGTTGATACTCAACATACGATCGCCACCACATTTTGGCATTTCCCTGAAACTGATAGGTTACAAACTCAACACCGAATCGTTCCACTATGCCCATCTTATGTAGCAGCTAATGACAATCAACCAGAAAATCATAGGCATCCTCAGATTCAGCACCCTTGAAGACTGGAGGTTTCAATTTCAAGAACTTACTGAAAAGTTCGTGACGATCACTTGTCATCATAGGTCCTGTAGTCAATCGAGGAAATGTGCCTATTTCTAATGAGGCATCCATGCGGGGAGCCACAGCAGCTGCACGTTGTACTCCCAGAACCTGAGGTGCAGGTGCAGAAAACACAGGAGGTGTTTGGCCTTGATTAAATAACCCGCTAAGATAAGCAAGAACCTGATTAATCATCTCTGGGTAGGTTGGAGTGGTAATTCCTCATTCTGTACTTATTCATTCTCCCCTTCCTCATCCTCTCTTAATACTTCCTCAGTCGGTGGAGGAGTCACCGTCCTAGTACCAGCTAGGCCAGGTGCTTGTCCTCTTCCTCTAGATGACGTCCTTCCGCGACCTCTTGTCACTGCTCCTCTTCGAGCTACAGCCTCAGTGGCTGTTACTGACGCATCTTGTCTTGCCGGTTTTGGTGTTGGCGCAGTTGTTGCTCTAGTTCTAACCATCTGCGAAATAGAGTGAAGATGGTCAGATACCAATTTGTATCACCCAGATACCAATTGGATCCAAGTAATATCACGAAAGAAAAAAAGAATGGAATTTTCCTAAAGTCATGTAGCCTATCAAAGAAAAGTAAAGGCGTCCCCCTACCGTTCCTCAAGACTCTACTAGATTCTTTCTTGTGTGATGAGACCAATGAACCTAATGCTCTGATACCAAGTTTGTCACGACCCAAAATGAGCCGCGAGTGGCACCCACACTTATCCTACTATGTGAGCGAACCAACCAATCTAAAGCCCAACATTTCAACCATAAGAACTAGAAAATATAATACGGAAGACTTAAAACTCATTATTAAACATCGATTAAATAACTTCTAAATTTCAATACTTATTATTCCCAAAATCTGGAAGTCATCACCACAAGAACATTTTATCCTCAAATTACTAAATCTAAGAGTATTTAGGAAGCTAAAATAAGTAAACAGATGGTCCATTTCCGAACTTCAAGGACATCAAGACATGAATGAGAGAGAATCCAGTCCGAGCTAGGAACAATAGCTCACCCTGAAATCTGACGTGATTAAGACTGGCTAGAGTTGAGGACGAGTTGAAGACGATGGCACATTTGCTGCACTCCACAAATAACAAAGAAGAAAATTTACAAGTAGGGGTCATTACAAAGCACAAGTACTGAGTAGGCATCATCGGCAAACTCAAAATAGAAAGCAATATATATCAGATAATAACATAAAATAGACTACCATACTCAACAGGTGACAACAACAAGTACCATAACCATTGGCCACAACCCAAGCACGAGGACTCAAGCCTCCACACCATACTCATTTGGGGAATAAGTTCTTTAAATTTGAGTATATTAAAATAATTTAAGATTCATTCTCTCTATTATCCTGGTGTCGGAACGTGACACTCTGATCCCCTACTACAATGTGTCGGTTCGTGACACCCGATCCCCTAATTCCTGGTGTCGGTACGTGACACTCCGATCCCCTAATTTTATGTGTCGGTTTGTGACATCCGATCCCCTAATTCTACGTGTCGGTTCCTGACACCCGATCCCCTAATTCTACGTGTCGGTTCGTGACACCCGATCCCCTAATTCTACGTGTCGGTTCGTGACACCCGATCCCCTAATCTCATTCTTTCAGTTCATCAAGCCTTCTTTTATACCAAGGCATCATCATTAACAAAGAGGTTTTAAGGTATAAGATTCAGCAGTCTCATCATGCTAATTCATCACAATTACATAATCACATCATGCAAGTACACAATTAAGCATATAGAAGACTTTACAAAATTACCCAATACATATCAATCGCTATTTAGAACTTACTACGGAATAGCATAAACCATAACCTACCTCCACCGAAGAATCGTGAATCAAGCAATCTACTTCTCCAATGCTTTTTGCTTTCTCTTCGTTCTCTCTTCTCTCGTTCGTTTCTCCCTTCTTTTCAGTTCTTTCTATTTTTCCTTCTTCAAAATCTTTTCTCTTTACCCTAATTATCATCTAGTTAAGTATAAAAGATGGTAAAAGTAACCCACTATTTATTTCAAGGTTACCTCCTTTGACCCCCAAGTAATTGAATTATTAACATTAAACCACTAACTTTATAATCATAAGAAGGACAAGTCCAAAACACCCTTTTAAAACTTTTAACAGAAATCTGACCCAGTAAGGGTTACGCAGCCTGTGACGGTCCATCGTGCCTGCGACGTTCCGTCCTGCTGTTTCCGTCACAAAGTTTAGAGAGTCGACTTCATTAAAGACTCTGTGACGGTCCGTCGTGCCTACGACGGTCCGTCCTGCCATGTCGTCGCGAAGTTCAAAGAGTCGTTCTCAGTACCCAAATTTCCAGAGTCTAAGTGTTTTGGAACGAGACCCCCTTGACGGTTCGTCGTACCCATGACGGTCCGTCATGGGATCCGTCAACCCAAACAGTTATTACCAGAATAAACTCTACTGCTCAAAACGACTAAATAGCTCGTTACAATAAAATAGTTAGAAAAAGTTAAACCATACAATATAGAAAATGAACAACTAACAATAACCTGTCAAAATAAGAAAATAATCATTAATAGGACGAAAACAATAATGAAAATATATATACTTGCAAAAATTATTGTAGAAGGATACCACAACAGATACTATACCCCTATGATAGATACAAGAGCAGAACCAAATATATGTAAATATAATTATTTACCAGAAGATAAATGGGAAAAACTAAAAACACTTATGGCAGTAACAAAATTTAATAATGAAGGAAGTATGATTACATATAAAGCAAAAAATATATAAAAATTCAAATATGAGATAAAATACTAGAAATAGAAGAAATGTATAATTTTGAGTTTACAACGAAAGATATGTTATTAGGAATGTCATTTTTAGATAAATTTTACCCACATATAATAACAAAAACACATTGGTGGTTTACTACACCATGCGGAAACAAAATAGGAGCAAAAAGAGTAAATAATAAACAACGCAAACCTATAGAATGGATAAAAGAATGTGAAAAAAATAAATCAAGATATGGAAAATATAAAAAACAAATAACACAATTAGAAATTATAATATTTACAATAGACAAAGTTAAAATAATTAATGAACAAATAGAATTACTTTATAATGATAATCCATTACAAGGATGGGAAAAACATAAGACTAAAATAAAAATTGAATTAATCGATGAAAACAACATAATAACTCAAAAACCATTGAAATATAATTTTGATGATTTAAAAGAATTCAAAATACATATAGATGAACTATTAGAGAATAATTATATACAAGAAAGTAATAGTAAACATACAAGTGCTGCATTCATAGTTAATAAACATAATGACCAAAAAAGAGGAAAAAGTAGAATGGTTATAGATTATCGCAATCTAAATGCCAAAACTAAAATATACAATTACCCAATACCAAATAAAATACTAAAAATAAGACAAATACAAGGATATAACTATTTTAGTAAATTTGACTGTAAATCAGGATTTTATCACATAAAACTAGAAAAAGAATCTAAACAACTAACAGCATTTACTGTACCACAAGGATTTTATGAATGGAATGTTTTACCATTTAAATATAAAAATGCACCAGGTAGATATCAAAAATTTATGGATAACCATTTCAATCAACTGGAAAATTTCATTGTCTATATAGATGATATATTATTATATTCTAAAACATAAGATGAACATATTAGATTATTAGAAAAATTTATACATATAATTAAATATTCATATATAAGTTTAAGTAAAAAGAAAGCAGAAATTATGAAACCACAGATAGAATTTCTAGGAATACAAATAGATAAAAAATGGAATAAAAATGCAAAACCACATAGTACAAAAAATAGTCACCCTTGATGAAAATATAGATACAAAAAAGAAATTACAATCCTTTCTAGGATTAGTAAACCAAGTAAGAGAATGTATACCGAAATTAGCAGAACATTTAAAATCATTACATAAAAAACTTAAAAAAGATGTTGAATATCATTTCGACAATAAGGATAAAGAACATATCAGACATATTAAGAGTTTATGTAAATAATTACCAAAACTATATTTTCCTTATGAAAATAGATCATTTACTTATATTGTTGAAATAGATTCAAGTAATCTTAGTTATGGAGGAGTTTTAAAATATAAATATGAAAAAGAAAAAATAGAACACCATTGCAGATACTATTCAGGATCTTATGCAGAAGCACAAATGAAATGGGAAATAAAAAGAAAAGAATTATTCGCATTATATAAATGTTTATTAGCATTTGAACCATATATTGTTTATAACAAATTTATTGTGAGAAGAGATAATACAAAAGTAAAATGGTGGATAACTAAAAAGGTAACAGACTCAGTTACAACAAAAGAAATAAGGAGATTAGTATTAAATATATTAAACTTTACATTTACAATTGAAGTGATAAAAACTAACATGAATATTATTGCGGATTACCTCTCACGAGGAAACTTGTCCAAATATACAAGAAAAAAATACTAGTTGCCATAACTACACTTTGCCAAAAAGTGGAAAGTCTTGACAGTTAAGTACAACTATTGAAGAAATCATCTAATAATCAACAGCATGACTCTAAATATGCAGATCTACGTCGTCCGGCAGGCGATAAAAGGCTAGAACTAAAAGGTGACATTGAGAAACACCTAAAAACTCAAAATACTAACAAATTATCAACTGCAGGTACAAATGAAGCAAGTACAAGTAAAGGAAAAAATATCAATTTAAACAATCTATTTTAAAAACCATTCATTCCCAGAAAATAAATTATAGATATAACACCAAATCCACAAACTTCTACCTACGCAGAAAGCCTAAATAGAGAAAAGAAGATATATGACCATATTACCCAATCATATATCGAAAACATATATACAATCCAAACTTTTTTAAACCTCAAGCCAAGATCTACTACCACTACAGAAAAAACACAAGATTATGTAACCCAACATTTGCAAGGCTACAACAAACTAATCACACAACCTAAAACTAACCCAAACTTGGTTAGAACTTGTTACAGTTATGGACTACTTAGTACGACATATACATATGATGGTACAGAAATAAGTGGAATCCCTAAGATCCACAAAGCCTTTTTAACATACAAAAGAATTACAACAGGCGTTTTATAAAATTTTATACAGCACCAACATAAATTCTTTTTGACGAAATAAAACCAACTATCCAAGTTATCCATATGGGATTGACACGGGAAATGATAATACCAGAGGATATATCGGCTCAGCCAGAAATACCTAAAGTTGAGATGCCTAATTTTTATACAAATAAAAGAACAATTGGGTTATCAACTATAATCCAAGAACTAGCTACAAATTATCTACAAGGAATTGCTATTAGGAGTTATTATCAGAGATCATTTAATGATATATGCAAATTCCAAAGAAGTTAGGACAGCAGATATGGAAGAAGTACAGAGATGGATATTATCTTTGTTAAAGCCAGAATTACCACCAACAACTAGAGCTTTGAAGCAAGTATTTATTTTGAAAGAATTATAAACCAGATATTGCAAATTGATTGGACATAAGTATCAGGAACATATATGTTCAAAATGCAATGGAGAAGATAAGTATGTCCCAGACGTACAGATGGAATGAACTAAGAAGAAGATAAAGGAAAAAATAGACATAAAGATATATGTACAAATTAGTCAATTTGTATTGTTTTACTTTTTGAGTCATGTAAATTGTATGCCAAGAAGGCCATTAAAAGAAAAAAGAAAAAAAAGTCATGAATAGTAGAGGACAAAAAGTCACATTCATGAATAGTAGAAGTCAAGTTACTGTGTAAATAGTAAAGGTTAGTAACTGTGTAAATAGTAAAGGTTAGTAACTGTTGAAATAGTGAAGGCCAATCGTCTTTTAGTAAGGATGAAAGGTCGTTAGGAACTTGTATATATGTGGCATTTGCCTTTGTAAATAAATCATCAATCACTAATCATCCACACATCTCTCTTTTCTTACAATTCCGCAATATAGTCGATGTCCCTAAAATTGGTATCAGATCTAAGTTAAAAATAAGCTAAGATAAGAAAATATCTATGGAAAATAAATCAACTATGACGGATGATCTACAAGAACAGGTATATTCATTTATGCTTATGAATAGCTAAACTGCTTTATTCCTTATAATCTCTTAATTAATTATAAATATTCATCATGCTATAGTACAGTTATGATAATCATCTTTAAAAGGTTTGCTATGGAAATATTCTGAGAATAGGTAAGACCAGACTATGCGATCCTAAGGTGGAAACCAGTAGGCAAGAAGACCGTTTAGGGGAGTACACAGAGTTGAGGCGTTGTTAGGGTAACTGATTGAAGATGAAAACCATAGTAGTGACTAGAACAGAAGATTAAAATAACTTTAGAATAATATGATGAATAAGTATAATTAACTAAGAGGTTAGAGGGAATAAACTTTAAAAAGCAAAGCATATGATAAAAATGAATACCTATTTGTTAAATGATGATGTTAATTACAAGATATTAGTACTCTATTTATTAAAAGACCTTGATTCTGACATAAAGAGAATAATTTATGAAAAACTATTAATAATAGAGATAATAGAAGAAACAACCCAAAGTTGGGCGAAATTAATCATAACAGATGACATAGATCTATATGATGAAATAGACTTAGAATTATAAAAGTATGATTGAACCAAAAAGGTTTGAAATTTGGCAAAAAAGAAGTAATAATATTAATAAGATAAAATTTATTAAAGATCCAAGCAAATTAAGTAAGCTTTTTAAAATTTTGTACAGAAAAATATAAATGGATAAAGAAATAGAACATAGACAAAGACTAATAGAAAAAAAAAACTAAATTAGAGCAACAGTTAGAACATAGAAAAAATAGACTTGAATAAAATATATTAGCAGAAGTATGTCAAAAATCGATACTAGCACAAAGAAAAGTAATATTTATCTTAGAAATACAATTAAATCACCTTGAGTATAAATTACAACACAACCTACCATGATTAAAGAAGAATATGCAGTAGAAGAAAAGATATATGAATGTCTTGATGGACTAAAAATAAAAATAATATTTTCAAATCTAGGAAGAAGATACAAAAAGATAGGAAATACTATGTACTTAATGCTTGAAAAAGAAACAGCTAAATTAGAAGATAGTTTGACAGCTATGGTAAGAATAGCAAAAGAAAATGAAGAAATAGATAAATCAAGAGAGATTGAAAAAATAAAAATATAAGCAAAGCAAGATGTACAACATTTAGAAGAAATAAAAAATACAAGAATAAGTGAATTAGAACAAGAATTAGATAAGTTAAAATGTCACAACTCAAAACGAGCCGCGAGTGGCACCCACATTTATCCTACTATGTGAGCTAACCAACCAATCTAAACCCCAACATTTCAACCATAAGAAACAGAATATAATGCGGAAGGCTTTGTAACGACCTGTTTAGTCGTTTTGAGTAGCAGATTTTATTTCTGGAAAAACAAGCTGAGACGACGGAACCCACGACGGACCGTCGAGGGTGTCTCGTCCCAAAACACTTAGAAATTTTGAAATTTGTGTGCTGAAATCGACTCTCTAAACTTTGTGACGGACTTGCAGGACAGACCGTCACAGGCACGACGAACCGTCGTGATCCACCGTCTCAAAACACTTCAACTCTTGAGAATTTGGTAAAGGGAATGATTCTCTGAACGTCGTGACGGAAGTGCAGGACGGACCGTCGTAGGTACGACGGGCTGTCACAGACTCCTTAAGGAAATCGAGTCTCTGACGAACCTGCATGACGGACCATCGCAGGCGCGACGGGCCGTCACAGGTTGCGTAATCCCAGTTGAAGTCAGAATTCTTGTTAAGTTTTAAAAGGGCTTTTGGAGTATTCCTGCTATAACTATATATTTCGTGGGTCTATATTAATAACTCAATTTCTTGGGGGATATAAGAGGTAACCTTAAGTTAATTAGTGGGCTATTATTGTCATCTTTTATTCTTAATTATATACTAATTAGGGTAAAAGAAAGAGGGTTTGAATAAAGAAAATAGAAAGAACAAGAGAAAGAGAGAGAAGGGAATCGATAGAGAGAGAGACGATCGAGAAGGGGAAAAACACAAAGCTTTGGGAAAATTTGCTTGCTTGATCACGAATCTTCAGTGAAGGTATGTTATGGTTTCTGTTACGATATTCGTAGTAAACTCTTAATAGAGAATGATATGTATTGATAATATTGTAAACCCTTCTATGTGCTTAATTGTATGCTTGCATGAATGTAATTATATAATTGTGATTATATAAGCATGATGAAGTTATTGAATCCCAAATCTTGCAAAATCCTAATCTCTTTGTTAATAATGAGGCCTTGGTATAAAGGAAGGCGTGATGAACTAAAATAATGGGATTGATGATGCCCTGGTAAGAAAGAAGGCTTGATGAATTGATGGAAGGAGATTAGGGAATCGGGTGTCACGAACCGACACGTAGAATTAGGGGATTGGGTGTCACAAACCGACACGTAGTATTAGGGGATCGGGTGTCACGAACCGACACGTAGTATTAGGGGATCGGGTGTCACGAACCGACACGTAGTATTAGGGGATCGGGTGTCACGAACCGACACGTAGATTTAGGGGATCGGGTGTCACGAACCGACACATAGATTTAGGGGATCGGGTGTCACGAACCGACACATAGATTTAGGGGATCAGAGTGTCACATACCGACACAAGAGGATTAATGAATATTGAGGGAGCGGAGTGTCACGTACCGACACAAGAGAAATAAAGATAATGAATCTTGAAAGATGTTAATATACTCAATATAATGAACATGATTCCCAAATGAGTATGGTATGGAGGCTTGAGTCCTCATGTGTGAACTTGACGGTAATTGTTAATGATATAGTATTTGTTATTGCTACATGTTGAGTATCATAGTTGATTTTATGATATTACTTGGTATATATTGATTTCTATTTTGAGTTGGCCGATGATATCTACTCAGTACCCGTGTTTTGTACTGACCCCTACTTTTATGTTTTCTTCTTGTTTATTCGTGGAGTGCAGCAAACGTGTCATCGTCTTCAACTCAACAGTAATTCAAGCCAGTCTTACTACATCGGAAATTCAGGGTGAGCTAATGCTTCTAGCTTGGACTGGATCTTCTTCTTCAAGTCATGATGCCTTGAACTTCCGGCATGGACTAGCTTCTTATGTATTTTTAGCTTTTAGAATACTCTTAGTTTAGTCATTTGATCATAGATGTTCTTGTGATGATGACTTCCAGATTTTGGGGAGTAATAGATGTTGAATTTTAGAAGTTAATGAATTGGTCTTTATTTAATGAGTTTAAGTCTTCCGCATTACTTTCTGTTGATATTATATTGAAATGTTAAGGTTAGATTGGTTGGTTCACTCACATAGGAGGGTAAGTGTGGGTGCCAGTCGCAACCCGGTTTGGGTCGTGACAAACATGGTATCAGAGCATTAGGTTCGTTGGTCTCATCACACAAGAACGAGTCTAGTAGAGTCTTGAAGAACGGTAGGGGGACGCCCTTACTTTTCTTTGAGAGGCTATAGGACTTTAGGAAAAATTTCATTCGTTCTTCCTTTCGTGCTATTACTTGGATCCAATTGGTATCTAGGTGATGCAAATTGGTATCTGACCATCTTCACTCTATTTCGCAGATGGTTAGAACTAGAGCAACGACTACGCCAGCACCACACCAGCACCGGCGGGACAGGGTGCGTCTGATCCTGCCACTGGGGCTGTAGCTCGAGGAAGAGCAGCGGCAAGAGGCCGTGGTAGAGGTCGTGGGAGGACGTCCTCTAGGGGAAGAGGACGAGCACCTAGTCCATCTGATACTAGGGGAGTGACTCCTCCACCGACTGAGGAGGTAATAAGAGAAGGGGAGGATGGGGAAAATGAACAAGTGCAGAATGAGGGATTGCCACCCCAGCCTACCCCAGAGATGATACATCAGGTGCTCGCTTATCTTAGTGGGTTGTCCGATCAGGGTCAGGCACCTCCAGTGTTTTTTGCACCAACACCTCCGGTTTCAGAGGTACAACATGCAGCCACTATGGCTCCTCGTATGGATGCCTCATTGGACATAGGCACGTTTCCACGTCTGACTACTGGGCCTATAATGACAAATGATCAGCATGAACTTTTCAGTAATTTCTTGAAATTGAAACCTCAAGTTTTCAAGGGTGCGGAATCTGAGGATGCTTACGATTTTCTGGTTGACTGTGATGAGCTACTACACAAGATGGGTATAGTTAAACGGTTTGGTGTTGAGTTCGTGAGTTATCAGTTTCAAGGGAATGCCAAAATGTGGTGGCGGTCGCATGTTGAGTGTCAACCAACAGAGGCACCACCTATGACTTGGGCCTCATTCTCTAGCTTGTTTATGGAGAAGTATATTCCCCGAACTTTGAGGGATAGGAAAAGGGATGAGTTCTTGAGCCTAGAGCAAGGTAGGATGTCGGTCAATGCATATGAGGCTAAGTTTCATGCATTATCCCGGTATATGCCACCCAACTATGTTTCAGTCCACAAGAGCGGATTCGTCGTTTTGTGAAGGGGTTGAGGTCAAAGTTGCGGATTTAAGCCTTACAGGTAGCGGCTACGGCAAAATCCTTCCAAGAAGTGGTAGATTTCGTGGTAGAGGTGGAAGGAGTGAAGCCAGATGAATTCACCATGGCATCGACATCAAAGAGGTTTCGAAAGGGAGGAGAGTTTAATGGTTCTTACTCTAGAGGACAAGGTTCCGGGGGTTACTCAGTCTGACCAATTCAGTCTTCACTACAGACTGTAGTTGGGGGTCCACCCCCGACCGGTCAACACTTCTCTGAGAGACCTATGCATTAACCCAGATAGTGCTATGGATGTGGGGAGATTGGACATATTAAGAGATATTGTCCAAAACAGAGTTACAGACCTCCAAATGTTAGAGGTGGAGGTGGTCATGGTAGAGGCCGTTATTCTGGAGGACGTGGTGGTCGAGGTAATGGTGGTCACCAGAACGGCCGAGGTGATGGGCAACCTGTAGCCACTACATCACAACAAGGTATGGGCATTACGAATTTGTAGTGATGTCTTTTGGTCTTACGAATGCCCCTCCTGCGTTCATGAGCTTGATGAACGGGATTTTTAAGCCATATTTGGACCTCTTCGTGATCGTATTTATTGATGATATACTGATATACTCAAAGAGCAAGAAGGAACATGAGGAGCATTTGAGAATGGTGTTCGAGTTATTGAGGAAGAAGAAGCTTTATGCCAAATTCTCCAAGTGTGAGTTTTGGCTAGATTCAGTGTCCTTCTTGGGACACGTGGTCTCTAAGGAGGGAGTGATGGTGGATCCATCTAAGATTGAGACAGTAAAGAATTGGGTAAGACCTACTAATGTGTCAGAAATATGGAGCTTTGTTAGGTTAGCTAGCTACTACCGCCGATTTGTCAAGGGATTCTCTGCTATTGCTTCCCAACTGATGAACTTGACTAAGCAAAATTTTCCATTTGTATGGTCGGATGAGTGTGAAGAATGCTTTCAGAAGCTCAAGACTTTGTTGACTACCGTACCCATTCTCACTTTGCCAGTGGAAGGTAAGAATTTCATTGTCTATTGTGATGCATCCTATTCGGGTTTAGGTGCAGTGCTAATGCAAGAGAAGAATGTGATTGCTTATGCTTCAAGACAATTAAAAGTGCATGAACGTAACTATCCAACTCATGATTTGGAATTGGTTGCGGTAGTGTTTGCATTAAAGCAATGGAGACACTATTTATATGGGGTTAAGTGTGAGATCTATACGGATCATCGTATCCTACAGTATGTCTTTACTCAGAAAGATTTGAACTTGAGACAGAGGAGATGGATGGAACTACTGAAGGACTACGACATCACTATTTTGTATCATCTGGGGAAGGCGAATATTGTAGCGGATGCTTTAAGTAGAAAGACGGGAAGCATGGGAAGTCTAGCTCACTTGCAAGCTTCTAGACGCCCATTGGCTAGACAGGTTCAGATTCTGGCTAACGACCTTATGAGATTAGCAGTAAATGAGAAGGGAGGATTTTTAGCTTGTGTGGAGGCAAGATCTTCCTTCCTTGACAAGATTAAGGGAAAGCAGTTTAATGATGAAAAATTGATCCGGATTCGAGATAAAGTGTTGCAAGGAGAGGCTAAGGAAGCACAAATCGATGAGGAAGGTGTTTTGAGGATTAAGGGAAGGGTATGTGTACACCGCGTCGATGATTTGATCAACACCATTCTGACAGAGGCTCATAGTTCAAGGTATTCAATACATCCGGGTGCAACCAAGATGTACCGTGACCTAAAGCAACACTTTTGGTGGAGTAAAATGAAGCGTGATATTGTAGATTTTATTGCCAAATGTCCAAACTGTCAACAAGTAAAGTATGAACACCAAAGGGCCGGAGGAACACTTCAGAGGATGCCCATTCCGGAATGGAAATGGGAGAGAATCGCAATGGACTTCGTGGTTTGTCTTCCAAAGACGATGGTTAAGTACGACTCTATTTGGGTGATTGTTGATAGGTTAACTAAGTCTGCTCATTTTATTCCGGTTAAGGTGACTTACAATGCCGAGAAGTTAGCCAAGATCTATATCTCAGAAATCGTTCGGTTGCATGTGGTTCCACTATCCATCATATCAGATAGAGGTACGCAGTTTACTTCTAAATTTTGGAAAACATTGCATGCGGAATTAGGTACTAGCTTGGACCTTAGTACTGCGTTCCATCCTCAGACCGATGGTCAGTCTGAGCAAACGATTCAAGTGTTGGAGGATATGCTTCGTGCATGTGTGATAGAATTTGGTTGTCAGTGGGATAGCTTCTTACCCTTAGAAGAGTTCTTCTACAACAATAGCTATCACTCAAGCATTGATATGGCCCCATTTGAGGCACTATATGGGAGAAGATGTAGGTCTCCCATTGGGTGGTTTGATGCATTTGAGGTTAGACATTGGGGTTCTTACCTTCTGATAGAATCGTTAGATAAAGTGAAATCTATTCAAGAAAAGTTGTTAGCAGCTCAAAGTAGACAGAAAGAGTATGCAGATTGAAAGGTTAGAGACATGGAGTTCATGAAGGGTGAACAAGTCTTGTTGAAGGTTTCGCCGATGAAAGGGGTGATGTTGTTTGGTAAGAGAGGTAAACTTAGCGCAAGGTATATTGGTCCATTTGAAGTAGTTAAGCGAGTAGGGGAGGTGGATTATGAGTTAGCCTTGCCTCCAGGGCTGTCCGGAGTGCATCCGGTATTTCATGTGTTTATGTTGAAAAGATACCATGGGGATGTAAACTATATTATTCGTTGGGATTCAGTCTTGCTTGACGAAAATTTGACTTATGAAGAGGAGCCTGTTGCTATTCTAGATAGAGAAATTCGCAAGTTGAGATCAAGGGAGATTGCATCCATCAAAGTTCAATGGAAGAATCGACCCGTTGAAGAAGCCACTTGGGAGAAGGAGGTTGATATGTGAGAAAGATATCCACACGTGTTCACAGATTTAGGTACTCCTTTTCGCCCTTATTCTCCTTCTTGTGATCGTTCGGGGACGAACGATGGATAAATTGATATCTAATGTAACGACCTGTTTAGCCGTTTTGAGCAACAGATTTTATTTCTAGAAAAATAGGCTGAGACGACGGAACCCATGACGGAACGTCATGGGCACGACGGAACGTCATGGGCACGACGGAACGTCATGGGCACGACGGACCGTCGAGGGTGTCTCGTCCCAAAACACTTAGAAATTATGAAATTTGGGTGCTGAAATCGACTCTCTAAACTCCATCATGGACCTGCAGGATGGACCATCACAGGCACGACGAACCGTCGTGATCCACCGTTTCTAAACACTTCAACTCTTGAGAATTTGGTATAGGGAACGATTCTCTAAACGTCGTGATGGATGTGCAGGACGGACCGTCATAGGTACGACGGGCCTTCACAGACTCCTTAAGGAAATCGAGTCTCTGACGAACCTGCATGACGGACCGTCGCAGGCGCGACGGGCCGTCACAGGTTGCGTAATCCCAGTTGAAGTCGGAATTCTGGTTAAGTTTTAAGGGGGCGTTTTGGACTATTCCTGCTATAATAATATATTTCGTGGGTCTATATAAATAACTCAATTTCTTGGGGGATAAAAGAGGTAACCTTAAGTTAATTAGTGGGCTATTATTGTCATCTTTTATTCTTAATTATATACTAATTTGGGTAAAAGAAAGAGGGTTTGAATAAAGAAAATAGAAAGAACAAGAGAAAGAGAGAGAAGGGAATCGATAGAGAGAGAGACGATCGAGAAGGGGAAAAACACAAAGCTTTGGGAAAATTTGCTTGCTTGATCACGCATCTTCGGTGGAGGTAGGTTATGGTTTCTCTTACGATATTCGTAGTAAACTCTTAATAGAGAATGATATGTATTAATAATATTGTAAACCCTGCTATGTGCTTAATTTTGTATGCTTTGATAAATGTAATTATATAATTGTGATTATATAAGCATGATGAAGTTATTGAATCCCAAATCTTGAAAAATCCTAATCTCTTTGTTAATAATGAGGCCTTGGTATAAAAGAAGGCGTGATGAACTAAAATAATGGGATTGATGATGCTTTGGTAAGAAATAAGGCTTGATGAATTGATTGAAGGAGATTAGGGGATCGGGTGTCACGAACTGACACGTAGAACTAGGGGATCGGGTGTCACGAACAGACACTTAGTATTAGAAGATCGGGTGTCACGAACCGACACGTAGAATGAGGGGATCGAGTGTCACAAACCGACACGTAGTATTAGGGGATCGGGTGTCACGAACCGACACATAGTATTAGGGTATCGGGTGTCACGAACCGACACGTAGTATTAGGGGATCGGGTGTCACGAACCGACACGTAGATTTAGGGGATCGGGTGTCACGAACCGACACATAGATTAAGGGGATCGGGTGTCACAAACTGACACATAGATTTAGGGGATCGGAGTGTCACGTACCGACACAAGAGGATTAATGAATATTGAGGGAGCGGAGTGTCACGTACCGACACAAGAGAAATAAAGATAATAAATCTTGAAAGATGTTAATATACTCAATCTAATGAACATGATTCCCAAATGAGTATGGTATTGAGGCTTGAGTCCTTATGTGTGAACTTGACGGTAATTGTTAATGATATAGTATTTATTGTTGCTACATGTTGAGTATCATAGTTGATTTTATGATATTACTTGGTATAGATTGATTTCTATTTTGAGTTGGCTGATGATATCTACTCAGTACCCGTGTTTTGTACTGACCCCTACTTTTATGTTTTCTTCTCGTTTATTTGTGGAATGCTGCAAACGTGCCATCGTCTTCAACTAAATAGTAATTCAAGCCAGTCTTACTACATCGGAAATTCAGGGTCAGCTAATGCTTCTAGCTTGGACTGGATCTTCTTCTTCAAGTCTTGATGCCTTGAACTTACGGCATGGAATAGCTTCTTATGTATTTTTAGCTTTTAGAATACTCTTAGTTTAGTCATTTGATCGTAGATGTTCTTGTGATGATGACTTCCAGATTTTGGGGAATAATAGATGTTGAATTTTAGAAGTTAATGAATTGGTCTTTATTTAATGAGTTTAAGTCTTCCGCATTACTTTCTGTTGATATTATATTGAAATGTTATGGTTAGATTGTTTGGTTCGCTCACATAGGAGGGTAAGTGTAAGTGCAAGTCGCAACCCGATTTGGGTCTTGACAGGCTTAAATCTCATTATTAAACATCGATTAAATAACTTCTAAAACTCAATACTTATTATTCCCAAAATCTAGAAGTCATAACCACAAGAACATCTATCCTCAAATTTCTAAGTCTAAGAGTATCTAAGAAACAAAAATAGGTAAAGAGATGGTCTGGGTCCGAACTTCAAGATATTGAGACGTTAAGGAAAGAATCCAATCCTAGCTAGGAACAATAGCTCACCCTGAAATTTGATATGCTAAAGACTGACTAGAGTTGCGGACGAGTCGAGGTCGATGGTACGTTTGCTGCATTCCACAAATAACAAAGAAGAAAATTACAAGTAGGGGTCAGTACAAGGCACAAGTACTGAGCAAGTATCATCAGCCAACTCAAAATAGAAAGAAATATACATAAAATAATATCATAAAATCAAATACAATACTCAACAGGTAGCAACAACAAGTACAAGAATCATTGAAAATAACGCCAAGTACACCCATGAGGACTCAAGCCTCCACACCATATTCATTTGGGAAACAGGTTCTTTGAATCTTAGTATATTAACATAATTCGAGATTCATTCTCTTTACTATCATGGTGTTGGAACGTGACACTCCGATCCCCTAATACTACGTGTCCGTTTGTGACACTTGATCCACTAATTCCTGGTGTCTGTACGTGACACTCTGATCCCCTAATTCTATGTATCGGTTCTTGACACCCGATCCTCTAATATCATTCTTTTAGTTCCTCAAGCCTTCTTTTATACCTAGGCAACATCATTAACAAAGTAGATTTAAGGTTTAAGATTCACAGGCTCCTCTTTCCAATCCATTATAATTACATAATCACATCATGCAAGCACACAATTAAGCATATAGGCAATTATCACAAAAGTTACAAGACAAGACCTATACACCTTTTCAACTATCACAGACTCACCCACCGGAGTAGAGACACGAATAGGCATGTCAAGCAATTCACAATGTAAATTAAGACCAGTAGCAAATGAGGAAGATACATATGGAAATGTGGAGCCAGGATCAAATAATGAAGAAGCCATGCAACCACAAACCAAAACATTACCTGTGATAACAGCATCAGATGTCTCCGCTTCAGACCTCCCAGGGAAAGCATAACAATGGGCCTTATCACCTGTCTGTCCGTTGCCCCTACCATGTTGCGCTGCAGTAGTTCCAGTTTGCCCGCCACCCCGGTTGATTTGGTGACCTCAATTACCTTGGCCACCCTGTCCTCCAGAATAGCGGCCTCTTCCATGACCACCTCTGCCTCTGACTATTGGGGGTCTGTAATTCTGTTTTGGACAATACCTCTTGATATGTCCAGTTTCCCCACACCCATAACACTCTATGGTTTCAAGCATAGGTCTTTGTGAGAACGACGGAGTCTGGGGATAACTCCCAAACTCATGGAAGTGTTGACCAGTATGTGTTTGACCCCCAGCTACAGCCTCCAGTTAAGACTGAATAGGTCGGGTTCGTTAACCTCCTGAATTCTGCCCTCTGGAGTAAGACCCACAAAACTCACCTCCCTTACGAAACTTCTTAGGTGTCGATGCCCTGGTAAAGTCGCCTGGCTTCACTCCCTCCATTTCTATCACAAAATCTACCACCTCCTAAAAGGATTTTGCTGCAGTAGCTATCTGTAAGGCAGGAATCTACAAATCTGACCTCAATACCTTCACAAAACAGCGAATCTGCTCCTGTGGACTGAAGCAAAGCGGGGTGGCATACCTGGATAATGCACGAAACTTAGCCTCATATGCAGTAACTGACATCCTGCCTTGCTCTAGGCTCAGGAATTCATCACTCCTCCTATCCCTTAAAGTCCGGGGTATATACTTCTCCATAAACAAGCTAGAGATTGATGCCCAAGTCATAGGTGGTGCTTGTGCTGGTTGACACTCAACATACGAACGACACCACATTTTGGCTTTTCCCTGAAACTCAACAACGAATCGTTCCACTATGCCCATCTTATGTAGTAGCTCATGACAATCAACTAGAAAATCATAGGCATCCTAAGATTCAGCACCCTTGAAAACTTGAGGTTTCAACTTCAAGAACTTAGTGAAAAGTTCGTGTTGATCACTTGTCATTATAGGCCATGTAGTCAACCGAGGAAACGTGCCTATTTCAAATGAGGCATCCATGCAGGGAGCCACAGCAGCTGCATGTTGTACTCCCGGAACCTGAGGTGCTGGTGCAGAAAACACTGGAGGCGTTTGGCCTTGATCAGATAACCCACTAAGGTAAGCAAGAACCTGATTAATCATCTCTGGGGTAGGTTCGGGTGGTAATTCCTCATTCTGCACTTGTTCATTCTCCCCTTCCTCACCCTATCTTAATACATCCTCAGTCGGTGGAGGAGTCACTGCCCTAGTACCAGCTGGGCCAGGTGCTTGTCCTCTTCCTCTAGAGTACGTCCTCCCCCGACCTCTACCACGACCTCTTGCCACTGCTCCTCTTCGAGCTACAGCCTCAGTGGCTGTTTCGGACGCATCTTGTCTTGCCGGTGTTGGTGTTGGAGTGGTTGTTGCTCTAGTTCTAACCATCTACGAAATAGAGTGAAGATGGTCAGATACCAATTTGTAGCACCTAGATACCAATTGGATCCAAGTAATAGCACGAATGAAAGAAAGAATGGAATTTTACTAAAGTCCTATATCCTCTCAAAGAAAAGTAAAGGCGTCCCCCTACCGTTCCTCAAGACTCTACTACACTTGTTCTTGTGTGATGAGACCAACGAACCTAATGCTCTGATACCAAGTTTGTCACGACACAAAACGAGCCGCGAGTGGCACCCACATTTATCTTACTATGAGAGCGAACCAACCAATCTAAACCCTAACATTTCAACCATAACAAAGAGAATATAATGCGGAAGGCTTAAAACTCATTAATAAACATCGATTAAATAACTTCTAAAACTCAATACTTATTATTCCCAAAATCCGGAAGTCATCACCACAAGAACATCTATCCTTAAATTTCTAAGTCTAAGAGTTTTTAAGAAACTAAAATAGGTAAAGAGATGGTACGTGACCGAACTTCAAGACATCGAGACGTGAAGGAAAGAATCCAATCCGAGCTAGAAACAATAGCTCACCCTGAAATCTTATATGCTGAAGACTGGCTAGAGTTTCGGACGAGTCGAGGTCGATGGTATGTTTGCTGCATTCCACAAATAACAAAGAAGAAAATTACAAGTAGGGGTCAGTACAAGGCACAGGTACTGAGTAGGTATCATCGGCCTACTAAAAATAGAAAGCAATATACATCAAATAATATCATAAAATCAACTACAATACTCAACAGGTAGCAACAATAAGTACAAGAATCATTGAAAATAATGCCAAGTACACACATGAGGACTCAAGCCTCCACACCATACTTATTTGGGAAACAGGTTCTTTGAATCTGAGTATATTAACGTAATTCGAGATTCATTCTCTTTACTATCCTTTTGTCGGAACGTGACACTCCGATCCCCTCAATATTCATTCATCTTACTATCCTGGTGTCGGAACGTGACACTCCGATCCCCTACTATCCTGGTGTCGGAACATGACACTCCGATCTCCTAATACTACGTGTCGATTCCTGAAACCCGATCCACTAATTCCTGGTGTCAGTACGTGACACTCCGATCCCCTAATTCTACGTGTCGGTTCATGACACCCGATCCCCTAATCTCATTCTTTTAGTTCCTCAAGCCTTCTTTTATACCAAGGCAACATCATTAACAAAGTGGATTTAAGGTTTAAGATTCACAGCCTCCTCTTTCCAATCCATTATAATTACATAATCACATCATGCAAGCACACAATTAAGCATATAGAAGACTTAACAATACTACCCAATACATATCATTCGCTATTAACAGTTTACTATCAAATAGCATAAACCATAACCTACCTCCACCGAATAATTGTGAGCTAGCAAGTTATTCCTCAAAGCCTCTGCTTTCCTCTTCGCTTCTCTCTGTTTCTCCCTCGTTATCCCTCTCTTTCTGTCTCTTTCTTATTTTTTCTTCCTTATTCAAACTCTTTTTCTTTTACCCTAATTATCATATAATTAAGTATAAAAGATGGTAAAAGTAACCCACTATTTATTTCAAGGTTATCACCTTTAACCCCCAAGTAATTGAATTATTAACATTAAACCACTAACTTTATAATCATAAGAAGGAATAGTCCAAAACACCCCTTAAAAACTTTTAACAGAAATCCGACCCAGTCGGGGTTACGCAGCCTGTGACGGTCCGTCGTGCTTGCGACGGTCCGTCCTGCTGTTTCCAATCACAAAGTTCAGAGAGTCGAATTCATTAATGACTCTGTGACGGTCCGTCGAGCCTATGACGATCAATTCTGCCATGTCTTCGCGAAGTTCAGAGAGTCGATCTCAGTACCCATGTTTCCAGAGTCTAAGTGTTTTGGAACGAGACCCCCTCGACGGTCCGTCGTACCCATGACGGTCCGTCATGGGATCCGTCGACCTAGACAGCTATTACCAGAATAAACTCTACTGCTCAAAACGACTAAACAGGTCGTTACATAAAATTATTATATAACATTAAACAAAGGGAAAAACAAAAAGAAAAAGATAAAGAATTTAAGTTAACTAATGAAATAAATGAAATGAAACAAAAATTAAAGGAAAACCTTGAAGTAAATGAAATAGATGAAATAAATGAATCAAATACAACAAACGATCAAAAATCAGAAATAAGTGATATAAGTGAAACATACACAGAAATTCTAGAACAAATAAATAAGCCGAAAAAATTAGAAATAAATACAGGATATATGAATTGACCCAGTACATCAAGAGTTAAAACTCCAGACAATAGTCCCAGAAATAGTACCTGAAGTAGTCCTAAATGGAAAGCACCAACTTCCTTAATATGTAATGGTATCTACATTTAACATAATACAAATAATTAAATTAATAAAATAAATTGAGTACTTTTTAATTGGGGGTGTTATATGAATTCATCATTCAATTTAGGAGTTCATGTTTTTATATTTGTATATGAATTAGATTCATTACACCTGTAGGTTAAGTCCTGAGATACCAATACACCAGATATTTTATCTTTTATGTCTGTTTTAGTCTGTCAACATATCAATATGTTTTTTAATAATAAACTACGTCATTCGAAGTGAATGGTCAATCTATTTGCCTTCTTGCTTGTCGTGCATATTGTAACGAACGTCATATTCGAAAATTGTTATTAAGCAATTTATTACTAAGTAATTGTGCATAATTTAACAGTTTGCCCTCTAAGTTATGCCATGTAATGAATTGTATATTTCCTTTTAATATTTTAAATTAAGTGTACCATGTATTTGAATAACTTTAATACACAAAAGTAATGTCTTCAGTTGTAGATGTCTTGTGTTTTTCATATTGTCTTCTCTTCCTCAAAACCTAAGAATTCATCCAATATAATTTTCATTATTTACATGTGAGAAAACATGCCAGTGTAGGTATACTCCTACATTGGATATTCTTTGACCTTTATCCTTTGACCTTTAGAATATTTTAATTCTTTATCGATTTTTGTCTTTAACATTTTAGTTTTCAATTTTACCAATAAGAATATACTTATAAACAAATATATGACTTCTCTAATAAATTAGATATTACAAGAAAATAATGTATTTTACAAAAGCTCATAAAATAAAAATAGTAACAATAAACATGAAAAAACTATTCATGTGTAAAACAAAGACAAATAAGTAGGAATTTAATTCTTATTTAGATTTTCCCGATTTATATAATGTAAAGTTGTGATCTCTAAGTCACAATGAAGTATGCATTGATTTCTAAATGAAAATTACATAACTATTAAGATATTGAGATTAATATTTACTAATATATATGTATATTTAAAAGTATTAATTTACTATAGTCTAAACTCTTAATGGTTATCGATTTACCCAATAACTGAATATCTAAAACTAATGCCGAACCAATAACCAGATAATTCTTTTTAAATATTCATTAAGAAATCGTTCACCCAATAACCCTATAGCAATAAAGTAGTAATACTTTTTTAACTTCAGTTTATCAGTCGAATCAATTTTTGCAGAACCATAGGCGTGTGATTATTGTATTGTTGAAGTAAACACCTGTTTTGTGGCATATTGACCTTTGACATTCTCGTCAAAGCCTCGTAAAGTCAACCTTTTCCCATCGCATAAACTATTTACGGGGTCCAATTTTCTTAGCAATATTATCAACAAATTTTGTTTCAAAACAAACCAAATGTATAAAATGAAAGGAATTATCAATTGGTATGTATATGTAATCGTGTAATTATTTATTCTTTTTTTAGTTATGAAGAATTACAATAATATAATTGTAAAAGTTAGGATTAATAAGACAACACACCTATGCGGCAGAGTCCATTGGTGTTAGTGTTTTGAGGTATAAATAGCGATCAAATTTTTACTAAGATAGATTCTATGTAGTCTTGCACGCTGAAGCCTTGTGAATATTTTTTCATTTTAAATAGTATAACTCGAGTACGTTGTTCTCCACCACACATTTGTAGTCGTAAGCAATATCTGTTTTAAAAGGGGAAGGGGTTGTTATAGTTATATTGTTGGAGTAAACGTCTGGTTTGTAGAATATTGACCTGTTGTTTTTTCTTCATGTATAAAATTCTCATCAAAGCCTCTATAAACCAACTACGTCCCATTGCACAAGCTATTATATTGGTACAGTTTTTTCAGAAGCATGATCGACACATTTGATCATAAAAATTATATTTCCCCCCGAATACTCTAGGTTATGGAATAAACCATCTTAGGATAGAATGAGTTACTTCTACAGAATAGTGGTACCACATTTTATGATAAACTTTGAACTCATTCAACAACAATAATTCAGATAGAAAAAAATTAAAACTCCAGAATAAGAAGTAGAAGAATAGCAGAATATTAGAAAAAATGTGGTTTAAAAATGAGAGGAAGCACCTCTATTAATAGTAAAAAAATGTAGTATGATGAAATATTTTGTGTGTCTTATATGAAAAATCATGACCTTTCGAGATGTCACAACCCTTTTAAAAGTCACAACTTTTTTAAAAAGTCACACATTTTTGAAAAAGTCACAACTCTTTTGAAAAGTCACAACTCTTCGAAAAAGTCACAACCTCACAACCTAAGATAGGAAAATTATTGTAATTTAACATTCAAGTAACGAGTTTATGCTTTCAAGGTAATATAGAATAGAATATAGATAAAGATAGATTTATTTAATTGTAAATTCATATCCTATATTAGCATACAAATGTAATAGTGATATTTTGATTTTATACATTATTAATTTTCATCTTATAATATTGGTTATTAAGTTAGAAGCCCAAAATCAATTTTACAGCAGAAAGAAAAAGTTTCTCCCATTACAACAGCCCACTCTCCTTCCCAAATATACCTAATATCATTAGATACTAGGCTCTAAGTGGAGCTGTTGTTGCTTTTTTACTTTTGGCAATTTTTTCTAATGCTTTCTCCATTTTACAGATGCTTAAGGTACCATTTTTATGCAAATTTTTGAGGCTACATATGTGTCTTCATCCCTTTTTTTCAATTTCATGTTTCAATTATGTCAAATATCAAATGAACCATAAAATCTTTCCTATTTCAGGTATTGTCTGAAGCATGTCTAGACTTCTCTTTTCAAATCACATGACGGCTAAAAGTTCGTCCAATTTTATCAGCGTGCAGATTCAAAATGTGGAAGAACTTTGAAAAAGATCAAAAATCCCGCTCAAATCTTATCTTATTTTCATCTATAAATACATATTTGTATATTAAGCTTTAGCCAATCTTTTGAGACCCTTAAAATACCCCATCTACACTCATTCATCTACATTAGTTTTCAAGTTATAAGTCTCGTTTTACTATCTGTGGAAGAGTCGTAGAGTTGTTCAAGTCTCCTTTGAAGGTAGTACCTCCTCCACCATTTACGTTTTATTTCGATTCCAAGCAGTATGTGTTCAACCTATTTTCATTTGATTTCCTCAGCTTCGTTCTCATTTTCTTCTCTATTTTTACTTCACTACTTTTTATTGAAAGTTTGTTTGGTTTGAAGTTGAGTTTTCCAGGTTTATTTCTTTCAATGTTTCAACCTCTAACTGATCCTCGTGTCATTTGTTTCATCGCCATAAAAAATTATATGGATTCATATGTTTAATTGGTCAAGCTCCGCTTCCGTTTGATCGTTTTTCTCTGATTTCAGGCCTAATAAGTCCTCAAGGACCAGCTAAATTCCTTCGGCATTATATATTGATTGTAATATTCTTCAGCTCAATTTTATACCCAGGAGTCTAGTAAAATCTTTGTTATTCTTTGTTCGATATAGTCTAAGATTGAAGAATGTGAAAACTATGAATGTCTATCCATCGGTTTGGCTTTTATTTTTCTTCAATTCATCATATTTTTCACTATTGCTAGGAATACCATTTCTAAACTAAATAACTAATCTCTATATTTTCCCTCTTTAATCTCTTTATAAGTTGCATTAATAACTTTAGGTGTCCCTAGTGGAAACAACTTCCCTACTTTATGTGGAAAGGGTTAAAGTTTATGTTCACTCAATCTTCATTGGACCCCACTTGTGTAACTACACCGGTATATTGTTTGTGTAGAAATTTTTTCTAAGTGGATCTCTTACATTATTATAGGCATTTATACTTGGATTAGGTTAAACAATCTAAATTACATATCTTTAGGTACAACCCCTCCCTGAACCTTCTAAAGTGGGATTCTTTATGCATCAAACTGTCCTTTTTAAATCGTCACTTAAAACTGATCTTTAATTTCAGGGTACCACAACATTTTTAAAGTAGAGAAATTTCACGACCCAAAAATGGACGTGATAATACTCGTCTTATTCCACCAAGAAAAGTAAGCCTAAAACTCAATTAGTACAATAAAATGCGGGAATTTCATAAGTTACTCAAAAGTATCCCCAAAACATTATTGTCACGTGTACAAGTCTCTAATGTATTACAATTGATTAAAAAAAACCTAGTCTCAAATGAACTTGTTTGTAGAATATAACAAGTTCATAACTAAGGAGAAATAAAGTACGATGAGACGACAAACAGCTACCTCACAAATCTCCAAGAAACATCAGACAAAGAGAAAAGAGATATCACAAAGTCCGAGCTAGCAACCTACAAAAAAATTGTAGTAGCAAGGGGTAAGTACCAAATCACACGGTACCCAGCAAGTAAACGTCTAAACAAAAGTTAAGTGGATAAATTATGAGTACTCCTTAATCACTAATCGAACCTCCACAACTACATCATGCATAAAAATCAGCCCAACCTACATTTCACAATGTTCATATCATCCAACTCATCAAAATCATTTTAACAAATTATACAACCTCAACTACAAACTGAATATTCAATAGTCACAACTTTACACAAAAGGCACTCACAATATCAGCAACACACAAGGTCAAGTTTGTCAAATAGAGGTAATAAAATATCAAATAATTCTCAACCACCAATAAAACACATAATCATCAAGAATGAAGAATGTAAAGAGATGTGATGCAATATGACACCATGACGTGATATGCCTCAGAATACCAATTTCACTCTTAACTTTATATACATGATACTTCTCGAAATACATCGAGAGTTCATGACCCATGGGGGACTTGCGAGGTCCATATACCAACACAGACAATCTCCACGTGTCTGTGCGGATGATCTCAACGCACTAACATAATAAAAAAAATCACACCGATGATCTCCACGTGCCCAAATCCTAATCATAACTTTTTTATCTCATAGATGATCTCCACGTGCCCAAATAATCATAACTCAATCTCAACACGGACAATCTCCATGTGTTAGATCTCTACTCATACCCAATCTCATGTCAATGCTTGTACACAATATGATATCAAATGAAGGAGATGATGCAACATCTCAATAAACCAAATGTCGCTATGACATATAATCACCTCAATTATCACAATTATACTGGTTCAATAAAGAACACAACCACACATACTAAATCAAATCAATAATATTTCAATTAATTCCCATATGCTTTCTCATTCTCGGATTACAATCCACATTCTATAGTAATAAACCTTCCGATTATAACACCGGAACTCGTACAATTCTCAACACATCACATACAACCAAATAATCACATTGTGTTTTATTACTCTTTTTCATCACTAGAATTAATCAATGTGGATAATAAAATCCATCACCAAGTCCCATTGCTCAAAAAAATGTACCACAAGGAACTACAGGCATTTAATACACTTAGCAAGGGTTTAGAAACCCACTTGCCTCAATCAATGAAGAATTCAATCCAAAACTTGAGTCTTCCCTTTTGTTGAACTTCAAACTCAAAGAAATGTATTCACATTAAATCACAAAAATAAGATTTTGAAATTAACAACATCCACATTATTAATTGTGTAGCCTTGACCTAAGAACCCACCCAACTCAATAACAAGTTTCTAAATCGTGATGCCAACCGATAAGTCAATCTCATATTTTCTAAAATTCAACGCTAGGGTCAAGTTCTAATAGCTCCAAATATCTTGTGTATAATGATATTCATATGGTAAAATACACCTACTTATTCAATTATATTCCTTAAAATATCATAACTTTAATTATAATGTGATAATAAAATAAAAATTTATAAATATGAAAACCATTGGTTACGAAACCAATGGTGGAACCGCATAAGGCAAGGGACCAACTCTCATGTAACCTACCTGCGAATTAGAACCCCATTTTCAAAAATATGCTGCCAACGATAAGCCAAATCTTATCCTTATTACCCCTTCATAAATAACCTTAACCTACCAATCCGAAGCTCATATATATATATATATATGCAGAAATTAATGGAAACATATGCAGGGCTATTAATTAAAGCATATGCATATGATAAATAGAAAAAAAATTAGTTGAATTTTCCTTACAGTAAGCAGTTCCTCCATCTCTAGTTCGTGCTCACGCCACGCGCAGACAGGTTAATTTCCTACTCCTCTTTTTTTTTAATATATTAATTAGGTACTAAAAGTGACAAACTCTAATAACTTATTTTAATATATGGTAAAGTAGTATAGGTATTAACTAAATTATGGTATTGCTTATTAACCACCAAATAATAAATTATTTAATATATACCCATTAATTAAATAACTGTAGTTATCGAATACTTAAAAAATTTTAAAATCAACTTCAACGACTAATTATAAATTACTTGGACAACTATCGAGAGGGTTAATACTATAAGTTTTTATGAAAAATTCTAAAGATGATTTTTTGGGTCATTACATTATCCACCACTAAAAATCATGTTCGTCCTCGAACACAAGGAAGAAGACGGAAGAATAACCAACACGACCAAAAGCCGTAGGTATGATTTTTCAAACTCGTGTTCAACTCTCTGAGGGATGATCTCATCTTTAGGACCATTCCATCAGGACCAACTATCAAGAACTGAAATTTGAATTCTACAAATAAGAAATGATTGTCAAACCACAAACTAACTCACGAACTCAATATATATCCATTGGACCATAACACAACCATCATGACAAATCTTTTTCTTATATAACAAACATAACACTCTATTGATACTGGATACAATCAATTGTGAATTTTAACCAACCACCACACACTCATAATGCACAAACCCTTACAGATCCCCTCAAGATTTTCCTTTCACAACATAATCTTTTAAACAACTTACGTTATAAAATAAAATCACTCGTATACTTCAACTATTTAAACAACGTCAAATCTTCCATAATTGAAATGATCAATTTTGATCAAAGATCTCATCATATCAAGGGACATAAGAGGATTTGTTCATCCGATCCACCACTAAGAATTCACCTGTAGATGTGGAAACACGCGTAATATAAGTAGGGATCATACTCCAAATACTACCCAATATGAAAAATATGGTTACATAAGAATATACAGAAGCAAAGTCGTATAAAACAACATATTCCTTCCATAGGGAACAGATAAATAGAATTCCATTCATCAGACTCCATCTCTCAATGTTTAACCACTCACAATCAACTAGTTTGATCCCCCACCACAACATAACCAATACTCGATTCATCAAACTCCACATATTTCTCCCAATACTCAATTTAAGTTAACACTGTTTATACAAAAATAATCATGATAACTACACCAACCATTTACCTTACTATTGAACTATTACTAATATCAAGGTCTTTTTAGCAAACGTATTGTATACTCTAAAAATTTCAAAATATAGCCCCTTTTTTTCTACATATGCATTACATGACAGATATGAGTCACAACTAAGATTGATAGAACTAATTTCAAATTTAAGTACTTTTCCATCGAGGTAAAATAACATAATCACATCCAATGTCAATGTCACAGAAACTTTCACATGTCATTTTCAACCATCACGCACCTCATGCCAAAACTCAAAGAAATATACTTGATCACTCGAATAATTCGGTATACTATAAGCTAGCTCATTAACTCTACTCACTAACAATTGCCTATGTAACACATCATACCAATCTATATTGTCCATCAATAAATTAGTTTTAATCCCCTCTAAATCCTCATTAACCTTGTATGATTGTAGGTTCATACTATTGGGTATCCGTAAGACACCTACCATAATTTGAATAAATTAGCCCCACATAACAACAAAAATATTACACACCTCACTGTTTCTGTTTTTTCACTCAAATCAAAACCCTATATTCCTAAAAATCGCTGAAAATTTCTGGTACGTCTATACCGAACAAATTCACATCGATAGTCATATATGATATTATATCTGAAAATTCATACATCCTTCAACTACGAAGATTTTATATGAGAGGTCTTATTCCTTTGTTTCTCTTATATTGTTCTTATGACACAAAAATTTTAGTACCTTTAACTCTTCAATAAATAAACTCTTGTTTCTTTGGTTGACTCGATTACCACTCTTATCCTTCGATCAACAACCCATAGTATAGTTTATCTTATACTTGAAATTAAAAAATTACATGAAATCCCATTTAGGTATAACAATCAAAAGTAACTAAATTTACTACTCAAATTATTTTGAAGTCCTTCAAAAATCCTTCATACTCAATATTATCAATCATTTCTTACCTCTTACCTTTTCATGCCTTGACAAAACACACTACCACAAATCTAAATTCATAATGGAAAACATGAATTTTGAATTCAATTATGTAACTCAATCATTTTATCTATTGACATTAGCTCATACATTGAAAATATTTACAAATTCACACATCTTAGCTTATTATTGATTGCCTATCAATCAACCTTGCCACATTCTTTCTTAAATATCCAATGGTACCTGTTACCAAACTCGAAACAATAAAAGAACCTATCACCACAATCGAGTCGAACTGTGTAGGTTCCTTTCTCAATTCTTACCCAATTTTTTTTTGATCAATCTGATAACATGTGACACTATTACTATAACGAAAGTGAAATAGATGAAATCACGTGTCCTTGAACTAAATTCTCAACTCTCTAAATATATCTTTGTCCTTTATAATTATAGTAAATATCCCTTTACTCGATTGCATCCTTCCAATGACTAAAATAGATCCCACTAATTCTTTTCCATTTATGACTCTAACTCTTTTCAATTCTATTCAAGCGGAATTTCCAACACATCCTACAACATTTCATACATTCACATTACTTATCAAATAGTGGAAAACCACAATCTTAGATGCTCGCAGGTCGTTATTGTCACGACCCAAAACGAGCCACGAGTGGCACTCACACTTATCCTCCTAGGTGAGCAAACTAATAAATCCAAACCCCAACATTTACCAGTAAATCAATTATGAGTAGTAAAAATACTGCGGAAGATCCAAAACTATTTAACATAATCAATTCAATAAACTTCTAAAGTTTATTATTTATTAATCCCAAAATCTGGAACATCTATCCTCAAATTTCTAAATCTAAGAGTATTTAAGAAGCTAAAATAGGTAAAAGAAATGGTCCATGTCCGAACTTCAAAGACATTAAGACGTGAAGGAGAGAATCCACTCCGAGCTACGAACAATAGCTCACCTTGAATTCTGATGTGCTGGAGACTGGCTAGAGTTGAGGGCGAGTTGAAGTCGATGGTGCACATGCTGCACTCCCCAAAACAACAAGAAGAAAACTACAAGTAGGGGTCAGTACAAGGAACACGTACTGAGTAGGTACCATCGGCCAACTCAAAATAGAAAGCAATATATACTGAATAATAATATAAAATCAACCACAATACTTAACAGGTGACAAACAACAAGTATAAGAACCATTGGTAACAACACCAAGCATACCTTTGAGGACTCAAGCCTCCACACCATACTCATTTAGGAAATAGGTTCTTCAAATTTGAGTATATTAACCAAATTCAAGATTCCTTCTCTTTATTATTATCGTGTCAGAACGTGACACTCCGATCCCATATACCGTGTCGGAACATGACACTCCGATCCCCTAATACGTGTCGGAATGTGACACTCCGATCCAATATTACTGTGTCGGAACGTGTCACTCAGATCCATTATTACCGTGTCGGAATGTGACACTCCGATCAATTTATCTCATTATTTTATTTCATCAAGTCTTATTTATGTCAAGGCGTCATCTTAATAGAGAGGATTTAAGATTTGAAGGTTCAACAATCTCATCATTCTAACCAACCACAACTGCACAATCAAAACATACAATCACACAATCAAGTACATAGAAGACTTTACAATACCACCCAATACATATTGATCGCTATTTAGAGTTTATCTATCACATAGAAATAAACCATAACCTACCTCCACCGAAGAATCGTGATCAAGCAAGCTACCTCCCCAATGCCTTTAAACCGTTTCAATCTGAAGTCTTAGTCACTTGATTTCTTCTTTGTTCTCTCTCTCTCGCTCGTTCTCCCTTTCTGTTATTTTTTTTAATTCTTTTCCAGATTCTTTTTCTTTTACCCTAATTATCATATAATCCATTATGATAAAAGTAACCCACTATTTATTTCCCTATTATCTTCTTTAACCCCCAAGTAAATAAATTATTGAACTTACCCCACTAATTTCATAATTATAATCATGAATAGTCCAAAACACCCATTTAAATTTTAGCGGAAATCCGACCAAGGGTGGAGTTACGCAGCTTGTGACGGTCCGTTGTATCTATGATGGTCCGTCCTGCAGGTCCGTCACAAAGTTCACAGAGTTAAATTCAGTAGTGAGGTTACGCAACTTGTGACAGTCCGTCGTATGTACGACGGTCCGTGCTGCAGCTCCGTCGTGAAGTTTAGAGAGTCGATCCCAGTACCCAGATTTCAGAGTTGAAGTGTTTTGGAACGAAGACCCTCGACGGACCGTCGTGCCTATGACGGTTCGTCCTACCTGTCGTCGAGGGTAATGAGGAGATCAGCCAAAAAAATTACATAAGTATTGGGACGACGGAGTCCATCAAAGTATTGGGATGATGGAGTCCATCACGGTCCGTCGTGACCATGATGGTCCGTCGCATGATCAATCGATCAAGTCAGTTTTTATCAAAAATAGTTCTACTGCTCGAACCGACTAAACAGGTTGTTACAATAGATACCAATTTACCCTTCGTTCGTCCTCAAACGATCACAGGAAGAAAAGCAAGGGCGAGAAAGAGTACCTGAATCTGTAAAAAGATGTGGATATCTTTCTTGCATATCAGCCTTATTCTCCCAAGTGGACTTTTCAACTGGCCGATTCTTCCACTGAACCTTGATAGGTGCAATCTCCTTTGATCTCAACTTGCGGACCTCTCTATCTAAAATAGCAACAGGTTCCTCCTAAAAAGACAAATTATCATCAAGAAGAACTGAATCCCAACTAATAATGTAGTTTCCATCCCCATGGTATTTTTTCAGCATAGACACATCAAATACCAGGTGCACTCCTGAGAGTCCTGGAGGCAATGCCAATTCGTAAGACACCTCCCCCACGCGTCAGAACTTCAAATGGACCAATATACCTCGGACTAAGCTTACCTCGCTTCCCAAACCGCATCACCCCTTTCATGGGTGAAACCTTCAGCAAGAGTTCTTCACCCTCCATAAAATCCAAGTCCCTAATCTTTCGATCTGCATATTCTTTCTGCCTGTTTAGAGCTGCTAGAAGCTTCTCCTGAATGAATTTTACTTTATCTAACGATTCCGTCAAAACATAGGTACCCCAAGGTCTCACCTCAAATACATCAAACCAACCAATGGGAGACCTACATCTCTCCCATACAGTGCCTTAATTGGGGCCATATCAATACTTGAGTGATAGCTATTATTGTATGAAAACTCTGCTAAGGGTAAGAAGTTATCCCAATGACCATAAAATTCTATCACACATGCACAACTGAATCGTTCGCTCAGACTGAACATCGGTCTGAGGTTGAAATGCAGTACTAAGATCCAACCTATTACCTAATTCAGCATACAATGTTCTCCAAAACATTAAAGTAGATTGCGTACCTCTATCTGATATGATGGAAAGTGGAACTCCATGCAATCGAACAATTTCTGAGATATAGAGTTTGGCTAACTTCTCTGCATTGTAAGTCACCTTGACCGGAATGAAGTGAGCAGACTTAGTTAATTTGTCAACAATTACCCAAAAAGAATCAAACTTACCCAATGTCTTTGGAAGACCAACCACAAAATCCATTGCAATTCTTTCCCATTTCCATTCAGGAATGGGCATTTTCTGAAGTGTTCATCTGAGCCTCTGGTGTTCATACTTTACCTGCTGACAATTTGGGTATTGGGCAACAAAATCAACAAACTCCACCAAAAATTTTTCTTTCGGTCACGATACATCTTGGTTGGACCAGGATGTATAGAATACCTTGAACTATGAGCCTCTTTAAGAATAGTGTGAATCAAATTATCAACATGGGGCACACATACCCTTCCCTTAATTCTCAAAACGTCTTCCTCATCAACTATTGCCTCTTTAGCCTCTCCTCGTAATACCATATCTCGAATTCCGCTCAGCTTCTCATCAGTAAACTATTTTCCCTTAATCTTGTCAAGAAAAGAAGATCTTGCCTCCACACAGACCAAAAATCCTCCCTTCTCTAGTACTTCAAGCCTCATAAAGTCATTAGCCACATTCTGAAACTCTCTAGCCAATGGGCTTCTAGAAACCTGTAAGTGGGCTAGAGTTCTCATGCTCCCTGCTTTTCTACTTAGAGCATCTGCCATAACATTAGATTTTCCTGGGTGATACAAAATAGTAATATCATAGTCCTTCAGTAGTTCCATCCACCTCCTCTGCCTCAAATTCAAATCTTTCTGAGTAAAGACATACTGTAAACTACGATGATCTGTATAGACTTCACACTTGACCCCATATAGATAATATCTCCATTGCTTTAATGCAAAAACAACTACAGCCAACTTCAAATTATGGGTCGGATAGTTACGTTCATGCACTTTTAATTGCCTTGAAGCATAAACAATTACATTCCTCTCCTTCATTAGAACTGCACCCAAACCAGAATAAGAGGCATCACACTAAACAATGAAATTCTTACCTTCCACTGGCAAGGTAAGAATTGGTGCAGTAGTCAACAAGGTCTTGAGGTTCTGGAAGCTTTCTTCACATTCGTCCGACCATACAAATGGAACATTCTGCTTAGTCAAATTTGTCAATTGGGAAGCAACAGAAGAAAATCCCTTGACAAATCGACGGTAGTAGCTAGCTAAACCAACAAAGCTCCTTACCTCTGTACCACTAGTGGGTCTTACCCAACTCTTCACCGCTTCAATCTTAGAAGGATCCACCATCACTCCATCCTTAGAAACCACGTGCCCCAAGAAGGACACTGAATCTATCCAAAACTCACACTTGGAGAATTTGGCATAAAGCCTTTTCTCCCTCAACAATTCCAATACAATTTTCAAATGCTCCTCATGTTCTTTCCTACTCACTGACTATATCAGTATATCATCAATAAATATAATAACAAAGAGATCCAGATATGACTTAAAAATCAAATTCATCAGGCTCATGAAAGCAGCAGGGGCATTCGTAAGCCCAAAAGACATAACTAAGAATTCATAATGCCAATACCTTGTTTGAAAAGTAGTCTTTGGCACATCTGTTGTCCGTATCTTCAATTGATGATAACCAGATCTCAAATCAATTTTTGAGAAGGTACAAGCACCTTGTAACTGATCGAACAAATCATCAATGCGGGGAATAGGATACTTGTTCTTAATTGTTACCTTATTTAGTTGCCTGTAGTCTATGCACATCCGAAAACTTCCATCCTTCTTCTTCACAAATAAAACAGGAGAACCCCAAGGGGATGCACTTGGTCTAATAAAACCTTTACCTAACAACTCCTGAAGTTGGGCCTTTAACTCCCTTAACTCAGCTGGAGCCATTCTATAAGGGGGTATGGAAATGGGGCGAGTACCCGGCTCCAGATCAATACAAAAATCAATATCCCTATCTGGTTGTCACGACCCAAAACCAAGCCGCGACCGGAACCCACACTTACCCTCCCATGTGAGCGAACCAACCAATCTAAACCTTAACATTTCAATGTAATATCAACATAAAGTAATGCGGAAGACTTAAACTCATTAATAAAAACCAATTTAATAACTATTATTTCCAAAAATCTGGAAGTCATCATCACAAGAACATCTATGATCAAATTACTAAACTAAGAGTATTCTAAGAAGCTAAAACAAATGAAAGCTAGTCCATGCCGGAACATCAAGGCATCAAGACATGAGGAAGAAGACATGTCTTGATGCCTTGATGCTCCAGCGTGGACTTGCTTTCATTTGTTTTAGCTTCTTAGAATACTCTTAGTTTAGTAATTTGATCATAGATGTTCTTGTGGTGATGACTTCCAGATATTGGGAAATAATAGTTATTGAATTGGTTTTTATTAATGAGTTTAAGTCTTCCGCATTACTTTATGTTGATATTACATTGAAATGTTAAGTTTAGATTGGTTGGTTCACTCACATAGGAGGGTAAGTGTGGGTGCCAGTCGCGGCTCGGTTTTGGGTCGTGACAAACTTTGTATTAGAGCATTAGGTTCGTTGGTCTCATCACACAAGAACGAGTCTAGTAGAGTCTTAAGGAACGGTAGGGGGACGCCTTTACTTTTCTTTGAGAGGCTATAAGACTTTAGGAAAATTCCATTCTTCTTTCTTTCTTTCGTGCTATTACTTGGGTCCAATTGGTATCTAGGTGATACAAATTGGTATCTGACCATCTTCACTCTATTTCACAGATGGTTAGAACTAGAGCAACGACTGCGCCAACATCAACATCGGCAAGACAAGAAGCGTCTAAGCCAGCCACTAGGGCTGAAGCTCGAGGAAGAGTAGCAGCAAGAGGCCGTGGTAGAGGTCGTGGGAGGACGGCCTCTAGAGGAAGAGGACGAGCACCTAGCCCGTCTGATACTAGGGCGGTGACTCCTCCACCGACTGAGGAAGTGGTAAGAGAGGGTGAGGAATGGGAGAATGAACAAGTGCAAAAATGAGGAATTGCCACCCCAACCTACCCCAGAGATGATCAATCAGGTTCTCGCTTATCTTAGTGGGTTGTCTGATCAGGGTCAGGCCCCTCCAGTGTTTTCTGCACCAACACCTCTGGTTTTAAAGGTACAACATGCAGCCACTATGGCTCCTCGTATGGATGCCTCATTGGACATAGGCACATTTCCACGTCTGACTACTGGGCCTATAATGAAAAATGATCAGCATGAACTTTTAAGTAAATTCTTGAAATTGAAACCTCCAGTCTTCAAGGGTACTGAATCTAAGGATGCTTACGATTTTCTGGTTGACTGTCATGAGCTAATACACAAGATGGGTATAGTAGAACGGTTTGGTGTTGAGTTTGTGAGTTATCAGTTTCAAGGGAACGCCAAGATGTAGTGGCGGTCACATGTTGAGTGTCAACCAACGGAGGAACTACCTATGACTTGGGCCTCATTCTCAAGCTTGGTTATGGAGAAGTATATCCCCCGGACTTTGAGGGATAGGAAAAGGGACGAGTTCTTGAGCCTAGAGCAAGGTAGGATGTCGGTCAATGTATATGAGGCTAAGTTTCGTGCACTATCCAGATATGCCACTCAACTTTGTTTCAGTCCACAAGAGCGGATTCGTCGTTTTGTTAAGGGGTTGAGGTCAGAGTTGCAAATTTCAGCCATACAGGTAGCGGCTACGGCAAAATCCTTCCAAGAAGTGGTAGATTTCGTGGTAGAGGTGGAAGGAGTGAAGCCAGATGAACTCACCATGGCATCGACATCAAAGAGGTTTCGAAAGGGAGGGTGACTACACTTCCAATCCGGTGCGTATCATCTCCTTTCTTCGTGCTTGGAAAATGGTTAGTAAAGGGTGTTTAGCTTTCTTGGCACATCTCAAGGATGACACTACCCAAGTACCTTCGAATGAGTCAGTTTCGATGGTCCGTGAGTTTCTGGATGTGTTCCCTGTAGATCTTCCTGGTATGCCACCAGATAGGGATATTGGCTTCTGTATTGATCTTGAACCGGGTACTCGCCCCATTTCTATACCCCCTTATAGAATGGCTCCCGCGGAGTTAAGAGAGTTAAAAGCACAACTTCAAGAGTTGTTGAGCAAAGGCTTCATTAGACCAAGTGCATCTCCTTGGGGTACTCCCGTTTTGTTTGTAAAGAAGAAGGATGGGAGTTTTCGGATGTGCATAGACTAACGGCAGTTGAACAAGGTAACCATAAAGAACAAGTATTCTCTTCCTCGCATTGATGACTTGTTCAATCAGTTACAAGGTGCTTGTGTCTTCTCTAACATTGACTTGAGATCCGGTTATCATCAATTGAAAATACGGGCAACGGATGTGCCAAAGACTTCTTTTAGAACCAGGTATGGGCATTATGAATTTGTAGTGATGTCTTTTGGTCTTAAGAATGCCGCTGCTGCGTTCATGAGTTTGATGAACGGGATTTTTAAGCCATATTTGGATATCTTGATGATCGTATTTATTGATGACATACTGATATACTCTAAAAGTAAGGAGGAATGTGAGGAGCATTTGGGAATGGTATTGGAAATGTTGAGGGAGAAAAAGCTTTATGCCAAGTTCTCTAAGTGTGAGTTTTGGCTAGATGCAGTGTCCTTCTTGTGGCACGTGGTTTCTAAGGATGGAGTGATGGTGGATCCTTCTAAGATTGAGACAGTGAAGAATTGGGTAAGACCTACTAATGTGTCAGAAATAAGGAGCTTTGTTGGGTAACTCTCATGATATTAGACTGTGTGGCATGCCGAGTATGGGTCTCCTTACATTTCCTAGTCTTCGAACCTATACTTCCAATATAGGGATCATGTAGGGTTCAATTACGATGTACGCTAGCATGTTTTAGGTCAATTTGGCCGGTGATTCCACATTTTTTCGGTGTGGGGAAGAAACTGGATTTCATGATGCTCACATGATTTATGTCGGTTAAAGTTGAAGTTCCCCCTGAATGAATTAGGCTAGCCTCAAATGATGTACACAATGAAATGAATGATACCCAAGGTGTTAGAATATGATAATCAATAGGTGAGCTAGACCTAAGTAATGACACTAGGTCATTCTTGATCATTGCACACAGAACCCAATGAAAGTATGAAACTACATCTTAGGTATATTTGGTGTTTTCACTAGCCTATGAACGAAATAAAGTGAAGTACATATGAATGAATGAAGCAGACTCAGTGTTTGCTAAAGAAGGCTCCGTAGTTGAGGTTCAATATGTTGAGTCCTCACTTTTGGGATGTTGTCAAGTCCACGATTCCAAAGTCTCATGTCATATCAACGAATAAAATGAAAGATGTTATGTGATATATGCAATATGTTATGTTCTTTATCTAATATTGTTGACGATCTCAAGGACGAGTGCAAGACAACTATGATGCGTGATAGCATGGACCTTTCCAGGATTATGGTCCATGTCCAACAAGTAGAGGAAAGCAGGAAGAGGAAGCCTACTATGGCATGGAACAGGTCAAGGCAAGCTGAGAAGAATATTTCAAGGTAGATTAGTATTGAAATCATGGATAAGCCCAGGTTTAAGAAGGGACTCTCCCACCAAGGGGAGTCAATTTTTTCCAAGGGTCACTATGTAGGGATTATGATCCCACAGTTAAGAGAAACGGTGAAGTAGATACACCTCAGGATAGGCCACCTTGTAGCAAGTGTGTAAAACTTCATGGAGGAGAGTGTAGGCGGTGCTCTAATGCTTGTTAGAGTTGTAGAGAACCTAGTCACATGATGAAGGATTGTCCATATACAAGAGGTCGAGAAAAAGAGACGGAAAAATTTGAACCGAATGGTTCAAGTAAAGAGGATCCAAGGGTCTAGTTTCTTCTCAGAGATTGCTTTGTTTCGGGTATCATCAGCTTAGGGTTAGGGATAGAGATATCACAAAGATAGCCTTTTGTACCCGTTATGGTTAATATGAGTTCCTAGTTATGTCATTTGGTCTCACGAATGCACTTGCTGCATTTTTGGATTTCATGAAGAACGTATTCCATGAATACCTTGACTCTTTCTTAATAGTATTCATTGACTACATTCTCATCTACTCTAAGACCAAGGAAGAGCATGAACATCATTTGAGACAAACCTTGCAGGCACTTAGACAACATCAATTGTATGCCAAATTCAGCAAGTGTAAATTCTGGCTTAGATTGGTGACATTGCAAGGTCATGTTGTGTCCGACAAAGGTGTGGAGTTAGATCCCAAGAAGACTGAAAATGTTAAGAACTTTAAAAAAACAGTTACTCGCATTTATATTGGTAGCTTTCTGGAATTGGCTTGTTACTAATGTAGGTTCGTGGAGGCTTTTTCTTCCATTGCTGCCTCACTGAGAGCTTTGACTAAGAAAAAAGCCAAGTTTTAATGGACAGAGACTTTTGAAAAGATTTTCCAGGAGCTAAAAGAAAGACACACTTCAGCCCCGGCGCTTACATTGCCTAAGTATGGTCAGAATTACACTGCTTATTGTGATGCATCTAGGTTTTGTTTGGATTGTGTTCTTATGCAGTGTGGCAAGGTGATAACTTGGTCGTCCAGACAGATCAAGGTTCATGAAAAGAATTTTCCCACTAATGACTCGGATTTGGTAGATGCTTTGTTGGCACTGAAATTGTGGAGACACTACTTGTATGGAGTTCATGTGGATATGTTCATAGACCACAAAAGTCTTCAGTACTTTCTCACAGAGAGGGAGTTGAATCTACGTAGTGGAGGTGGTTAAAGTTATTGAAGGACTATGACATGAATGTCCACTACAATCTTGGTAAGGCTAATGTTGTAGTTGATGGTTTGACTAGGATGAACATGGGAAGTACAACCAACATTAAGGATGAGAAGAAGGAGTTGGTGAAAGATATACGCATACTGGCAAGACTAGGTGTACGATTAGTTGACTCTAATAGTGGAGTGTTTCAGTTCATTCTAGTTCTGAATCATCCTTAGTAGTTGAAGTCAATGAGGGTCAGCATCTTAATCCTGTGTTGATGGAGCTGAAGGACTAAGTGTTGGTTAATATGAATGAGTCTTTTGCTTTGGGAGACTAAGGGATACTTAGGTACCAGGACAGGCTCTGTGTACCAGATGTAGACGATTTGCGGACCAGGATCATCGCAAAGGCCCATGGTTTCAGATATTCAATACATCCAGGTTCCACCAAGATATATCATGATCTTAAGTAGATCTATTGGTTGGATGACATTAAGAAGGACATTGAAGAATATGCGGACAAGTGCCCTAATTGTCAACAGGTTAAAGTAGAACATCTTAAGCTTGGCGGTCTTACTCAGATTATTGAGGTTCCTACTTGAAAATGGGAGGTCATTAATATGGACTTCGTGGTTGGTCTTCCAAGGACTAGTAGACATCATGAATCCGTATGGGTTATTATTGATAGGATGACTAAGTCTTCTCACTTTATCCCTGTGAAGTCTACTTATAGAACCGAGGATTATGCGAGACTCTACATTGATGAGATTATGAGATGGCACGGGATTCCTTTGTCTATCATTTCTTATAGAGGAGCTCAGTTCACTTCATATTTCAGGAGATCCTTCAAGAAGAGCTTAGAGACATAACTAAAGCTTCGTACTACCTTTCATACTTACACTAATGGGAAGGCGGAGCGCACCATTCATACATTAAAAGTCATGTTAAGGGCGTGTTCGATTGACTTAAGGGGTAGCTGGGACGACCATCTGCCTTTGATAGAGTTCTTGTATAATAACATCTATCACTCCAACATTGGGATTGCACCGTTTGAGGCACTATATGGTACGATGTGTAGTTGTCCAATTTGGTGGTTCGAGATTGGAGAGTCATCCATTTTGGGTCCAAATATAATTCATGAGGCCTTAGAGAAGGTGAGGGTGATTAGGGAAAGGTTTGCTACTACTTATAGTCGGCAGAAGTCTTATGCAGACAACAGAAAATGGCCGTTAGAGTTTGATCTGGGTGACCAGGTCTATTTGAAGATATCACCTGTGAAGGGGGTGATGAGGTTTGGCAAGAAAGGGAAGTTGAGTCCGAGGTATGTCGGTCCATATGAGATCCTACAGCATGTGGATGAGGTAGCCTATGAGTTGGCTTTGCCTGCGGGGCTAGCTTCTTCTCATCCTGTCTTTCATGTTTCTATGTTAAAGAAGTGCCTAGGTGATCCAGCATCGATTCTACCTGGTGAAGGTTTGGAGGTCGAAGAAGACTTGTCCTATGAGGAAGTATTTGTTGAGATTTCAGACAAACACATCAAGAGGCTAAGGAAAAAGGAGGTCGCCACAGTAAAGTTATTGTGGAGGAATCATCTTGTTGAAGGCGCTACGTGGGAGGCCAAGGCTGATATGAGATCCCGCTACCCTCATCTTTTCAGATCTTGAGGTTAGACTTCCTAGCATTAACTATAAGTTTCCTTGTCTCTCCATTTTTTGTTGCTATTGCTTGATTGTTAATACTTACTATGTTATGATATGACTGGCATTACTCTAGAAAGTTAGTAGTGTCATTCGGGGAGGAATGTTCCTAAGGGGTGGATTATGTAATAACCCTAAAAATGGATATTCTAAGTAATGCTTAATGTGTCTAGAATGCCTACGATAAGACCGGGTTCGCACGGGTTGATGCACGTAGAACCAAATCTCTGAACCCTTGCGACGGCAAAGCCATGTAACTTGGGGAGTTACTTGATGTAGGAAACGTTGGGTCCATCCATATAGGGCTCCCAAAAATAAAGATATACCCTGATGAGCCTTTATTGAACATTAAAAGGGGAAATCTTATGTTTGGAGTGTCTAGGGGTAAAATATTCTTTTTCTAGGCTATCAGTAGTATTGTAATTACCCTAAATATGTAATAAATTAATTAATTACTAAGGTGGAGGGTCATTTTTGGGAGAGAAGGCCAAAAATTTGCCTTTAAAGCAAAGTCTTGCTCTGCCCAGGTTCGAACCTAGGTGGAAGCAGAGATTTAAATTATTTTTATTTAAATTGCTAATTAATTTAATTAATTTATATTTATTAGATGATTTAAAATAAAAGGGAAATCATATTTTTTTATATTTGAAAGAGTCCTAGATGACTAAGTCTAAACTACTTCATCTCTTTGAACTCTTTTTCACATTTACATCTCTCTCTCTCTCTCTCACGTCAATATCTCTTTTCTCTTTCACATTTTCTCTGCCATAAACACAAGATCTGATCATACACTAAAAGTTCTTCACACTTAAAGAACTTTCTCGTTAAAAACATATTTAAAACATAACAAAAAAATGTTAGGCAAAGAGAGGAGCTTTTCCGTCGAGTTAGTGTTGAAGCTTTTGGACTTAGACGTAATTTTGGAGAAGGTTTGGGAAGAAAGTTCAAGGTTAAACATCAAAATAAGGTATGGGTTTTATTAATCTTGGTCCCTTTCGCAAGTCAATATTAAGGTTCATACAAATCTATTCAAAAAACTAGGGTTGTTCCCCGTTATATGTCCTTGTCACTAGATCCCATCGAATCATAGGTTGGGTATGTTTGCTAGTATAAATTAGTGATGTAATGTGTTGTCCTGATGATTATGTTTATGTATGTATGTTCGGAATTATGTGAATATATAGCATGTTGTCCGAAATTAAGTGAAAAATTATGTGTGTGCAATGTGTTGCCGTGATTTAAACTCTTGGATTCAAGTTCGGAAAATTACATGTTTATGGTTGTATTTCATGTGCACGAACTTGCTTAAATCGTGATGATCATAAGTGATGTAAAAATGCTGATTTTGACTTCAAACTAATATTCGAATGAATCCATGAAAATGCACCTAAAAAACTAACTAAAAACTACATAAAACGTCGAAACATTTAATGTGAAGGAGGTAAGAAACTAGACTGCAAAAATTTCATGCATCTTGTTGTTGAGTTTCGGCAAAGCTAAGGGGATTATCATGCTATTTAAAAATGAATTAAAATATGTGAGGCCACTGAGAATCGAACCCGTGACCTCACCATGTTAAAAGTCATTGAAATAATGTGAGAAAAAAATGTGGCATGTAGGATTCGAACCCATGTGCCTTATCCGAAAATGAAATAAAAAATATTATAAATAGTAGGAGTTGGATTTGAACCCATCACCTCTCAATCAAATTTAAGGAGGAATAAAAAAATAAAAATAAAAGATTGAGGTGTGTAAGACTCGAATCCATGACCTCTAGGCAGAACCAAGGAAAATTAAGTAGAAAAATTAAAGTGGACTGTGGGGGATCGATCCCACACCCCCTCCACCAAAAGGAGAGAAATTAAAGAGAAGGAAATTAAAAGAAAATGAGGTTTTGGGGATTCGATCCCACATCCTCTCAGTACCAATGAGCGAAATTTGAAGAGAGAAGTTACGTAAAAAATAAAATTCAATGGAGGTGTTGGGGCTCTATCTTGGGTCCCCAAGCCGTGTGGATTAACCCAAATTAAATAAAAATGTAAGTGTTTTCCAATAGATTTTCAATTGGGATACCTTCCCCAAATTTCTTATTGATACATAAGTCATACGTGACTGAATGTTCAAAGTAATGCTACCCACATAAATCAAAATCGAGATGTTGGCCTACATACAACATGCATAAGTATTGTACCACATAATCTTAGAAATATATGAATCATTTAAAGTAAATACGAGTGAAGACTCATGGATTGTATGTTTAAACTCATAAGTCTAGCATAAATTTAAAAGTAAACCTAAGATGTATGTTCTGAAATGATGAAATCCTGGAAGCTTTAATCAAGAGTGTGAAACACACTATATGGCCAAGTACATTGGCATATGATTAAATGAACAATGAAATGATGAAACCATAGGAGGGTTAAGTAAGAGTGTGAAACACACTAAATGACCAAGTGTATTAGCATGTGATGAAATGAACATTCACGTAATAAGGGGTGAGTAATTATGAAGGGCAAATGTGAAAAAGTTAATGAATGTGCTGACAACATGATAATAGGCTAATGTAAAAGATAAGAGCAATCTCGATGAGCCTAAGTAAATGTTACCAAAACGTACTCACCTATGAGAGTGTAAAGTTAATGAAGAGACCAGTCTCTATAAACACTCTAATGAAAGTATTGAGATCAATATACACTGAATACAAATGATGAGATTAGAAATCATCTATTGAGCTATGATGTGCTCATACTAGAATCCATCTTCCATGACGTATGACTTGAATGTCAACTTTATACTGAGCTCCGATACACAAGCTCTGAGCGGTGATGCCTTCATTCAGGAAGGACGGAGGTTCAAATAACTCAAATGAGATGAGACTGTCTGGCATGCCGGGTATGGGTCACCTTACATCTCCTAGTCTTCGAACCTATACTGCCAATCTAGGGATCTGGCGGTGTTCAATTTCCATGTATGCTAGAATGTTTTGTGTCACTTTGGACGGTGATTCCACCTCTTTTCGATGTGGGGGAGATACTTGATATCATGATGCTCACATGATCTATGTCGCTTAAAGTTAAAGTTCCCCATGAATGAATGAGGCCAATCTCAAATAATGTACACAATGAAATAAATAACACCAAAGGTATTAGGATATGATAATAAATAGGTGAGATAGAGTTTTGTAATGACTCTAGGTTATTCTTGGTTATTGCACAACGAACCCGATGAGAGTCTTAAAGTACATCCTATGTATAGATGGTGTTCTCACAAGCCTATACACGAAATAAAGTGAAGTACGTGTGAATGAATGAAGCCAACTCTGTCTGTGCTAAAGAAGGCTCCCTAGTTAAGGTCCCATATGTTGAGTCCTCATTTTTGGGAAGTCTTGATGTAAAGTCCATGATTCCAAAGTCTCATGGCATATGAAAGAATGATATGAAATATGTTATGTACTATATGCAATATCTTATGTTCTTTATGTAAGATGTTATGTATTGTGTGCAATATGATAAGTATGATGATGCATGTTACTCTCATGGTAATACTTTCCTAATCCAATTTTGAAAGTACACTAACTTTCCTAATCCAAATTTGGAAATTCCACTAACTTCACTTTCCATAAATCATATTGTTAGGAAAGAGTAATTCTTACTCATGCATGTCCTTTGTGTGTGATTGCATATGCCTACTTAGTACAATTGTGTAATAATCCCATCCTACTCAATATTTTTAGGTGCAGGCGCAGGTGGACGTTAGAGCTTATAAATCATCGCTGAAGCTATCCGGACGTGGAGTATTCATCAAGACTTCGTAGGACCTCATGTATTCGAGGATGCTTGCCCATTATATTCTAGCTTAGTTATAGGATTTATCTATTGGAGAATGTTCCACTAGCGTTTCTTTCTCCTTTTATACTTTGTATTGGTGCCGTTTTTGCAGGTAAAACATTTAATGCAGCATTGAACTAAATCTTTCATTTGATGATCTTAATATTAGATTGTTTATGTGAATGTTTATGAGTTAGAATAAAATGTCTTATATGAATTTTAAGTAACAAAAAGTTCAATTTTTCTGTTAAAATTAACATAGATGAAGTAAGGATGACATATGTAGGCTTCTCTGCGACCTGTGGTAGTTTGGGGCATTAACTCAAGCGAAATATCATTAATGAGAGACCTATCTAACCTTTTCCTGATTTTGTTGATTAATACCTCTATATTTTTACAAAGTAAGCTATTGACCACTAAAACCAATGTCCATAAGACCACAATCTTCAATATTAGCTATGAACTCAATGCTCTTTCTAATGTTGTAACGCACCCCTCCAAACATCTCATCAATAAGAGTTGTGATAATGTAATCCTCCATAGAACAGCAAGGTTTGTCAATACCTGCAGCCTTTTGAAGAATTTTATACCAAAGAGGCCTTTTGAGATGGTCTTTTCATTTAGCATAGTCAAATGTAATAGTGAATTGATTTTGTATCTCATTATGCTTAAAGTCACATGTAATTTGTTGTTCTTCTTCATCAGTAATAGTACAATCAATGTCACCATTCCAAAACAACCATATTTTGCCCTTACAGTTACTCACAACATTATCCATTACTAATTGAACTTTGAAATTCATCACATTAAGTCGGTCATCAAAGGGCTCAAGAATTCCAATGATAGAAAGTTTATACATTTCTCCAAGCATTTTGAGTATTTTCACAACAACTTGGGTGTTGATCCCCCTAAAATTCCATATAATTGGACAAATCATTGAGAATATATCGAGGAGAAGAGTCTAGTAGTTGGTCTTCCAGTAGTGACAGTGTTCATATCCTTATTTTTTAAATGGTATTTGTCATGTCGGAATCTTCTTTTATATAGCACTTGATTTATTTTCATCATCGAAAGTCTAATCATTTAGAGCGTTCAAGGATCTAATCATGGCATAACTAGTCTCATCATCATATTCTGTTATATATTGGTTATCTCTATCGAGTTCATCTTCTGAGTTCTCAACCTCATATTCATATATAAGAGGAGTTGAGTTGACTTGGCAACACTATTGTCTCTTATTTGAAGGATCCTTAGGTGGAGGGGTAATATATTGAGCCTGCAAAGGTGGAATGTCCAGTCCTGGATGGTCATTTACCATAATGAATTTAGTACATGGTTAATCATCCACCTTTCGCTCCTTAGCCTGTTCATTTTCCTGTAACATTTTTTGGTCTCTTGTTAGAAACTTCTCTCTTTTGTTTGCTTATATTATTTTTGCTCTTGGGAGTGTTTTCAAAATTACTGGTGCTTGCTTTGTTTCCCATACCTTTTTTTATAGAAGCTTTGTATTGTTTACTTGTAGAGCATATTTTGTGTTGTTGCCTTTCCCTTCTTCTTTTATTGTTGACCTTTCTCTTTGTTTTTTTTTAATTGTTGAACCTGTTGTTGTGTTGGTTGTTGTTTTTGAGTTTTAGTAGAGGTTGGGGCTCTAAGGTTTGGGATATGGTCAGCGTGTACCCCCTCATGAAAAACATGAGGCCAATTCCCCCTTTGGTCACCCCTTCCTGCAAGTTAGTGTGGTTCTCCTTACATCCCCCGTCCATCCCTCCATCAACATCACCAATCAGAAGAACAGGCATAGAATATTTACTGGAATTAGGTTTTGTATCTATGATACCTGAGTTTTTGTTGTTGACTCCTCCTTCTTGTACTTCTCCCTAGTTATTTTTATTATCTCTAGAATCATACCTGTTTTGTGCCTCTTTTGCTGCAACTTTATCTTTGTTTTGTACTTCTTCTCCTGTTATATTGTGCATTTTCTGCATCTTTAGCTTAGTAAAAAAATTATGATGTGGGATACTAGGCATACCTGTCTATTATGCAGTAGTTTGAGGATCTCCATTTGCTATCTAAGTAAGTGTCGTTGTAGGTTTCAAAAAAATTTAAATTCATTCTTCATGTTGCTTGTGGTTCCTCTTTTTTTGTGTTTTCCAGTCACCATCTTCTATATATTCTGGTTGTTTCTACCTGTTCCCATCCCTGTTATCTTGTTATTGTTTCTCTCCAGATTCTTTGGTTTGTCCCTTCTGGTTTCCTGCTCTTTTCCTTATTTTGGTTTTCCTTGTTTTGTTTTTATTTTCATTTTCCAGCTCCTTATATTTATACTCATCATCCCTCATTTTGTTTGCACTCCTCTATGTAATATGCCTGATGCCTGCAATATTCACAATATGGTGGAATGTTCTCATACTCAACTGGTTGCCATATTCCTATTGTGAGGTCATCCTCATCCAAACCAATCAACACATGTCAAGTTCTAGCTTTTGTCAAATCTACTGCACCTTAACTTTTGCCATGCCATCCCTTGACCCCTTTATGGATGTTATATCTATGTAAAAGACCGTACACAAATTTTTCTAACAAGTGCCACGCTAAGCCTAGTAAAAGTACCCAAATGGAGAAATAGGTGTCTCCTCTTCCAAACTAAAAGAGGGGGTGTAGGCCTGTATTCTCATGAGTTACCCTTGATGTTAATTCCTTTTTGAGTTCATACTGTGTTGTAATCTATTTCATTTTGGAGATAAATAAACACATGCCTTGAGTTATAATTTGCAATGTTGACCCCTCCACTAAATTGAGTTTGTTGGATAAAACTCTTCCTTATAAGCTCAACCTTTGGCATAGTGGTACTAAACTTTCCGACCAAGGTATATTTGCAATCTACTTCTAAGGTATTGATGTAGTCATGCATGTCATAGATCACAGCCGGGCAACTTTTTTATGTTCTTTGTTTAGGAGTTTTGATCACAATATTGGGAGTTTGAGTAGCATGGATGTGTCTTAGATGCGCAGTTAGAGTTTGAACCATTGTGTAGGGGGATGTTCATTTTCCTAATCTTTGATATTTGCATGATTTCCCGTAGAATTGTCAGCTTAATTGCCTTTGGTAATGGGGTTGTTTTGCTGACTTTTTTTGAGAGGAGGTGTAGCTTATTAAAGTTGCTAGATATCTTAAGGAAAACTTTTTGATAACTACTTTGATCATCCTTCTCTTTAGTGGGGTTCTGATGGGATTGAGAAAATTTCTCCCCTGTAGTTTTATGGTTATGGGTAGGTTGTTGTGCAGAGTTGCTCATGCTCTTCTCCTATACTTGTCCACTAATTTACACAGACCTTTATCCCATGACATAAACATTCTTATGGCCAGCAGTTTTATTATCATTAGGATGCATGTGATTAGAAATAGGGATAGAAAACTTACAATTTGCATTGCTGCCCTCGTTAAGCTTTGAGTTCTGCATCTTTTGCACTGGGGATTGTGGTTCCTGCACCTTTACATGGGAATTGTTAGGAGAATCAATAGTTTTACCTATAGTTGGAGGTATCTCATTGTTCAACATTGCATTCCCACGATTGACTCCAAAGGAAAAGTGTGAAGAGTTCTCGACTTTGATCACCTCCTTTTTTGGTTGTTCGTTGGATTTTCAAGATTTTTCTAAAATTTATTTTTGGATATGTTCCTGAGCTAGCTGGGCTGATATATTGGTAAGATGAATCTCTTTGTTCCTAGAATATAACCCATTCATGTTATCTTCCTCATTTTTCATAGGTTCAACTCTTCGCTCATCGGAAAGCTTGTGTCCGATGACTAGACCGTCCATTTTAGCTGAAATTGTTGCGAGATGAACATCACCATCATGAGAATATTCCCCTTTACTCAACTCACCATGAATACTTTAGAATGTTTCTTGATTTAAGTGCAACTATTGGACGGTCTTTTGGCTATTTCCCAAAAACTACTTCCTCATAATTTTCTATTGGGAGGATCGAATCTCTTGGATTTCGAGTATGATATACCTCTTGATGCATAGAATCATTATCCTTAGTACATGAACCTTGATTTTTTCCTATTTGATCAGAGGAAAAAAATTTTTGTTTCCCGACTAACTCACTATCATAATTCCTACTGGGCGTCGCTCCATTCTTTTGCGAATTCAAAGAGTTTGGGATCGAATTAGAGGGTGATTCATGGTAGAATTTGTTCACGTTGGTCAAGAGTTATTGTTGGAGTTTGTATGATGGTCTGAGAAAGCCCACCGATTGCTCACGCGCCATTCCGACTAGTTTACAATTAGTCATTAGGGACAGAGTTTGTACCCACTTTCTAGATTGCGGGCTAGGATTGAGAATTTAGAGAGAGAAAAAAAATTGGGAAATGAGGAAGCAATCAAATCATTTGGTAGGTACTTAGGGTTTAAGGTTATGGTTAGGTTTAGGAAAAGGTTTATGGTGTAGGGTTTTTTTATGGCACATGGTTTAGCATTTGAGGTTTAAAATATACGATTTAGTTTTTAATGTTTGCTTTTTTGGTATTTTGGGCTTAGGGTTTTGGGTTTATGCTTTATGGTTTGGTTTAAGTTTAAGGTTGGGTATAGGGTTAGGATTATTATTCATAAAATAAAAAGTAAAATAAAGGGGCATAAACCTTACCTCCGATCCTATATTGATTCAGAATCTACTCTCCAAGGAAAGTTAACTCATCCTTTTACAAAAAGGTAACAAAGAAACAAATCACCTAAGAGATTGTACTCATCTCAATACAAAAAATCTAGGAAAATTAACGGGGAGACTCTCACTTTACATCAAAAAGCACAAAAGGAAACTACCTATCCTATCTTATTCAAAGAAGTTATAGCTTTAAACCATATCTAAGTTAAATAGGGGGATACACTATTTAGGGAGGTTGTTTCATCTTCCTGATATTTTTTCTTCTAAAGCTTCGCACTCCAGTATGTCTAGATGATAGTAGGCTTTTGCTTCCATAGCTGAAGTTGACTGTTGTAGTATAATTGTGGGCTACTGATTTTGTGGCTATGTTTTGATAAGGAACCATCCACTAACATTTGTTTCTATGAAGGTATGTAGGCATTTGAATTCCTATGTCTGTGTGATGAGAGTTTGAAACCTCTAAACCTCTATACTAATACTCTATTAAGGGATTAATTTTTGCATTATCGGGTTTACTACTAGCTAAGAATCAACTTGTAGTATGATTTTCTTGTAACCTCATTCTAATACCCAAATCATTAGAAAAATATCTCCACCAATTTCATATCTATTGTTAGTGCCTTATCCAAGAGGTTATTCAAAATCCATTAGCAATCTACCTGTTTGGTCCCTCAAGATGCCACCTGCTCCAATCTTGCTCGGGTTTCTTAGTGCACTTCCATCTATGTTGATTTTGATCCACTTTTTTGGTGGTATTGTCCAGGTTACCATGTTTACCTTGATATCATGCACGCACCTTTCACCTAGCTGAATCATTCATGCATCAGGCCCTTTTATCGTGGGCAAATTAAAATGTACTCATCTCAATACAAAAAATCTAGGAAAATTAACGGGGAGACTCTCACTTTACATTAAAAAGCACAAAAGGAAACTACCTATCCTATCTTATTCAAAGAAGTTATAGCTTTAAACCATATCTAAGTTAAATAGGGGGATACACTATTTAGGGAGGTTGTTTCATCTTCTTGATATTTTTTCTTCTGAAGCTTCGCACTCCAGTATGTCTAGTTGATAGTAGGCTTTTGCTTCCATAGCTGAAGTTGACTGTTGTAGTATAATTGTGGGCTACTGATTTTGTGGCTATGTTTTGATAAGGAACCATCCACTAACATTTGTTTCTATGAAGGTATGTAGGCATTTGAATTCTTATGTCTGTGTGATGAGAGTTTGAAACCTCTAAACCTCTATACTAATACTCTATTAAGGGATTAATTTTTGCATTATCGGGTTTACTGCTAGCTAAGAATCAACTGGTAGTATGATTTTCTTGTAACCTCATTCTAATACCCAAATCATTAGAAAAATATCTCCACCAATTTCATATCTATTGTTAGTGCCTTATCCAAGAGGTTATTCAAAATCCATTAGTAATCTACCTGTTTGGTCCCTCAAGATGCCACCTGCTCCAATCTTGCTCGGGTTGCTTAGTGCACTTCCATCTATGTTGATTTTGATCCACTTTTTTGGTGGTATTGTCCAGGTTACCATGTTTACCTTGATATCATGCACGCATCTTTCACCTAGCTGAATCATTCATGCATCAGGCCCTTTTATCGTGGGCAAATTAACAAACATCTGCTTATAGTTGTCTTTGTAAAATGCATACCTCACCTTGTTAATGTTGGAAGTTGTGCCTCCATATTTACTAGCACATCTATTCTTCCAAAGGTTCCAGCAGATGAGAATAGGAGTTTCCTGAAGAAGTAATTTGTGAGCTTCATTCTTGTGTTTAATTTTCAATCATTGCATGATGAGATGTCGCAGGGAATTGTGGTTTGTTTTGACTCCAGCAATTCCTGCAAAGCTTCTCAAAACATGAGCTGCAAATGATCCATTGTTGAAGGTATTCTCTAATGTATCTTGACCTGGCCTGTTAGAACAACAAAAACATTTGTTAGCTCAATGCCAAAACAAGTTAGTTGTTCATTAGTGGGGAGATTTCCTCTTAAGGCTCTCCATATAAAAGAGGAAAATTTTAAAGGAATATTCTTGTTCCAAATGAGATAATTGAAGTGATATTTTGATCTCTTTTCCCTATTTCATTCCAGGCTGATGAATAGTTGAACTGCTGGTCATTGGTGTTGAGTTTCCAATGGGACTGATCAGGGATATATTGTTGAAGAAGGAGTGTTGTTGCTAAGATGCTGGCAAGTTGATAGGGAGGGGCATGTTGAATAAGCTTATTGTAGTTCTATAGCCCACTTATCCAGAATTCTACATGTGTCCAATTGTTGAACCTGTTACTGTTAATAGTGAAGTGAGCTACATGTATAACACCTATTACCCCACCAAAAGGAAAAACTGCCAAAATTAAGTTTACATTGAATGTGCTGCTCCACATTGCTTCTGTTTTTTTTATCATATGCTTCAAAATCAGTGGTTCCCAGTATCCCATTTCTTGCACATAGGGTTGGACTTTTGGTAGTACTTTGCTTTTACGAAATCTCCCTATAAGGTGTATTTAGTGCTAAAGATCCACCATTACTTTTATTGAAAAGAGATGAAAACATCTTTAAGGTTGTTCATACCAACCCCCCTTCCTCACGAGGGAATCTTATATTCTTACATGAGGCCCGATGGTACTTTCTTTTTTCACTCCTTCATCCCTAGAAAATATCAGCCATAAGTATTTTAATCTGTTTTAGCACAGTCTAAGGTGGAGTCGTTGTTGAAAGAAGGTGGATGGGTAGAGCTTGCAACACATGTTTGATCAATACAACCCTACCTCTATAGCTTAGTTGTTTTTATGCCACCCTCTAATCTTGAAAATCACATTTTAACAAGGTTAGAAAAATAAATAATCCTACACCTAATAACAAAAAGGGTTAACCTAGATAGGTTAGAGGGCCACGTTTTTGCTTGAAGCCTATAATTCTTTTAATTTTGTCCCATGTACTATTAAAAGCATTAGAAAGAGCCATGAAGTGCCTTTATTCACGATTAATAAGATTTCCAGAAGTCTCCTCATAAATCTTGAGAGTTTACATGATGAGATGCAAATTTTTGGCTCTATTAGTAATGAACGTGATGGTGTCATCTGCAAAGCTCAAGTGATTCACTTGTCGTCCTCTTACTTCTATGAAGAAACCATAGTGGTGAAGATGGTTGCGCAATTTGTTCAATGCTATTGAGAGCACCTTTGAACCTAAAATAAATAGGGTAGGGGAGAAGGGATCACCTTGCTTAAGACCTCTAGTGGTGTTGAAGAACACATATCTCTTCATATTAATAATAATAGAATACCAATAATTGGCCATAATTTTTCACACCATATCAATAAACACCTGATCAAAGCCCATTTTCCTTCGTACTAGACAAATGTATGACTAAGAGACTCTATCATGTGCCTTTGTCATGTCCAACTTCATAATGACATTACTACCAATATTTAACTTTTTTATCTGATGGATAATCTCCTGAGCAAGCATAATATTCTCAGAAATACTTCTACCATTCACAAATCTGGATTGATTATGAGAAATTAAATTAGGAGGAATAGGGCTTAGTCTGTTGCTTAATAATTTTAAAACAATTTTGCTAGTGAAATTTCTATGGTTGATGGGCATGAACTCATTTATTTTGGTGGGGTTACTCACTTTGGATTGTAACACAATGCAAGAAAGGGAAAAATATTTAGGAATCATTTGGCCACTGAAGAATGCCTGAATCACTCCCATGAGATTCTTCTTGACGATGGGCCATTATTTCTGATAAAAATAACCATTCATGCCATCAAGTCCTGCTGCAGAAGTCAGGTTCGTTTAGAAGACCACTTCTCTCAACACTTTTATACAAGGCATATTTGTGAGACTGTTATTATGAACTTGACTTACCATTCTAGGCATACAGTCTAAAGGGTATTGATTAATAACCTTGTCTTCTCCAGTAAAAATATGTTGAAAGTATTCACAGGCATGCCTTCCAATGTTGTTATCTCCCTGCACCCATTCTCCCATCTCATTTATTCTATGTATAAACAATTTTCTTCTCCTTCCCCTTATAAGTGAGTTAAAGAGTTTTGAGCTAGTGTCACTCTCTTTTAACCATCGTAATTGTCTTTTTTGTTTCATAATGGAAACCTCCAGCTTTAGATATCTTATATAATTAGATTTGAATTCTTGGAGGGAAAACCTATTGACTTCACTGTTATTTTGGAGAAGAGTCTCCTCATCAATTCTAATGCTTTCCTCATACTCCATAAACTTTAACAAAATGTCTCAAATTATTTTTTAGACCAAGAAGTTAGAGTATTAGACAAAATTTTATGTTTCTGATGAAACCTTTACATATTATTCCCCTCCTCATCCCTGTCCCAACAGGCTTTCACAATGTCTAAGAATTGAGGGCTATCCACCCAACAATTTAGAAATTTGAAATACTTAGTGTGTTCAGCCTCTTTTGAGTTCATTTCTATTAACAAAGGGCAATGATCTGATCTAGTAGAGGATAAGTGAGTTATGGTAGTTTGGGACATCAACTCAAGCCAAATATCATTAATGAGAGACCTATCTAACCTTTTCCAGATTTTGTGATTGATACCTCTTTTGCTTTACCAAGTAAGCTTTTGACCACAAAAACCAATGTCCATAAGACCACAAACCTTGATATTATCTATGAACTCAATGCTCTTTCTCATGTTGTAAGGAACCCCTCCAAGATTCTTATCAATAGTAGTTATGACATTGTAATCCCCCAGAAAACTCCAAGGTTTGTCAATTCTAGCAGCCTTTTGAAGCATTTTATCCCAAAAAGGCCTTTTGAAGTGGTCTTTACATTTAGCATAGACAAAAGTAATAGTGAATTGATTTTGTAGCTCATTATGCTTAAAGTCACATGTAATTTTGTTGGTCATCTTCATCACGAATAGAAGAATCAATGTCACCATTCAAAAACAACCAAATTTTATAATGATAGAAAGTTGATGAATTTTTCTAAACATTTTGAGTCTTTCCATTACACCTTGGATACTGATCCCCCTTGCACTCCATTTGATTGTACTAATCATTGAGAAGATATGGAGGAGAAGAGTCTAGTATATGGTCTTCCATTAGTGACAATGTTAATATCCTTAGCCTGTTCATTTTCCTGTAACATGTTGTCTCTTGTTATAAACATCTCTCTTCTGATTGCTTGGATTATTTTTGCTTTTGGGAGTGTTTTCAGAATTACTGGTGCTTGCTTTGTTTCCCATATCTTTTTCCATAGAAACTTTGTGTTGTTTACTTGTAGACCCTATTTCGTCCTGTTGCCTTTCCCTTTTTATTTTATTGTTGACCTTTCTCTTTATCTTTTTTTTAATTGCTGAACATGTTGTTGTGTTGATTGTTGTTTTTCAGTTTTAGTAGAGGTTGGGGCTCTAATGTATGGGATATAGTCTGCGTGTACCCCCTCATGAAAAACATGAAGCAAATTCCCCCTTTGGTCACCCCTTCCTGCATGTTAGTGTGGTTCTCCTTACATCCCCCATCCATCCCTCCATCAACTTCACTAATCTTAAGAACAACATAGAAGATTTAATGGAGTTAGGTTGTATAGCTATGATACCTGAGTTTTTGTTGTTTACTCCTCCTTCTTGTACTTCTCCATGATTTTTTTTAGTATTTCTAGAATCATACCTGTTTTGTGCCTCTTTTGCTGCTATTTTATCCTTGTTTTCTACTTCCTTTCCTGTTATATTGTGTATTTCCTGCATTTTTAGGCTAGTAAAAAATTATGATGTGGGATGCTAGGCATACCTGTCTATTATGAAGTAGTTTGAGGAGCTCCATTTATTGTCTGAGTAAGTGTGTTGTAGGTTTCAAATTGTTTTCTGAGTTCATTCTTCATGTTGCTTGTGGTTCCTCTTTTTTTGTGTTTTCCAGTCATCATCTTCTTTATATTCTGGTTGTTTCTGCCTGTTCCCATCCCTTTTTTCTTGTTATTGTTTCTCTCCAGATTCTTTTTGTTTGTCCTTTCTGTCTTCCTGCTCTTTTTCTTATTTTGGTTTGCCTTGTTTTTGTTTTTCTTTTCATTTTCGAGCTCATTCTTATATTTATACTCATTATCCCTCATTTTGGATTTGTACTGCTCTATGTAATGTGCCTGATGCCTGCAATATTCACAATATGGTGGAATGTTCTCATACTGAACTGGTTGCCATTTTCCTATTGTGAGTTAATTCTCATCCAAACCTATAAGCACATGTCAGGTCTTGCTTTTTTCAAATCTACTTGCACCTTCACTTTCTCCATGCCAGCCCTTGACCCTTTTATGGAAGCTATATCTAAGCACAAGACCTTGCCCAATTTTTTCTAACAAAGGTGTGAAAAAGGGCCTCTTTAAGTAGTGCCACAGTAAGCCTAATAGCAGTACCCAAATAGGAGCAATAGTTATCTCCTCTTCCGGACAAAAAGTGGCGGTCTAGGCTTGTATTCTCATGAGTTTACCCTCAATGTTAATTCCTTTTTGAGTCCATACTGTGTTGTAATCTAGTTCATTTGGGAGATCAATAAACACATGCCTTGAGTTATCATGTGCAGTGTTGACCCCTCCACTAAATTGAGTATTGTTGGATAGAACTATTCCTTATAAGTTCAAACTTTGGCATAATGGTACTAAACATACCGTCTAAGGTATATTTCCAATCTACTTCCAAGGTATTGATGTAGTCATGCATGTCATAGATCACAGCCAAGAAACTTTGTTTGGTTCTTTGTCTAGGAGTGTTGATCAAAATATTGTCAGTTTGAGCAACATGGATGTGTCTTAGATGCGCAGTTACAGTTTGAACCACTGTGTAGGGGGATGTTCATTTACCTAAACATTGATATTTGCATGATTTCTAGTAGGATTGTCAGCTTAATTTCCTTTGGTAATGCGGTTGTTTTGCTGACTTTTTTTGAGAGGAGGTGTAGGCTTATCAAAGTTTCTAGATCTTTTAAGGAAAACTTTTTGATAGCTACTTTGATCATCCTTTTCTTTAGTGGGGTTCAGATGGGATTGCGAAAATTTCTCCCTTGTAGTTTTATGGTTATGGGTAGGTTGTTGTGTAGAGTTGCTCATGCTCGTCTCCTATACTTGTCCACTAATTTACACAGACCTTTATCTCATGACATAAACATTCTTATGGCCAGCAGCTTGATTATCATTAGTATGCATATGATTAGAAATAGGGATAGAAAACTTACCATTTGCGTTGTTACCCACGTTAAGCTTTCAGTTCTGCATCTTTGGCACTGGGGATTATTGTTCCTGCACCTTTTCATGGGAATTATTAGGAGAATCAATAGTTTTACCTATAGTTGGAGGTATCCCATTGTTCAACAATGAATACCCATGATTGACTCCAAAGGAAAAGAGTGAAGAGCTCTCGAATTAGATCACCTCCCTTCTTTGGTTGTTCATTGCATTTTGAAGATTCGGTGAAATTTCTTTTTGGATATGTTACTGAGCTAGATGAGCTAATATATTGGTAAGATGAATCTCCTTGTTCCAAATATAGAACCCATTTATGTTATCTTCCTCATTTTTTGTTGGTTCAAGTCTTCGCTCATCGGAAAGCTTTTGTCCGGCGTCTAGACCTTCTATTTGAGCTGAAATTGTAGCGAGATGAACATCACCATCATGAGATAATTCTCCATTACTCAACTCATCATGAATCTTTTAGAACGTTACTTGAATTTGAGTGCAACTGTTGGATGGTCTTTTCGCTATTTCCCCAAAAACAACTTCCTCATATGTTTCTATTGGGAGGATGGAATCTCTTTAATTTTGAGTGTGATATAACTCTTGATGCATAGAACCATTATAATTAGTCCATGAACCTTGATTTTTTCTTATTTGATAAGAGGAAATATTTTTTTGATTCCCTGCCAACTCACTCTCATAATACCTACTGGGCATCGCTCCATTCTTTTGCGAATTCACAGAATTTGGGATCGAATTAGAGGGTGATTCAAGGTGGGATTTGTTCATGTTGGTCAAGAGTTATTGTTGGAGTTGGTCCGATGGTATGAGAAGGCCCACCGGTGGCTCACACACCATTACGACCAGTTTACAACTTGTCATTAGGGACTGAGTTTGTACTCACTTTCTAGAGTGCGGGCTTGGATTGAGATGTTAGAGAGAGAGAAAAATTGGGAAATGAGGAAGCGATCAAACCTATTTTTAGGTGCTTAGGGTTTAGGGTTATGGTTAGGTTATAGATAACGGTTATGGTGTAGGTTTTTTTAGTTTTTTATGTTACAAGATTTAGCATTTGAGGTTTAAAATCTACGGTTCAGTATTTAATATTTGGTCTTTGGTATTTTTTGAATAGGGTTTCGCGTTTATGGTTTATGGTTAGGGTTAGGTTTAAGGTTAGGGTTCGGGTAAGGGTTAGGTTTAGGGTTAGGTCTTTATGTTTTTTAGGTTTTTGGGTTTAGGGTTTAGGGTTTGAGGTTTAATATCAATGGTTTAGTGTTTAATGTATGGGTTTTTGTATTTTGAGATTGGGGTTTAGGATTTATGGTATGGTTAGGGTTAAAATTAATGTTAGGGTTAGGGTTAGGGTTGATGTTGTTTCTTAGGTTTTAGGATTTGGGGTAAAGGATTTGAGTTTTAATACTATGGTTTAGTTTTAATGTTAGGGTTTTGGTATTTTGGTCCTTTTTTATTTTTTAATTTGAACGACCCTTGTGGTGGGTCACGGCTAAGCTAAACCCCAGTCCTTATAATTTAACAAATCAAAATATGTACCAAGAGGGGGGAAATACCTTACCTCCAACCTATGGTGAATTAATTTGACCTACCTACTAAGGTGAGTTAATTAAATCTTACATTGTGTTTGTATTCTAAATTTACAATTCTACAATACTATAAACAAGGGAGACTCTCCCCTTACAAAGAGAAGACTATAAATTTAACTTTATTCTAACCATTTTATACCTATACAGGAAATAGAGATTTCAATAAGTTTCAATTAATGGAATGAATAAACTATGTAAATGTTAATCATATAACAATAGCTAGAATTAAGGTGGCTGTGTAATTCTTCTATTTTTCTTTCTCCGGAAACTTTGTACTCCGATTTATTATAGTATGTAGCTTCCTCTGAATGCTCCCACTAATTGTTGTAGAGTGTATTAATGTTGTATGACATCATGTTGATGACTAAATTTAGATTAAAGGTCAGTAGTACCATTTGCCTCTATATAGATATATCTACATTGAAACATTTGAAGCTTGTCGCAAATTACTTGTATTTCTTGAACAACCTATCTGCTTCTCTATGGTCTGTTGCTTGTATTCTTTATCCACTTGCAACATTTGAAGCTTGTTGAAAGTTTTTCACACCAATTAATTCCATGCAAGGTTGCGTTGATCTCAACAGTATAGTTAGTACCAAAACAAAGAGGAATAACATATGCATGTTAACAATAGGGTTAGGGTTTAGGTTTTTTTTTAGGTTTTAGGGTTTAGGATTTTTGGTTTAAAATCTATAAATTAGTGTTTAATGTTTGAGTTTTTGTATTTTGGGCTTGGGCTTTCAGGTTAATAGTTTATGGTTTGGGTTTGGTTTAAGGTTAGGGTTAGGGTTTGGGTTAGGATTAGGGTTAGGGTTATGGTTTAAGGTTTTTTGTAGGTTTTAGGGTTTGTGGTTTAGGATTTGATGTTTAATATCTATAATTTTGCATTTAATGCCTGGGTTTTCATATTTTGGACTTTGGGTTTTTTTTGGACTTTGGGTCTACGGTTTAAGGTTTAGTGTTAGGGTTAGAGTTAGGTTAGGGTTAGGGTTTAGGTTTTATAGTTCAGGGTTTAGCATTTGAGGTTTAAAATCTATGTAAGTTAGTCAAGAAGGGTTTGACACCTTCTTAAATTGGTGTTATACTTCGAGATTCTCATGAGCTTGCTCATGTGATGAGTGTAACTGACAGCAAGATTTTCAGAAATTTGAAGGCTCATGGACTTGCTTGTGAGATTTCTGAGGATCTCTATCACCTTAGCAAAAAAGTTGTTGCAAACCGGAAGCGTCTTGAGACAAAGAATAAAGACAAAGATTCCAAGTTTAGGTTTATTCTTGTTGAGAGCAGGATTCACCGATTTTGCTCATTACTATAAAAATAAACAAGAAGCTTCCCCCAGTCGTTCAGTATAAATCAACCACTGCCAGTATTCTTGTGGCATCATTCACAAATAAAACACTTAAGACCGCCACCATAAGTGGACCATACAAATAACAACATGATTCAAGACCTAAATTACATAATATAAAAAGAATAAGGGTATCGTACCACCAATCCACTCTCACCACTTCAATCAATATCTACATCATCCAACACAGTAATGAAAGGCCCTTACTCATGACCATGATCTCCAATTAAATTTAATAATTACAACATACAATTAATAAAAGATAATTCAACATAGATTTATGAATATAGGTCAACATACTAACAATTGTAACCTGATTCTGTCATACTTCAATAACCCTACTCAAACAACGTAGGAATTCAATGCTATAGAGACATGATCACTTAACCCATAAAATAGCCAAAACTAGGATTGCATGGGTTCCTAGAGTTTTTTTAGGTTAAAATCATCAAATTAACATTAATTCAATTATAATACAATGATTCAAAATGTTTTATGCAAGAACCCATGGCTAGATTAGAAAATAGAAGAATTCATGTTGTTGATCATCTTAAAAAAATTGTTGGAATTGACTCCTTGAAGAAAAGAGATTCAAGGATTAAAACAATACCTTAATATAGAAGATTAATCCATGAAATTATGGTGAAAATTTTTGGAAAATCAGTGTTCTTCCTTCGAGTTTTAAAGCTTCAACAATAGAGGTTTGGGAGAGAAGAATGTAGAGAATTTATTTTGAGCTGAGGGTTTTGCTTCGATTGGTGCATTTAGGGGTATAAAAAGACTTAATAACAGTCATAATTCATCACTAAATTACCCAAACAACCCCTTAATTTATTAGACATTTTAACAAAGTCAAATTTGACTTAAAAACGATGTGACGAAATAAGGGAATTTACTGCACGTCACAGAGGTACTTTCAAATCTTATTTTTAGAAAATTATGGGACAGAATGGTTCATAGCCAATCCTTCACTAGTGAAGCTATTGTACCCAGGTTTGGGTTCACCGTAACGGCAACCTCCATATTGGCTTGAGCCAACACTTGAAAAGCAGTCCTAAACACTGCATTAGTCACTTGCTCGACCGGAAGTTAAGGAGCTTGGGGATGAGATTTTTGTTCCTCATTCTCCCTCACATTCCTTCTAGAATAATCTCTCCGGGTAGTCATATACTGAAGAGCATAAGGTAACGATTAGAAGAGAGAGGCCTTATAGAGTTAAACTCTACCTCACAACTTAGAGTAATGAAAGAAGTGGAGTTTCCAAGTCATCATGTATCTTCCTATTCATAAATGTTGTGCGCTTCACACTAATGAACAAGACTCTATTAGATTTGTCTTAGAATATATCACAACACTACTGTAAACCTTGTGCTCTTACTCTATTAGATGTGTCCTATTCAAGGCTTATTATCTCGTACTTATACCTTGACTAATACTTAGTCTGGCACATGAAAAATTTCTCGCAACTTTTACACAATATTGTAATCCTAAGTAAGACTTTTTAGACTTATATTTCAAAGAGAACGAAAGAAAGATACAAGAGAGATATTTAAAAAAGGTTTGTATAACTTTAAATACTGCTTACAAATTTCTTGGTTGGTTTACAAATTAGAGCCCTTTTTATACTAAAATACTAGGGGCTAAAGTGTAAATAAAAAATGTTACACAAGTCCCAACTTATTTACAAGTGTGTGACACTTCTAGAATTTCCTAGAACTCTACATTAGTTTAAATGATTTTCATGTAATTCAATAATATTCAGTTGACAATATCCATAATACTCTAGAATATTCCACTAAGTACTATAAACCTTCCAATGTAAGTCGTCCACATGGACAACTTTAAGGTACGTGGTGCCTAAGTTGAATGATGCCATAGTTTTTTATGACACTATCTCCTCACTTAATGTTGCGACAATTATTGGGGCATTGTTGTTGTATGAGAAATCAAATCTTTTCTTCTCACATGTGTGGTCCTTAGTACATGGAATTTATCAATAACCCTGTGAAAATCATCACACATCATATCTTTTTTCTCCTAAACCTCTACATATGGTGAAAAAGCCCCTTTAGCACTATTGTCTTTAGTAAAACTGGCGATGGTGTCTATATATTCACTCCTTATTCTTATGGAAAACCAGAGCTTCAGGGATGATATTTTAGATCGTCCCTCCGTCTTTGGTACCTTGTCTAGGGGCACTATTACATGATATTTCTTGGTTCATGACCAAATGGTGTTAAGGATCGATCGTCGTGTTCAACTTCTTAAAAAATATTTCCCTAGAATTATATTAAATATATATATAAACGAGTGACACTAAAAATCGTTTTACCTTGTCACTAGCCTAAGGTGATGCTTACTCCTTGTTCTACTTTTCACACTAGAGTCATTGGTGCAACGATCATCTTGGACTTATTTTGGCTATAATTCAATCTCAACTTTGTTGTGGAAGTTTTAATGATTAAGATCATGCTTAATGCCTCCATGAGAAGACACATCATATATGTTATGATTTCCTCCATCTCATACTCCATATGTCTACACGTCTCTAACTCTTTGGGATTCCGTCTTCTTTAAAGGGGTGAAGTGCTCGAGAGTCTTGAACTTTCGATCGACCTTGTTCAAGTGCTTGCATAAGAGTTCCACTCCTTGTTTCACTGTGCCAACCCTGGTTATTGATGTTTCACACTTATGTATATCCTTAATGACACAACTTTCAATGCAAGTGTCTACGCTCGTACAATAGTATAGAAATCCAACCAAGGGTTAGGGTCGTGGCCGAATGGAGTGGTTTTGAGAATTAGTAGGAAATTAGAATTTAGCTCTAATTAGTCATGGTTAAAGACTTTAACGATTCAAAATATTATAAATTGAAAAGGGTCAATTCCAACGTCAAATATCAATTTGGGGTTTTCTCATAAATAAAGCAAAATTATTAAAAATTAACAAAGAGATCTAAATAATGAGATGATATTCTTGGGCTGTTAAAGGAATATCTAATAAACAAGATTATTGGGTAGATGCTTTTAATATAAAACTAATAAAGTAATTATGACTAAGCTAAGTTTTAAATGAGAATAAGCTCTCTCTCAAGCAACCTACCCCATTTCAAATGGGTTCCTCTCAGACATTAACTTGCCTCATGAATACCAGGCTACTCCTTAGCCCACTCACCATCTTGAGCTGAGTGTTCAAATATGTCACTAGGGTTCAGTCTCTCGTGTTGAACCTCATGTCGACCCACTCTACAAGCCATCAATTTAGTAGTCTTGGTTTCGTGACTTCTCTCTCGAGCAAGTTCAAAAACATGAGTGAAATTGTATTTTCAACCACAAATCTATTCGATTCATTAAAAACTACTAAACAAAATCATAATTAAACTACATTTAAAGTATCAGCAAGAAATGTCGAATAAGTCTCATCTAACCCATATTCGCAAAATCACACCCCAAGAATTGAGATTTTTAGCCACACATAGAGATAGAAATTTATAACTAAATGTGTTTGCATTCAAATATGTATGAAGATTTAAGTCTTAATACACTCCATGAATGAAGAATCCAAGAGACCTACATCCAAATTGAAGGAGATAAAACCCTTTTCTCCTTCTTCTTCTAAAAACCCTCTCAAACTCAGAGCAAAAATATATTTTAAAAAATTATTGCAATTGATATAATTCCAATAAAAATTGTTATCCTAAATTACCATTTATAGTGTTCAGAAAATAATGTTGTAGTGGATCACTCAACAAAGATGGTCGGAATCTCCGATCAAGTCGGCGATTGCCCTTTCGTATAGTTCATCGCCTTCCATTTTTGCCTACAACATATTTGTATCCTAGAGCATTGGGAGATATAGTATTTCTTTGCAAAAGTATTTGGCGACACGTCGAATACAATTTGTCATTGCCAAGTTGACCCTCTTCCTTCACGCTCAATGCACTTGAACAGAAGGCGGGGTAAGGCCCTTGGTCAACTCGCTAAGTGGAGTCGGCGATGCTCAACTCTTTATTTTTTAAACCTTTTTGCAACGTGGTATACATGCTTTGCTCAATCTTTTAATACCTTAAACTTAAGGGTTTTCATCAAATATTGAGATAAAAGAAGCATTTGAGGACACTAATTTTATTAAAAGATCGCCCGAAGTAAGTCCAATTTGTAAACTTATCAACACCCCAAACATAAACTTTTCCTTTTCATTAAGTAAAACTCAAGTTCAGTTGTTTCAAATAGGGTGTCTCAAATAGTCCTACACAAGAATAAATAATGAATGTACACAACTAGACTCAATTTACTCATGCAAAGATCAATTGTATACTCAAAAATTTGAGTTGTAACGTACCATTAACAAATATTCTGACGCTCGCTACATGCTTAAAATGCAAATGCAATCTCTACGAATGTATTTGAATGCCCTCACAAAAAGATGATTCATTTTCACATATAAAGGTTTAATCATTTGAAGATCAGGATCAGATGCAACGCTCACACTCAAAACGAAGAACATAGTGCATGCTTTCACCAATAGGTTTGCTTGTATTTTTGAATCAACATTCGTTTTATCTCACTCAAGATCACAAAGATCATTTAGGCTTACTGAGTTTCATCCTCATGATATATGTTTCTCTAAACACATCCTTTTATCTTCCTTCATCAATTTTTCCTCTTGTGCTCATAATTCATCCTATATTCACTTTCAATTTTTATTCCACACCTTTTATTTTTCATTCTTTTCTGTTCCCTTTCTATTTTTTATATGGAGAGTTTCCATTTTTCACAGCACCATGGGTTAAGAGAGACTTTTCTTTAACTCATTGACTTTCCTTTTCCTTTTCACCACACACACCCCCCCAACCTAGGCGTTTGGCCTAAGTTGGTTATTCACTAAGCCACACATCAAGAAGACAATATGTAGTGGATTAAGGAAGGTCTAGGTTTCATCAAGTTTCTTCCAAATGAATATAAGGTTCAAGGGGTGTTCAGGCGAGGTTCACACACTCACATGGAAGGCCATAAAAGAGGTTTATGTTGAATTGGCTCACAATATTTAGAGTTTCCTAAGATCATATCAAGATCAAAACTTACTTAATCAATCAGACTCTTGGGACAAATTCTAGGTATATTCATGTATGGTTCAAAGTAATCTCATCACACAAGGTTGATTTGAAAATCAAGTAACATCCATAGAAACATACTTGATTTTTGCAATGGGATCAAAGCATTTTGTGATGTCGGATAACTAGTGAAGACACATCCAACCCTCTGAAGACACGATCAATAGGGCGCTAATCTAATGCAGTGAAGGAGGCTTACAACAATGATATCCTGCCAGGCATCGAACATATGTCAAACAAGTCAACACACTTTTGCTTGTATGCAACCGTCATCACAAAAGAATTCATTTGATAAATGGCTGCTCACTACGAAATTCAAAAAGTTCATATATTTCCTATGCAACTTCATTTAGTCTCATCTATATTCTAGTTCATCCAACTATAAGCATTGTTCAAGTCATCGGTATTTATTGAATCGAGATTTAAATTTCCCATGGAACAGCCAGTTACATCACAAGAGGTGGCAAAATTTTTTGAAAGGATCAAAATCTCTTTGCAATTAAAACACAAAGGAGCCACAACCTCAAATATCCACAAGAGCAATTTAAAACACAATTTTAAACAAAACAGCCCAAACATATACGCAAGATAAAATTTAAAGAACCAACAAAAGGTGAGCCTTAACCCACCACAAATAAAAAGTATTTGTTCTCAAATGCGAATAAAAGTATCAAAAAGTTTAATCTGAGTAACACCGAGATAAAAGAATTGTCCTATCTATGAAACCTCTCCCCCTATCGAGGCATCAATGGTTGGAGCAGCATTCTATAATTGGTAATCAGTGCCCGACGTAGCCTCAGGAAGAAAAACAATGTCAGGTCCACTAGGAACTATTATGGACATCTTAATAGGCATATCTTGATCACCGACTGCACAACTTTCTCAACAAAATTCTAAAGATGCTCTCCTTTTGGATATATCTCGTCTCCTTCGCAAACGCTGATACCAACCCCTCGCCAGTCTCTACATTTTAGTCTCTATCTTATACATCCCCGATCTGCATATCTCCAGTAATAACTGAAGGAATCTGATGTCGCAAGGACATCTTAATCGATGGTAGCATTCATTAATGCATTAATGTCAATAGACATAAGATAATCTACATACTTCCTTGGGTTTGTATTGTCGGCTGTCAAAGTTGGTACCAAATATGATCATCCATGTCTTCTCTCAAAAGCATGAACTCTCATAGTCAAAGCATCAATAGAGGTCTGCAGGGGGTGAGTGCAATAGATATGGCGCTCTCAATCATCCCTTTAACTAATCTCTCTAGTTTTCTTTCACTCGCATTAGTTGATTGGGATAAACTCCCCATAATCAGGATCATGGAATAAGTAATTTTGATAGTATTGCCAGAGGAAGAAGCAACTTGATCCTGTGAGGAAGTGGAAAGAGATGATGTAGATGATGGCCCAGAGGCGAGAGTGGGTGCTGATAAATATGCAGGAAATAGGTAAAAGATAATAGACCTCTATGGAAGTATTTGTTGTAGATCATCTCGTTCTGTCAGCCTTCTCATTGTGTGTACTCGGTATTAATACGCCAAATATCAACGGAGGATGAAGAGGTGATCTCAATATCCTTCGTGATATCCTATGTTACACCATCACATTTGCACAACACACTGCGCACAACTAGGAACAGCAAAGAGGTTTGCTTCTGTTTGGCGTTATGGTAATATCTTGTGAAGTCAACAGCCGCAGAAAAATAGATCCGTTGGCCATGATGAAGGCAAGGCAAGTTTCCTTTGGGTGGTGCATAGTACACTCATTCTGGGATTGCATGATTGTGTTGTTGATGAAGACAAACCAGAATGTGGTAGCAATGTTCAAATCCCACTTTTTAATAGGAGTTCCTACCCCGTTCCGACTCGCGGCTCATCAGAAATCAAAGGAGCCAACCACTTCTTCAGACCATCTAGTGATGCTACAACAAGAAACCCCTCGTAAGGAAGTATAGAATTCAGTGGTTTTCCAAGTACAATGTTAATATAATTGGTATGGTACTCTACTTCCATGCATCTTACGATGACGAACCTTACTGGTCTAAACTCTTTCACCTTCTTCTTGATATGAGGTTCCAATTTTCCATAAGCTATGTAAATTTTCTAACCCAAGAAGGAATATATGGGCCTTGAGTCCATGTAAACTACTTGAACTCATTCTGGAGGAGGGTTTCTAGAACATCAGGATATTTACCTTCTAGTCCCTCTGTAGATAAGAGTTTCTTGAGGAACAATATGAAGTTCAAGGGTAACTGGAGGCCCCTAAGTTGGATTTGAATATATTTCAAGAGGGGTAACAGTAGACGGGTCCCTAGTAGATGTAGATTACAATCTATCCAGTAGCTCATCACTTCGGTCACTCAGATGCTTCTCATCTCTTGGTTCAGAAGATTTTTCTTCGGTCTCAATAGTTGTTCGTTTTCTTGCTATGCCCTTCCTCCGTTTGCCTTTACCCTTTGGAAGTTCTTCTCCTCCTTTCTTCTGGGGATTTGATCCTCTTCATTTATAGCTACGGCCTGTGATTTCTTCTGAAGTTGTGTGGTTAGATTGATGCATACATTATCTGAAAAAATGAGCTGGAATTAATTTTGAGAACATAAACCATAAAAAAAGAAAATCCATTATAGAAAGATTCACCGATCTAGTCCGTGAATCACCAAACCTCTTTGTCGAGCTAGATCGAGCTCCCCAAAAATATTGGCTAAAAATTTTTGTAAGTCGGCGAAAGAATGGTCCTTTTGGTGATTCTTCAACTACTTTCGGCGAACATAAGTTTGTCTGCCAAAAGGTACAGTGCAAAAACTGTTTAAGGCAACATTCAAAGGGAGATCAAAAGTACTATTGGTGAATCGTGGACTACTTTCGGCGATCGAAGGTTTCTCTACGAAATTACAGTGGCCACAATGTCTAAAACATGAAAGTAAGGGTGATGTAGGGTCATAGGGTTAACCACTGATGTTTTTGGCGAGATAAACCAAGCCCATTGAACTTCCCAACGTGCCCATTTTCAACCCATATTCTCAAAATTGACCTTGTGAACCCTGAAAAAAAAATCAAAATATGGACAAGTGAAATTCAATCATGACCTATACTGTAACACTTCGAAAATCCAAGAAGTGTCTTAAAGTCTAATATAAGTGTCATTAGTCCTAAATATTATTTTAATGAATATATGTCATTTAGAAAGTCTGTAAACCGAAACGTCCAAAAATGTCTATGACGTTCGTAAACTAGTTCTAGTGAGGTACCAACGTGCCTAAGCCTATTTGACGAGCTTTTAGGAATTGGAAATTCATGAAAATTGGTGGAAGAGTATTTAAATCGAGTTTAAGTTAATTCATGGTCGAAATGACAGGGTACGACTCCCCAAGGACAAAATAAGGGCCCTTGAGGAGGATTGTTGCTCGTAGATGTCAACCCTGCCTCGGCAGTGTCCACCCACGACGGGTCAATCGATAGGGCGTGTGTTGATCGACGGGGATCGATAAAAACTGTCGACCATCACTTATACAACTTGTTGTAGGCCCTCATATTCATAGTCTCTGGTAAAGACGACTGATGTGCAGCACGGAAGGGCACAATGAGCATCGACTCACAAACAGACCGTCGATCGCGGTCTCGTCTGTAAGAGTCAATTTTCTTGCATGTTTTATGTTAAGTCCTAGATAATTAATTTAGTTGTTTAGTGGTTGATTAGGGGATTAGGGAAGCCTAATTAACTAATTGAGCCTCTAATATAAAGACCCCAACCCCAATTAATAAAATTACAACTCTTAAAACAAACTCAATTCCTTCTCTCTTCTCTCTCTATATTGAAAGGCACCATTGAAGACTAGCTAGAGGATGAATTCTGGGTACTTAAAGGGATGAATTAACCATCAAATATTCATCAAACGTTGATATATGGGATCTAGTTAACCTTTGAGACATTTTTCCTAAAAGGGTTCCTTCAAAGTATTTTCAAAAGTTGGGTTTTCATGTGGGTTCTTCTCCATCTCGAAAATTAGGTTATGAATTAGTTTTTTTATGTTTTGTATTGGATAATATGAAAATATCAACATGTATTACAACTAAAACTAAATTGTGACATATCTTGATTGTTTGGTATAGTTTGCAGATGATGATCCTTAATCCTTAACCCTATGTTTGATATTGATATGAATTAGGTTGAAATCGATTCAATTGACTTGGTTATTCAATGAATTGCTATTAAATGATGTTCATAAATTGATCATGAACAGATTTTATTGAATTTTAGTCTTTCATGCTAGTTCTTGGCAAGATGACCTAGGTTAGGAAGTGAATTGACATAAGTATCTTGTCTTAAGCGATGATCTAGTATTGAATTGTGATGTAGTGATTCTCCTAGGCTTGTTATCATGTTGATTATTGAATTATGATGTTTTATACCCAAAATTGTGTTTAATTGAGGGTTTATTATGAGGCCTTGGTGATGAACTATGAAGGCCACTTGGTAAGTCTTATGATACTTATCATTTACTTAAAATTGTAGTTAATTCTGATTAAGTCATAATGTTACATTAGAGTAATCCTTGTATTAGGATTGATAAGGTTGTATTATTTTGAATTGAAATGTCTTAACTATGTTGTGAAGTTGATTAAAGAGTATTTATTATAAGGATGGAGATGACTATCAATGTTCCTTCTCATAATATTAAATGCTAATATGTTAAAATCACTTATAGGAATTGTAATGAAAGGACTTATACTCATGCGATTCTTATTGAGCTACTGATAATGCTGAAAAATACAAAGGTTAGTCCCTATGACTTAAACTAAGCTATGATATACAATTTAAGGCTTAAAGACATTTCAAAAAGGGACTCTAGCTTAGCACCGAGTGAACTAGAGTGAGGAGTGTTCCTTCCCACATAGGAAAGGAAGGAAAACTGAAGTACTCTTGAGATTGGAAACTACAATGCATGTAGCATAAAGATTGTCCCAACTATATCTCCTAGTTTGAACTATGTTTCCCCAGAGGAATACTAGCTAGTGGATCCAAGAAGTTCCTATGTTTTATATTTTGGTACTGCCTTTGCAAGTAGTCCGCCTTCCTTCGGTCTAGGGTTGTATTACACCGGATTCCACACTAGCTTATGTAGTCTATGTCGTTTAGGGAAAAATATTCCCAAAAAGGTAAATGAATTAAAGGATTGAACTCTAATTAGGATAACCTAATCGGTCTAGCTTAGTCTAGGTAGGGTTATGGGACTCTACCTAAGCATTGCACTAGTTAGCCGTGAGGGGAGTCTTGGGATGATGTTTTTTTTGTATGTGTATGCTTATAATGATATATGATATGTATATGATGAATTTGCACATTTTTTGATACTATATGATTGATTAGTCAGTTATGAATATGTGTTGGTTTATATTGTTAAAGTAAGATGAAATGTATATATAAATTACATGTTATGTGAAGTAGGATGTTAGTCATGGTTCTTGTTGGGTTACTTGATAGAGTAAGTTTATGGCGTTTTGCTTGTTCATTGCACTTGTTGAATTAAGTGGGCTTTGCCTGTTGCTCCGATGATTCGTGATAACTCGACGGATCGCACGACCATCGTGCCGGCGACACAGCATTCAAATTTTGGCCCTTTCAACTTTCAATTGTAGGATAGTGACCTACCATGGTGGTGAGAGGTGCCCTTCAGACAATTCCTTTAAGTTTCTGCCTTGCGACCATACTCCCCCCGGAACCCAAAAACTTTGATTTCTCATAAGGTGCCGGTGGAGTCCTAAAAGCAACATCTGCCCGGGGATGCCCTTTAATTAAGCAAAGAATAATTGTATTGCTTTGTTATAATGAAATTTACTCTTATTCATTCTTATTGTTAATATGACTTTATAATAGAGTTACTTAAAAATGAATCTACTTATATGGTATGAATGGTTGATTGACTAGACTTGATGTTATAGTTATTGTGATGAACATGCCTATGACTTAATGAATGTGTTATCTTGATTGGTATGGTCTTGTTGAATGTGCATGAGGGTTGTTACATGAAAAATTCATATTTTATGAAATGTCCCCTTTTCATAGCATGTTTTACAAGAATATGTGCAAACAGTCTCATACTTAGTACAAGTGGCGTACTAACCCCATTTCTTCCTTTTCCCTAACATTTTAAGTTCCGGTCGTTGAAGTGTTTTGAAAGGGGACTTGAAGAGTACTTGGATCCTTTGATCATCCAAGTTAGGTAGGTCCTCATTTTTCGAGGCTGATGCCAATATCAATCCTATGTTTTTATTTTAGTACGAAGACTATATTATTCTAACTCCTTTCATTTGAGTAAGGATTGTATAAAGCCTATATTTGGCTCTCTTTACATTGACGTATAGGCTATGCCTAAATTGCTAGTTGTGTTAGACGGTTAGGATATGAGACAAACTTTGAAGACTATGTTCTATGTTATGTATACTTATGTGCAATAAAAGTACAAGGCTATGTAACCTTCCTATTCGAAGGGTCTATGTATACTCGATATATATATTATGTGTTTGTAGAGGTCTATGTAAACCTAAAAGTAGATGCAGTGAAAAGTTTTAAGATTTCCGCTAAATTCGACTTATGAATGTGATGATATAATCTAAGAGGCTAGTCCTATTCCAGAAAAGAGGACGACGATGCCACTTAGTTGTAGGGGTTAAACCCGGATGTGACACATACTCCACATCACTGCAGAATATTCAGACTTCTTTCGATTTTTCCAATGTTTGCCATTTAACAACAATTACCCTTAAGAATAGTGTAACTCACTCTCTCATTGAGAATTTTTCGTTATTTAGAACAAATACGAACTACATAGAATTCACCCAACAAATATAACAAAAATCAAGCACAACCCAATATAATTTTCTTTTTATTAAAAACATCAAATTATGGGCATTTGACTATCAAAATATTTCATGCAAAAGTTTTAAATTAAAATTAACATCAAAGAAATAAATTCCTATCAAAGAGGCCCAACACAAATCAATATGATACAATTATCGCAAATGAGTCCAAAATTCCAAAAATAAGCTCAGGGGTTCAGGAATAACCTTTAATGTTGATTAAATGCGATTGAAATTCTAGGCGGCAAAGATATCCTAGTTCCGAGCACCAATCACCAACTATAATACTAATGACAAGTGGGGAAGTTCAAATTTTTCAAATCGTTTGCCACATATAACAGTTTAGTTTGTTTCCATTTGGAGATTTTAGTCGGACTCACCAACTCACTCCGTGATGCGCCTAGTGATAACATATCCCGTATTTTTTCTGTAGAATCTATAGTTTCTTAGGGATCAAGTCAGTGGTATGAGTAAATATTTCCATAGTGGTTGGTCACATGCCAAGCTGCTTCTCATGTTCTTTGAGTTTTACAGGATCTAAACTAAACCTGTGTACATCTACTGGTTGATCCAATCGGGCTCGCTGACCTATTTGGCAAATCGCGGAACGGAACTTCTGCTTGCCTACCAGCATTTTCACACACTTCCTTCACTTTAACCTACAACATCAACACACCATTATTTATAAAAAAAATATCCATGGCATTTAAGAACATGGGTTGCCTCCCAAGAAGCACATTATTTGTCACATCTGAGGAGCACCCCGTAGATGTAACTAGTGTCGTCGTTCTCGAAGAGGACTAAGACTAGCTTCTTAGCTTATATCATTACATTCATATGTTAAAAATGAGGAAAATTTAAAACTTTTCTTTTACATCTATCATAAGGTTTGCATAGACCTCTTGCATACACATAATATATTCGTATCGAGTGTACATAAAACCTTCATATAAGAAGATTATATAGTCTTTTAATTTTATTGCACTTTATATATATATATATATATATACATATGATATAACATAGTCTTAAAAGCGACGTCTCATCTCAATAACCATCTAAACAAGAGTATAACAATTGGGCATAACCTATACATCAATATAATAAGAGCCACATATAGGTTATACAATCTTAGTACTCAAATGAAACAGAATGAACAAAGTATCTTTAAGACTAGACAAAATCCAATGCTAGAAAGTGCCATTTTCCTCGAAGTGTTGAGGACATACCCAACTTGGAGAATGAGAATCCAAGTCTTCATTCAAAAGTCATCATGAATACTTCAACGACCGTAACATAAAATTTTTGGGGAAAAGGGAGAAATGGGGTTAGCACATCACTTGTACTAAGTATAGGACCATATGCACACACAACATAGAAATCATGCTAAAATGAGACATTTCATTAAAGCATGTTATTTTACTTTGAAAAGTCGTATGCACATTGAAGAACCAATGTAAGTCAATAATACATATTCATCAAGTCAAGACTATGTACATAACAAGACAAACAATATTAAGTGTATTCAAGTCAATATGCATATCAACATAATTGAGCACATAATCAAGACAATTCTATCATCAACTTATAACATCATCAAGCATGTATAAGAGTTCATAACATCATAACCAAATCAAGATCATTACTCATGAACCTCCATTAACTCCACTAGTACTATGACTAAGCAAAGCCCCATAACCTCACTCAATCACAAGAATCATAAACAATGTCCAACTTCACATAGCATATCATTAAGAGTACATAACATCATACTTTAGCAATAGACAACAAACACATGTTCATAAGTGGAACAAACATCACATAGTGTCATTAACATGTAAAATCATCATATACATATCGTTTACATTTATAAGCATAAATATACATAAAAACAACCTTTTAAGACTTCCGTCAAGGATAACTAGTGCAATGTATAGGTGGAGTCTCATACCCCTACCTAGACTATGTTAAACCCCTAACGTTATCCTTGTTAGAATTCACTTCATTTTACCTTTTGCGAACATTTTGCCTTAACCAACATAGACCACGTGAGTTAATGTGGAATCCGGTGTCATGGAACCCTACACTGAAATAAGGCAGCCTACTTGCCAAGGTAGTTATAAAACATGAACTTATCATCGATGTGGATCCACTAGCTAATATTACTATGGGGGAACAAAGTTCAAGAACTAGAAGATGCAGTTGGAACCCTCTTTTTATAAATGTATATAGTCTCCAATTTCATGAGTATATTAGTAATACTACCTTCCCTATGTGGGCAGGGGAACTTCTCACTGTAGTTCACTTGGTGCTAAGCTAGAGTCCCTTTTGAAATGCATTTGAGTCTTTATTTAAACATCATCGCCTAGTATAGGCCATAGGGTCTATCTCTTATATAATAATTATCATAGCTCAATAAGAATTGCATGACTATTTTCCTTTCATTACAATTCATACGTGTGAGGTTAGGACATTTACATAATCACATCTTGATAAGGCACATTGGTAAGTTATCACCATCCTTATAACATTTACTTTTAGCCAACAACTCAAAAACCATATTTCAAGACATTCCAATCCAACATCATGGAAACCCTAATCAATATTAATGTAAGGTATGCATCAATATAACTTCATCACTAAACACAAATAATTATAAGTGATGTAAAGAATTAAAATCACAAGACTTACCCCAATCTCCTTCACAAGACATCATCAAGGTCTTACCATCAACCATCCAAACCCAACAATATTATCACACAATAGTAACAAACATAATAATAAAGTCAATTGAATCACTACACAACAATTCATCTCTAGTTCATAGCCTGGGGTTAGAGACTTAGGTCAAATTCATGATCTACTTCAAAACCTAGGTTAATTAATCAAGAAGTAGCAGAATTGGATTATAATAGATTACAATATGCTCATAAATTGGCATAATAACAACATAGAATAGTAATTCACACATTAACAAAGCCAATTGTATCAACACTAGATAATTCAATTCAGGATCACAACCTAGGGTAAAGGGGAAAATGTCATCTTCCACAAACTAAGACAATTCATCAATAATTAGTATAAGTGAATCATAATAAATGTTAATATACTCATAATAACCAAATTTAATCATAAACAATGTAATTCACAAGATCAATTTCGTAATATAAGAAAACCCACTTGAATTTCATCTTTTTGAAATCAATTTGAAGGAAACATTTGGAGAAAGAAATCCCAAAGGTGAAAGGAATCCCATGCCTTACTAATTAATGAAGTTTGGTGGAGGAAAGAACTCTCATTGAAAACATAGAACCATCCTTTTCTAGTTACTTTATGGTGTTTCTTTGCGAGAGAGAACGAACAAAGAAGGAAGAGCAATTGGGTTTTGAGAATTATGAGAGTTAGGTGAGGTTTTAGGCTTGGGGTAGTCAATATAGTGACTTAATTAACTTAATTAACCACCCCCTAATCCCTAATTAATCTCCTAAATAAAAGAACTAATTAAATAAACTCATTCAACTTGATAGTGAAATAACAAGCAGGACCCACGAACCACCGACCAAAGGGTCGTAGGTCAAACGACAACCAGGATCCCCACAGTCCTATGCAGTCATCATTTGCGACTAAGACTTTCCCAAAATGATTTCCCACGAAAATGACTAAGTGTACATAAACAGTGGTCATCGACACCCCCATCAATTGTACCATGCCTCGTGTTTTTCCCTTAATCGATAGCTACTGTCTTAGACAACTATTAGCCATTCTTCGAGAGTCCTGCTTAAGCACCCTTGGTTAGTCCTTAGGTATTCGTACCTGCACATTTTGACTATAAACCATCTTTAATATGTTTTAAACACATTATAACCAAATTTCATCATTTTTCGACTCTTAAAGATTTTCCAAAAAGGCTAAGGCACATTGGCACATCTTTAACTAGTTTCCGAACGTCATGGACGTTCCTTGACGTTTTGATGCTAAAACTTCCTAAATGACTTATATAACTTATAATTCAATTTAAAACAGTGATAAAACCTTTATATACCCATGTTAGTCTCTAGAATACGTGTCAGATTTTCATAGTACTACATTATTTTATATCATGGCACGATGTTAGTGACCCTTTCTCATTCTACGTGATTAGGGTTAGCCCTAGTATTACTAGGTAAACCCAATATGTCATTTGGGTGGTTTGTCTCAAACAATTTTCCACTACTTTGCTTAGCCATGCTCACCTAAATTAACAAATCAACAATACACAAAACTAAAAATTGAGTTACTGAAACTACAACTAATGAGAAATAAATATCTACATAACTAGATATTCACAAATAACACTACTCCTGGCAGCGACATCATTTTGATGTTTCACACATATGTATGAAATGAACAACATAACTTTCAATGCCAAGTACTACACTCATACAATGCATAGAAAACAAATCAAGTGTTCGGGTCGTGTCCGAAGGATGTTGTTTTGAGAATTAATAGAAAATTAGAATTTTACTCTAATTAGTCTTAGTTAAAGATTTTAGCGATTATGAACATTATAAATTGAAAAGGGGCGATGCAATCGTGAAATGTCAATTTGGGGGTTTTGTCACAAACAAAGCAAAAACAGTAAAAATAAACAAAGAGGTCTAAATAATGAGAGGGGATTCTTGGGATGATAGAAATATGAGATAAACCAGAATATTAGGTACATATTTTTGATAAAGAACTTAGAGAGTAATTATGCCTAGGCTAAGCTTTAAATGGGAATAAGCTTTATTGCAAACAACTGACCCCAATTCAAATGGGTTCCTCTCAGATACCTAGTTGTTGCATGAAGACTAGCCTACGCTTAACCCACTCAATCTCTCGTGATGAGTGTTAGGATATTAGAGTTCACTCTCTCGATTTTAACCTCATGTTAACCCACTCCACATGCCATCAACTTAGTAGTCTTGGTTTCACCACTTCTATCTAGAGCAAGCCGAAAACACATTAGTGAATTTGTATTTGCAACTACAAACCCATTAGATTCATCCACAACTACTACAGAAAATCATAATGAAACAACATTTAAACTATCATCAAGAAATACATAACAACTAATTTAATCTACATTCGCAAAATCACACTCGAGGAAATGGGGTTTTTAGCCACACATCAAGAGACAGAAATTTAAACCTAAATGAGTTTGCATTAAAATGGGTGTGGAGATTTAAGTCGCAATACATTTCAAGAATTAATATTCCGTGTGATCCACTTCCAAATTGAAGGAGATGAAATATTTTCTACTTCTTCTTTTTCTCTTCAAAATCCTCCCAAACTCGGACAAAAAAAATTTAAAAAATCCAAAAATTAGATTTTATCTGATATAATGACATATGATATTAATTGATATCCTTAAATAGTATTTATAGTTTTCAAAAAATAGTGTTGTAGTGTATCATTCGGTGAAGTTAGTCAGAAAAGCTGATCACGTGGGCGATTCGCCCTTTTGTATAGGTCATCGCCTTCAGTTTTTGCCTATAGCATCATCGCGTCCTAGTCCATTGGGCGGTATAGTATTGTTTTACAAAATTGTTCGGTGATATGAAGATAGATCATTTCATCGTTGATTTGATTCTGTTCCTTTAGAGCTCGCATAACGACCCAGAAGTACACCCTAGATGTTAGACCATCCTTATATCGCCACACGTAAATGAGACTTCAGGAAGTATCATCAAAGACATTCGTATCATTCATTGCATAATAAGTATTCTAAAATGAGTAAGAATTTAAATTTTCTTCACAAACGAAGAACTCTCCCCATAATCATTACGGAAGAGGAAGACTTTCATTAAAACACTAAACCTTTACGACATCTCATTGAACAATCTAAACATTGGAGTATATAATACTTGGGACTAAGACCATACAAGACATAAAGTTACGACTAAGGCATAAAGGAACATGTTTGTATTATCCTCGAATCGATGAGGAATCGCCAATGCTTCATCTTCAAGCTTAGAAACCTATTCATCCTCCATGGCATATCAAGACTTCCAATTCCCTACACTTTAGTCAAAACTGGAAAAGAAGGAGTTAGCACAGTAGATGCACTAAGTATGGACGCCACGCTTAAATCATGAAAAAGGGACGTTTAGTAAATAACATGTTTTTCATGAATTTTGATTAAAACATTATACTATAAGCATAAGAACAACATTTATTGACTTAGAAATACAGAAAAAATAATTAAAACAATTATTCACATTTTTAGGAAAATATTACTGTGAACTTGCTCACTGTTTAGTGAAGTCTTTTAACTTCACCTTAAACACTTTCTATCATGTCATCCCCTCACTAAAAGATATCCAAAGACTCACTTAAGCAAGACAAAGAGATACCGCCCATACAACCTTTCTAGGCACACCTAAATGATTCTTAAGACCACCTATAATGAGATACACACCAAGCAAATAAACACATGAGAATGAATCCTCCTACAAAAGGTGATTTTAAGTCTCGCTTGAGTGTTTTGTGTAGAGACCTCCCATACAATCCCTTACGCATACACTTAAGAAATCTTATAGACTACCTAAGATAGAATTATTCTCACTTAAAATACATCAACACATAGATAATATGACATTCTTCCTCCAAAGGCTATTAAAAAGACTTACTTAAGTAAATCAATAGGAAAATGTTCACGATTAACCTTTTCAAGATTATCAATGTAATCCATAAGACTACCTAATGCTTAGATAATGTGTATATAATCAAACATATTCCCTAAATATAGTAATTCTTAAGTCTTATCTAGGTAAGATACGAAGTGACCATTCCTATACCCTCTTCGCACCTTAACTAGAAAACCCTTAACTACTATAGATAAGTACTTATTCATTTAACATACTTCCTTAACGTAAGTTATTTACTTCATTAGTTCATTTAAGACTCATTCATCACATAAGTAAATTCATGTTATGATATTCGACAATACCTAGGACTTTGACTAACACCTTCAAAGCCTATTGTGCAATATCTAGATAGCGTCCCTACAACCACGTAAACCTCATGAAACCTCTTTCATGCTAGTAGGTATCCCATATTATGAGAATAGACAATAACCGACATAGACTATGATAGTTAGACATGGAATTATGAGTTCTAACCTACTCCTATGAGTGTGTTCTACTTGCCAAGGGTAGAACTAGGACACATCCTATAAAAGCATATGGTTAAGGAATATAAAGGTCTTTTATGCACTCTAGTCTCATTCTCAAGTAGAGTTATATTGTACTCTAGTATCATTCTCAAGTATAGCTACTTCCCAAGACATAATCACTAGGTGCTAGAGTTTGTTCTCATGAATTAATTGACACTAAAGGATCACATGATGAGGTTCCTTATCTTGTTCATAAAAAATCACATTCACCCTACCACAGAGGTCCACTAGGGCTACTTTTCAATGGCGACTAATATAGCTCATTATGACTCTCCCAAGGATAATATAATGTCGTTCTAGCCAAACCTATGTCCGTCATCCTTTACATGACGGATACCATTACGGCTCTTCGACTTCAAATTCATAACAAAGCCTTTTCCATGTACATGACCTTCTTCACATCATTTAAGGTCTCACATATCATTCATTCATGCATAAAAAGGGTGCACTATGCTTACCTTTTCATGAAAACTCATATCCCCATATCATTCATATATGTATCCAGTAAGAGACACAAGTCCACCAAAAAAGGACACAACATTCTTCACTTTATTACATATAGAATGTCATTCTTTGAATCACTTAGGAATGACCCTTATCATCTTTATTTTGTCCTGTACATTACCTTATCATCATCAATACAACAATCACAACTCATATAGTCGAGTGGGAGCAGTCATGCATCAACTTTAAGACTACAAACATAAGACATAGCCATAGTATAATATGATCTCCTCATGTCGATAGAAGGAACACATACTTTCAGTTAGTCAAATGTAGATACATATGCTCATAATTCACATAATTGAACTACACAAATCATCAAAATACTTCAAGTAGTGCCAACAAGTCCATGATCATCATATTGCATAAAGTAATGCGACAAGGCCACATCAATTCATATAGCACCGTCGTAAGTTGACCATACCAATGATCATTGTAATACAAAACTTATACATAACATTAAGAGATTTAGGGTAGCGTACCACCCATTCCATCTAACCACTTCAATCCATAGATAAATCATCCAATTCAATACCAATAAGCCCTTACCCATGGCCATGAACATCAATTCAATACATAAACTATAGTACTCAATGATTCTACATCTAGTCAACATAGATTTATCAATATAAGACTACCTAGATATCGATTCAATACAATTATTATATCAATCAATAGCTAATAGAAAATTACACTATAATTTATAAGCATTAAGTGAATATCAATACAATAAGCTTAATATTCAATGAATCTAAGAATATACTATACTCAATCGATAAAATTAAAAAAGCCTATAGACCAATCAATCATAATCTATATATGAAACAAAAGCCCATAACAATCTACCCTTGAATTTATTTATATCAAAGCATGATCATATAACCCATATTTTTGTCAAATCGAGATTTTATAAGGTCAAGGGTTCATGGAGAATTTCACTGGAAAACATCAACTATACATCAATAATAGCATATATTAATGTTTGAAAACCTTTCATGCAAGAACCCAAGACTTAGACTAGAAATTGGATTTTTTCATCTTTTTGAAATCTATGAAAATCATCTTTGAAATTTACTCTACAGTAAGAAAAATCGTTACATGAAGAACTCGCATGCCTTATTAGAAGAATCCAATGATAATTAAATAAGAAACTCCATTTAATATCCATATTCAAGCTCTATCTTCACCTTGAACTTTCATGGAGGTTTTTTGAAGAAACTTTGGGAGGGAATGGGTTTTGATTTAGGTTATAGGGTTTAAATGAGAGTTTTATGACTTATATACTCTTAAAATACCCATAAACACCCAAAATAACTGTCCTCCTATTTTATAAGACTTGGTGTGAATTTCCCAAAAGGCCCCAAGCCTTAACAGAAAGCTGGAAGAAAATCACAGCACCATCAACGCCCAGCATCGACGGTCCATGGGTGAGACCACGCCCCGTCGATGGTGTCTCGTTGGTTGATCGTTCAGCTCCATAACCTGAAGAATTGAAGTTTCCATCGATTCCCCATGTCGATGATCCATCATTTCATTGGTTGGCCGACGTTTGGCTCGTTGTTTCGCACTGCATGCAAGCTCCCATGCAGCTTCAAGTCTTGAGTGGGGTCCTCCTCTTGGCCCCTTGTGGATCCTACGTGGAATCGTACCCAGACATTTCCAATCCAAATACGTTTGTATATGAGTTTAGAACATTCCACATCTATTTGATCCAAAACGAAAATGTAAAACTCGACAAAACAAGCATAGACACACAAGGTTGTTTTAAGGCAAACTTTTCGAACGTCATGGACCTTCTTTGGACGTTTGACCTCCAAAATTCAAGAAACTTGATACACTGCCTATAAACACTATAATAACTTATATCATGACCTCATTAACTCATTAAACAAACAATTAGGAACATAACCTCATATGAGGCACATAGGTGACTTAGTCGTCGAACGTCTTGGTCACCCCTTGACGTTTGGCTTCCAATGCACCTAAACTCTTATATATTGATTCATTACTACATTTCTTACTATTTTAGTACCTTAGAACATCATTACAACCATGGGAGGCTCCAGATTCACCTAAGTCATTGTTGGAGGTGTTATAATCTCCCCTACTTGGACAACATTCGTCCCCAAATGACACTTGCCACTCTCCAACACTTCCAATAGTAGAGAATTAACTTAAAAACTCATGAAAGTACCATATAACTCATTATACAACACAATCAAGGAGAAACGTCAATTTCACCTAATTAAGAGAATCACAACACAACAAGAAACTAGAATAAATAGTACAACTTATTATGCCATAAAATTTACATCCTTCATTCCAAATAACAAAAACTCAATTTATATTCAATATAATGTTCATATACATCAGTTATAATAATATTGTAACAATTTCCAATCAAAGAATGAATTAGTCAATTTTTACAAAACCTTACGGTGAGCATAAATCCCTGGCAACTTTACAATGAACGTGCTTAACAATCTACCAATGCAACACTTAATAAATTCCTTATAAATACTCAAAAAAATAATCTCATATAATCATTTATACATGCTCATTGTTCATCTTTATGAAACAACACTAGATGCAAATGAAGCATAAGGAGGATACCATGCATGAAAACTCATTTTCTCATTCAACAAAACTTCAACCAAAACATGAATTTCATAAGGAGAATGTTTGGAATTCATTTTTTTCACAAAAGACTCATACATAATCAAGTTACTAAGAACTCATTGTTTTAGTCTTGAATAAACACATGAAGAAAGGTTAAGGGTAACTCACTCCAACATATATACTCTTCACCATACTCCCCCGCTTTGGAGAATCTCATTCTAAGGTCAACATAACATCTACTACAAGTAACTTCCTTAAGGAACCTTATACCTTACTAATACTTTCATACCAAGGTCTATCTCATGACAACTAAAGACTCATAAAAGTCTAATCATCTACCACTACATCCCCCTTACTAGGAGAAACTAACCTTTACTCTTTGAAATCTCATGACCTTCCTTTCTATGGTTGGGTCTTAAACAACTTCAAACTATCTCAAAAACCACTCTTTCACATTTCTAACAATATACCTTACCATTCTTTTCCAACTACACTACCCATCAAAAGGTAACTTAAACCAACCTAAGGTCATCAATACCATCTTCCACACCTCATCCAACAAGTCACATATCATCTTATCTCTCCTTCAAATCAATCTTCATGAAGTTACCCTCAAAGGACCAACACATAAGGGAAACAAGGGAAATACACCATATACAAAACTCTTAGGAACTATTAGATGAATGAAGAGGTGAAACATTTCCTAGCACCCAATAGACTCCTATTCATAATGTTGCGCACTTCACATTATGAACAAAACTCTACTAGATGTGGTTCATGAGATAACTAAGACACAACAATACCTTACGCTTTGATACCAATCTTGTAACAACCCGAAAGCACACCCTAGAAGTTAGAGCATCCTTGTGTAGTCACACGGAAAATGAGACATCAAGAAGTCTCATAAAACTCCTTACTATCATTCATTGCATAATAAACATTCTAAAATGAGTAAGAATTTAAAACATTCTTCAGACACGAAGAACTTTTCCCATAATCATTACGCAAGAGAAAGACTTCATTTAAAACATTAAACCTTTACAAAATATCATTGAACCATCTAAACATTGGAGCACACAATACGTGGTACTAAGCCCATACAAGACATAAAATGAAGACTGAGACATAAAGGAACATGTGGATATTGTCCTCGAATCGATGAGGACTCACCAATACTTCATCTTCAACCCTTAGAAACCTATCCATCCTCCATGGCATATCAAGACTTCCAATTCCCTACTCATAAGTAAGAAAGGGAAATGAAGGGGTTAACACATTAGATGCCCAAAGTATGGAAGCAATGCAAAACCCATGAAAAACGGACATGTTGCAAATAACATGATTTTCATGAATTTTGATTAAAACATCATACTATAAGAATAAGAACAACATTTAACAACTTAGAAATACATAATAAACCATTTAAGCAATTATTTACATTTTTAGGAAAACATTACAGTTAGCAAGTCCACTGTTAAAGTGAAGATCACGACCCAAAACCGAGCCGCGACTGGCACCCACACTTACCCTCCTATGTGAGCGAACCAACAAATCTAAACCTTAACATTTCAATGTAATATCAACATAAAGTAATGCGGAAGACTTAAACTCATTAATAAAAACCAATTCAATAACTATTATTTCCCAAAATCTGGAAGTCATCACCACAAGAACATCTATGATCAAATTACTAAACTAAGAGTATTCTAAGAAGCTAAAACAAATGAAAGCTAGTCCATGCTGGAACTTCAAGGCATCAAGACATGAGGAAGAAGATCCAGTCCAAGCTAGAAATATTAGCTCACCCTGAAGATCCGATGTGACGAAGACTGGCTAGAATTGCGGTTGAGTTGAAGACGACGGTACGTTTGCTGCACTCAACAAATAACAAGAAGAAAACACTAAAAGTAGGGGTCAGTAGAAAACACGGGTACTGAGTAGATATCATCGGCCAACTCAAAATAGAAAATAATATATACCAAGTAATATCATAAAATCAACTATGATACTCAACATGTAGCAACAGCAAGGACTCAAGCCTCAATACCATACACATTTGGGAATTATGTTCATTAGATTGAGTATATTAACATCTTTCAAGATTCATTATCTTTATTTCTCTTGTGTCGGTACGTGACACTCCGCTCCCTCATATTCATTAATCCTCTTGTGTCGGTACGTGACACTCCGATCCCCTACTACTATGTGTCGGAACGTGACACTCCGATCCCCTAAATCTACGTGTCAGTTCGTGACACCCGATCCCCTAATTCTACGTGTCGGTTCGTGACACCCGATCCCCTAAATCTACGTGTCGGTTCGTGACACCCGATCCCCTAAATCTACGTGTCGGTTTATGACACCCGATCCCCTAAATCTATGTGTCAGTTCGTGACACCCGATCTCCTAAATCTACGTGTTGGTTCGTGACACCCGATCCCCTAATTCTACGTGTCAGTTCGTGACACCCGATCCCCTAATCTCATTCTATCAACTCATCAAGCCTTCTCCCTTACCAAGGCATCATCAATCTCATTACTTTAGTTCATCAAGCCTTCTCCCTTACCAAGGCATCATCATTAAAAAGAGATTATGTTTTTATTAAGATTTGGGATTCAATAACTTCATCATGCTTAATATAATCACAATTATATAATCACATTCATGCATGCATACAATTCAGCACATAAAAGGGTTTACAATACTATAAATACATATCATTCTCTATTAAGAGTTTACTATGAAAGCATGAAAACCATAACCTACCTCTACCGAAGATTCGTGATCAAGCAAGCAATTTCCCAAGCTTTGTGTTTTTCCTCTCGTTCGATCCTCTCTCTATCGTTTCTCTTTCCTTCTCTTTGATCTTTCTATTTTCTTTATTCAAACCCTCTTTCTTTTACCCTAATTAGTATATAATTAAGAATAAAAGATGGCAATAATAACCCACTAATTAACTTAAGGTTACCTCTTTTAACCCCCAAGTAATTAGACTTATTAACATTAACCCACTAACTTTATAATTAAAGCAGGAATAGTCAAAAACGTCCCTTAAAACATATCAAGAAATCCGACCCAGACTGGGATTACGCAACCTGCGACGGCCCAACGTGCCTTCAACGGTCCGTCCTGCAGGTCGTCGCAAGGTTCAGAGACTCAATTTCCACCAAAGAGTCTGTGACGGTCCGTCACACCTGTTACGGTCCGTCCTTCCGTTTCGTTACGAAGTTCAAAAAGTATATTTTCAGTACCCAATTTCAGATTTTCTAAGTGTTTTAAAATGAGACCCTGCGACGGTCCGTCGTGCCCATGACGGTCCGTCGTGGGGTCCATCGCCTCAGCCTGTTTTTTTTTTTCTAGAAATAAAATCTGCTGCTCAAAACGACCAAACAAGTCGTTACAATAGATACCAATTTACCCATCGTTCGTCCCCGAACAATCACAACAAGGAAAACAAGGGCGAAAAGGAGTACTTGAATCTGTAAACAGATGTGGGTATCTTTCTCGCATATCTGCCTCCTTCTCCCAAGTGGCTCCTTCAACGGGTCGATTCTTCCATTGAACTTTGATGGATGCAATCTCCCTTGATCTCAACATGCGAATTTCTCTATCTAGAATGGCAACAGGTTCCTCCTCATAAGACAAATTCTAATCAAGCAAAACTGAATCCCAACGAATAATATAGTTTCCATCCCCATGGTATCTTTTCAACATAGACACATGGAATACCGGATGCACTCTGGACAGCCCTGGAGGCAAGGCTAACTCATAAGACACCTCCCCTACTCTCTTAAGTACTTCAAATGGACCAATATACCTTGGGCTAAGTTTACCTCGCTTACCAAACCGCATCACCCCTTTCATTGGCGAAACCTTCAACAAGACTTGTTCACCCTCCATAAACTTCAAGTCTCTAACCTTCCGGTCTGCGTACTACTTCTGTCTACTTTGCGCCGCTAGAAGCTTTTCTTAAATAGATTTCACTTTATCTAACGATTCCCTCAGAAGGTCAGTACCCCAAGGTCTAATCTCAAATGCATCAAACCACCCAATGGGAGACCTACATCTTCTCCCATATAGTGCCTCAAATGGGGTCATATCAATGCTTGAGTGATAGCTATTGTTGTAGGAGAACTCTGCTAAGGGTAAGAAGCTATCCTACTGACCACCAAATTCTATCACACATGCACGAAGCATATCCTCCAACACTTGAATCATTCGCTCAGACTGACCATCGGTCTGAGGATGGAACACAGTACTAAGGTCAAACCTAGTACCCAATTCCGCATGCAATGTTTTCCAAAACATTGAAGTAAACTGCGTACCTCTATCTGATATAATGAAAAGTGGAACCCCATGCAATCGTACCACTTCCGAGATGTAAAGTTTGGCTAACTTCTCTGCATTGTAAGTCACCTTGACCGGAATGAAGTGAGCAGACTTAGTTAACCTATCAACAATTACCCAAATAGAATCAAACTTTCCCAATGTCTTTGGAAGACCAACCACGAAATCCATTGCAATCCTTTCCCACTTTCATTCAGAAATGGGCATTCTCTGAAGTGTTCCTCCGGGCCTTTGGTGTTCATACTTTACTTGTTGACAGTTTGGACAATTGGCAATAAAATCCACAATACCACGCTTCATTCTACTCCACTAAAAGTGTTGCTTTAGGTCACGGTACATCTTGGTTGCACCCGGATGTATCGAATACTTTGAACTATGAGCTTCTGTCTGAACAGTGTTGATCAAATCATCGACGCGGGGTACACATACCCTTCCCTTAATCCTCAAAACACCTTCCTCGTCAATTGTCGCTTCTTTAGCCTTTCCTTGCACCACTTTATCTTGGATCCGGATCAATTTTTCATCATTAAACTGCTTTCCCTTAATCTTGTCAAGGAAGGAAGATCTTGCCTCCACACAAGCTAAAAATCCTCCCTTCTCATTTACTTCTAACCTCATAAGGTCGTTAGCCTGAATCTGAACTTCTCTAGCCAATGGGCGTCTAGAAGCTTCCAAGTGAGCTAGACTTCCCATGCTTCCCGCCTTTCTACTTAAAGCATCCGCTACAACATTCGCCTTCCCCGGATGATACATAATAGTGATGTCGTAGTCCTTCAGTAGTTCCATCCATCTCCTCTGTCTCAAGTTCAAATCTTTCTGAGTAAAGACATACTGTAGGCTACGATGATCCATATAGACCTCACACTTAACCCCATATAAATAGTGTCTCCATTGCTTTAATGCAAACACTACCGCGGCCAATTCCAAATCATGAGTTGGATAGTTACGTTCATGCACTTTTAATTGTCTTGAAGCATAAGCAATCACATTCTTCTCTTGCATTAGCACTGCACCCAATCCCGAATAGGATGCATCACAATAGACAATGAAATTCTTACCTTCCGCTGGCAAGGTAAGAATTGGTGCAATACTCAACAGAGTCTTGAGCTTCTGAAAACTTTACTCACACTCATTCGACCATACAAATGGAACATTTTGCTTAGTCAAGTTCGTCAGTTGGGAAGGAATAGAAGAGAATCCCTTGACAAATCGGCGGTAGTAGCTAGCTAACCCAACAAAGCTCCTTATTTCTGACACATTAGTAGGTCTTACCCAATTCTTCACTGTCTCAATCTTAGAAGGATCCACCATCACTCCATCCTTAGAAACCACGTGTCCCAAGAAGGACACTGCATCTAGCCAAAACTCACACTTAGAGAACTTGGCATAAAGTTTTTTCTCCCTCAACATTTCCAATACCATTCTCAAATGCTCCTTATGTTCCTCCTTACTTTTAGAGTATATCAGTATATCATCAATAAATATGATCACAAAGAGATCCAAATATGGGTTAAAAATCCCGTTCATTAAACTCATGAACGCAGCAGGGGCATTAGTAAGACCAAAAGACATCACTACAAATTCGTAATGCCCATACCTGGTTCTAAAAGCAGTCTTTGGTACATCCGTTGCTCATATTTTAAATTGATGATAACCGGATCTCAAGTAAATCTTAGAGAAGACACAAGCAACTTGTAACTGATCAAACAAGTCATCAATGCGAGGAAGAGGATACTTGTTCTTTATGGTTACCTTGTTCAATTGTCGTTAGTCTATGCACATCTAAAAACTCCCATCTTTCTTCTTTACAAACAAAACCGGAGAACCTCAAGGACATGCACTTGGTCTAATGAAGCCCTTGCTCAACAACTCTTGAAGTTGGGCTTTCAACTCTCTTAACTCCGTGGGAGCCATTCTATTTGGGGGTATAGAAATGGGGCTAGTACCCGGTTCAAGATCAATACAGAAGTCAATATCCCTATCTGGTTCCATACCAGGAAGATCTGTAGGGAACACATCCAAAAACTCACGGACCACCGAAACCGACTCAATCGAAGGTACTTGGGTAGTGTCATCCTTGAGATGTGCCAAGAAAGCTAAACACCCTATACTAACCATTTTCTTATCACAAAGAAAGGAGATGATACGCACCGGATTGGAAGTGTAGTCACCCTCCCACACTAACGGATCTGTCCCAGGCTTGGCTAACGTCACCGTTTTAGCATTACAATCCAAGATCGCAAATTGCGGAGAAAGCCAAGTCATACCCAGAATTACATCAAAATCAACCATTTCTAAGATAACCAAATCTACATAAGTGTTGCTCCCCACAAAGTTCACCAAACAAGACCTATATACCTTTTCAACTACCAGAGACTCACTCACCGGAGTAGAAACACGAATAGGCGTATCAAGTAATTCACAATGTAAATTTAGACCATTAGCAAATGAGGAAGATACATAAGAAAATGTGGATCTAGGATCAAACAATACAGAAGCCATGCAATCACAAACCGGAAGATTACCTGTGATGACAGCATCAGATGTCTCCGCCTCCGATCTCCCAAAGAAAGCATAACAATGGGCCCTTTCGTTTGTTTGTCTGTTTCCCCTACCATGTTGTGATGTAGTGGCTCCAGTTTTCCCATAACCCAGGCCGTTTTGGTGACCACCATTACCTCGACCACAACTTCCTCTAGAATAACGGCCTCTACCATGACCACCTCTACCTCTAGCTATTGCGGGTCTATAACTCTATTTGGGACAATTCCTCCTAATATGTCCAGTCTCCCCACATCCATAGCACTCTCTAGAGTCAAGCAAAGGTCTATCAGAGAAGTGTTGACCGGTCTGAGGTGGACCCCCAACTACAGTCTGTAGTGAAGACTTAATGGGTCGAACTGAGTAACCTCCAGAACCCTATCCTCTAGATTAAGAATTATTAAACTCACCTCCCTTTCAAAACCTCTTTGATGTCGATGCCATGGTGAATTCATCTGGCTTCACTCCTTCCACCTCTACCACGAAATCTACCACTTCTTGGAAGGATTTTGCTGTAGCCGCTACCTGTAAGGCTGAAATCCGCAACTCTGACCTCAACCCCTTCACAAAACGACGAATCCGCTCTTGTGGAATGAAACAAAGTTGAGTGGCATATCTAGATAGTGTACAAAACTTAGCCTCATATGCATTGACTGACATCCTACCATGCTCTAGGCTCAAGAACTCATCCCTTTTCCTATCCCTCAAAGTCCGGGGGATATACTTCTCCATAAACAAGCTAGAGAATGAGACCCAAGTCATAGGTAGTGCCTCCGTTGGTTGACACTCAACATGTGACCTCCACCACATTTTGGCGTTCCCTTGAAACTGATAACTCACGAACTCAACACCAAACCGTTCTACTTTATGTGTAGTAGCTCATGACAGTCAACCAGAAAATCGTAAGCATCCTCAAATTCAGCACCCTTGAAGACTGGAGGTTTCAATTTCAAGAACTTACTGAAAAGTTCATGCTGATCATTTGTCATTATAGGCCCAGTAGTCAGACGTGGAAACGTGCCTATGTCCAATGAGGCTTCCATACGAGGAGCCATAGTGGCTGCATGTTGTACCTCTGAAACCGGAGGTGTTGGTGCAGAAAACACTGGAGGGGCCTGACCCTGATCAGACAACCCACTAAGATAAGCGAGAACCTGATTGATCATCTCTGGGGTAAGTTGGGGTGGCAATTCCTCATTTTGCACTTGTTCATTCTCCCCTTCCTCACCCTCTCTTACCACTTCCTCAGTCGGTGGAGGAGTCACCGCCCTAGTATCAGACGGGCTAGGTGCTCGTCCTCTTCCTCTAGAGGAAGTCCTCCCACGACCTCTACCACGGCCTCTTGCCGCTACTCTTCCTCGAGCTACAGCCCCAGTGGCTGGCTCGGGCGCTTCTTGTCTTGCCGATGTTGGTGTTGGCGCAGTTGTTGCTCTAGTTCTAACCATATGCGAAACAGAGTGAAGATGGTCAGATACCAATTTGTATCACCTAGATACCAATTGGACCCAAATAATAGCACGAAAGAAAGAATGAAAGAATGGAATTTTCCTAAAGTCTTATAGCCCCTCAAAGAAAAGTAAAGGTGTCCCCCTACCGTTCGTTAAGACTCTACAAGACTCATTCTTGTGTGATGAGACCAACGAACCTAATGCTCTGATACAAAGTTTGTCACGACCTAAAACCGAGCCGCGACCGGCACCCACAGTTACCCTCCCATGTGAGCGAAACAACCAATCTAAACCTTAACATTTCAATGTAATATCAACATAAAGTAATGCGGAAGACTTAAACTCATTAATATAAACCAATTCAATAACTATTATTTCCCAAAATCTAAAAGTCATCATCACAAGAACATCTACTTCAAACTACTAGATCTAAGAGTTTCTAAGAAGATAAAAATACACAAAAGCTAGTCCATGTTGGAACTTCAAGGCATCAAGACATGAAGAGGAAGGTTCAGTCCAAGCTAGAAGCATTAGCTCACCCTGATATCCGGAGTAATGAAGAGTGGCTAGAGTTACTGTTGAGTCGAAGATGACGGCACGTTTGCTGCACTCCACAAATAAACAAGAAGAAAACATTAAAGTAGGGGTCAGTACAAAACATCGGTACTGAGTAGATATCATCGGCCAACTCAAAACAGAAATCAATATATACCAATAATATCATGAAATCAACTATGATACTCAACATGTAGCAACAGCAAGTACTATATCATTAAGAATTACCGTCAAGTTCACACATGAGGACTCAAGCCTCAATACCGCACTCATTTGGAAATTATGTTCATTAGATTATGTATATTAACATCTTTCAAGTATCTTTATTTCTCTTGTGTAGGTACGTGACACTCCGCTCCCTCATATTCATTAATCCTCTTGTGTCGGTACGTGACACTCCGATCCCCTACTACTATGTGTTGGAACGTGACACTCCGATCCCCTAGATCTACGTGTCGGTTCGTGACACCCGATCCCCTAAATCTACGTGTCGGTTCGTGACACCCGATTCCCTAAATCTACGTGTCGTTTCGTGACACCGGATCCCCTAAATCTCCTTCTATCCATTCATCAAGCCTTCTTTCTTACCAAGGCATCATTAATCTCATTATTTTAGTTTCTTACGCCTTCATTTATACCAAGGCCTCATTATTAACAAAGAGATTAGGGTTTTGCAAGATTTGGGATTCAATAACTTCATCATGCTTATATAATCACAATTATATCATTACATTCATGCAAGCATACAATTAAGCACATAGCAGGGTTTACAATATTATCAATACATATCATTCGCTATTAAGAGTTTACTATGAATACCGTAAGAGAAACCATAACCTACCTCCACCGAAGACTAGTAATCAAGCAAGAAATTTCCCAAAGCTTTGTGTTTCTCCTCTTTTTTTCACCTTCTCGTTCGATTCTCCCTCTCTCTCTTTGTACTTTCTAGTTTTCTTGTTCCAAACCCTCTTTCTTTTACCCTAATGAGTATATAATTAAGAATAAAAAATGGCAATACTAACCCACTAATTAACTTAAGGTTACCTCTTTTAACCCCCAAGTAATTAGACTTATTAACATTAACCCACTAACTTTATAATTAAAGCAGGAATAGTCAAAAACGTCCCTTAAAACGTATAAGAAATCCGACCCAGACTGGGATTACGCAACCTGCGACGGCCCATCGTGCCTGCGACGGTCCGTCCTGCAGGTCGTCGCAAGATTCAGAGACTCAATTTCCACCAAAGAGTCTATGACGGTCCGTCCTGCCATTTCGTTACGAAGTTCAGAGAGTCGATTTTTAGCACCCAATTTCAGATTTTCTAAGTGTTTTGAAACGAGACCCTGCGACGGTCCGTCGTGCCCATGACGGTCCGTCGTGGGGTCCGTCGCCTCAGCCTGTTTTTCCAGAAATAAAATATGTTGTTCAAAACGACTAAACAGGTCATTACACTGGTCGCATACCAGGAAGGTCTGCAGGAAACACATCCAGACACTCACGGAAATTCTTAAATGTCGACACCATGGTGAAGTCGTCTGGCTTCACCCCCTCCACCTCTATCACAAAATCAACCACTTCCTGGAAGGATTTTGCTGCGGCAGCTACCTGTAAGGCTAGGATCTACAAATCTGACCTCAATCCTTTCACAAAACGACGAATCCGCTCTTGTGGACTGAAGCAAAGCTAGGTGACATACCTGGATAGTGCACGAAACTTAGCCTCATAAGCAGTAACAGACATCCTGCCTTGCTCTAGGCTCAGGAATTCATCTCTCCTCTTGTCTCTCAAAGTACAGGGTATATACTTCTCCATAAATAAGATAGAGAATGATGCCCAAGTCATAGGTGGTGCCTGTGCTTGTTGACACTCAACATACGACCGCCACAACATTTTGGCATTCCCCTGAAGCTGGTAGGTCACAAACTCAACACCGAATTGTTCTACTATGTCCATCTTAGTAGCAGCTCAAGACAATCAACCAGAAAATCATAGGCATCCTCAGATTCAGCACCCTTGAAGACTGGAGGTTTCAACTTTCTGAATTTAGTGAAAAGTTCATGCTGATCCCTCGTCATTATAGACCCTGTAGTCAATTGAGGAAACGTGCCCACTTCCAATGAGGCATCCATACGGGGAGCCACAGCAGCTGCATGTTGTACTCCCAGAACCTGAGGTGCTGGTGCAGAAAACACTGGAGGTGTCTGGCCCTGATCAGATAACCCGCTAAGATAAGTAAGAACCTGGTTAATCATCTCTGGGGTAGGCTAGGGTGGTAATTCCTCATCTTGAACCCTCAAGATACATTGTATAGTTTAAGTTGTGTTAATATTTGTACCAAAGATCCACCACTAAAGATTTTCTTTAAAATAATGCTCAACCACTAAAATTTTCCTTCTTCACCCTCTCTCACTACCTCATTAGTCGGTGGAGGAGTCACTGCCCTATTACTAGATGGACCAGGTGTTTGTCCTCTATCACAAACATTTATTACCATCATTCTTAGTTATCTCTTCTTATCGCCACGAAGTCAAACTATTTCATAAATATAATACCTTAAACACAGTTATACAAATCCAATCCAAACAACTAACCCACTTTTGTCCAGACTTCCTTACTAAAACTCTGAATTGTCTTCACATAAATATACTTTTTAGAACTTCCTTTACCCATAAGTTTGTCATTAAAATATTCATCCACTTTCTTGGACTGTACGATGAAATCACCAATCCTCATTAAAACCTTCGAAATACACTTCACAACCTAAATATATTTATAATATACCAAAGATACACCACTAAGATTCCCCTTACAAACAATGCTTAACTTATTTTCCCGTAGTAGCAAGCTAGTTGTCTTTTCAAATCAAGTATGAATGCATTATCAAATATCATTATATGATAATGTTGTACAATTGATAAGTCCTTAAGTAGTTTTTATTCACGCTTAACGATCAATGTATCCATTTTCATATACCAGTAGTATCACATCATGAAAGTTTGTTACATCCACCACTAGAACACATCATACTTACCGAGAAGATTGAACCCAAATAGCCTACACATTTCTGCCGATTAAGTAACTAACATACACTACCAAATTTACTTGGTCTATCGTCTACAACGATATGCATCCCTCCATAGATCAGGTCAATAACATGAGCAACACACTTTATAACTCTATACAAGTAAGCATCCATACTATTGTAGTAGTCATTATATGATCCTTCTTAACATTCACGCGATTTATGAAATTGCAATACTGATTCCTAACTAAATTGGTCCAACATAATTCTCCTTATTTGGTACAAATTCATACATGTTATGACAACTTTACTTACTATATTTTTAATAGTTACTATATTAATTATCTAGTCATCTTTCTAATTATTCACTTTCAATTGTCGAACCACTAGAGATATTATATGTACCACACAAGTACCTTTTTGTCAGTTGGGGAAACTAACCTGAAAGGATAGCACATTCATGAAGTCCATTAGACCATTGTTCAACCTCATCATTTAGAAGTTTTAAGAAAATCATCGCCAAGCCATCACCTAACTCAATCCTTTAAAATTGAACATTTCAAATATGACCAGACATCTTTTTCATCTTAGTATCAGGTCTAACCTCTAAGCCATATAAAAAAACATCAACTTCTAACTTAAGGAACCATAGATGACAAATGAGAGAGAATGAAATGAGGCAATAACAATCAAGACGGACAATTATGCACGATAGGGATTCAAGAGCTGATTTTTTTTCTTAAAATTCATTACAGCCTCTCAATGATAAGTATAGACATCTCCGTACCGATTCTCGATAATATTTTTAGACACGGCTTGGCACGTGAGACCTATAAACCTGGGGCTCTAATACCATGTTTTCATGACCCAAAAAATGACGTGATGGAACTCATCTTATCTCACCAATACAAGTCAGTCTAAAACTCGATCATTGCAATAAAATGAGGAAATTTCATAAGTTACTCAAAAGTATTCCCAGAATCTGGTTGTCACGTGTACAAGCATCTAAAGTATTACAATTGATTCAAAAGAAATTCTAGTCTCAAATGAACTTGTTTCTAGAAAATAACAAGTTCATAACTAAGGAGAAAGAAAGTATGATAAGATGACAAACAGTTACCTCACAAATATCCAAGAAACTTCGGACAAGGAGAAGAGATATATCACAAAGTCCGAGCTAGCAACCTACAAAAAAAATTGTAGTAGCAAGGGGTAAGTACCAAATCACACGGTACCCAGCAAGTAAACGTATAAACACAAGTTAAGTGGATAAAGTACAATAACTCTTTACATACCAACTGAACCTCCACAACTACAACCTACATAAAAATCAGCCCAACCTACATTCACAATGTTCATAGCATCCAACTCATCAAAATCATTTTAACAAATTATACATCCTCAACTACAAACCCAATATTCAACAGTCACAACTTTACACAAAAAGACACTCACGATATCAGCAACACACAAGATCAAGTTCGTCAAATTGAGGTAATCAAATATCAAATAATTCCCAACCACCAATAAAACACATAATCATCAAGAATGAAGAATGTCATGAGATGTGATGCAATATGGCACCACTAAGTGATATGCCTCAGAATATCAATTTCAGTCTTAACTTTATATACGTGATACTCCTCGAAATACATCGAGAGTTCATGACTCATGGGGGACTCGCGAGGTCCATATACGGACACGGACAATCTCTATATGTTTGTGTAGATGATCTCAACGCACTAACATATGAAAAAAATTGCACCGACGGTCTCCACGTGCCCAAATAATCATAACTCAATCTCAACACGGACGATCTCCATGTGTTAGACCTTTCTCATACCCAATCTCATGTCAATGCTTGTGCATAATATGATATCAAATGAAGGAGATGATGCAACATCTCAATAAACCAAATGTTGCTATGACATATAATGTAACGACCTGTTTAGTCATTTTGAATAGCAAATTTTATTTCTGGAAAAATAGGCTGAGGAGACAGACCCCACGACGGACCGTCATGGGCACGACGGACCGTCATGGGCACGACGGACCGTCACAGGGTCTCGTTTCAAAACACTTAAATAATCTGAAATTGGGTATCGAAAATCGACTCTCTGAACTTCGTAACGGAATGGCAGGACGGACCGTCACAGGTGTGACGGACCGTCAAAGACTCTTCAGAGAAATTGAGTCTCTGATCTCTGTGACGGGCAGCAGGACGGACCTCGCAGGCGCGACGGGCCGTCACATACTGCAAAATCCGAGTCTGGGTCGGATTTCTTTATACGTTTTAAGAGACGTTTTGGACTATTCCTACTTTAATTATAAAGTTAGAGGGTTAATTTTAATAAGTCTAATTACTTGGGGGTTAAAAGAGGTAACCTTAAGTTAATTAGTGGGTTATTATTGCCATCTTTTATTATTAATTATATACTAATTAGGATAAAAGAAAGAGGGTTTTGAATAAAGAAAATAGAAAGAACAAGAGAGAGAGGGAGAATCAAACGAGGAAGAAAGAAGAACAAAGCTTTGGGAATTTGCTTGTTTGATCACTAGTCTTCGGTGGAAGTAGGTTATGGTTTTCATGCTTTCATAGTAAACTCTTAATAGAGAATGATATGTATTGATAGTATTGCAAACCTTGCTATGTGCTTAATTGTATGCATGTATGAACGTGATTATATAATTGTGATTATATTAAGCATGATGAAGTTATTGAATCCCAAAACATGATAAAAACCTAATCTCTTTTTAATGAAATTGATGATGCCTTGGTAAGGGAGAAGGCTTGATGAGCTGATAGAATGAGATTAGGGGATCGGGTGTCACGAATCGACACGTAGATATAGGGGATCGGGTGTCACGAACCGACACGTAGACTTAGGGGATCGGGTGTCACGAACTGACAGGTAGATTTAGGGGATCGGGTGTCAGGAACTGACATGTAGATTTAGGGGATCGGGTGTCACGAACCGACACGTAGATTTAGGGGATCGGGTGTCACGAACTGATACGTAGATTTAGGGGATCGGAATGTTACGTTCCGACACATAGTAGTAGGGGATCGCAGTGTCACGTACCGACACAAGAGGATTAATGAATATGAGGGAGCGGAGTGTCACGTACCGACACAAGAGAAATAAAGATAATGAATCTTGAAAGATGTTAATATACTCAAATCTAATGAACATAATTCCCAAATGAGTATGGTATTGAGGCTTGAGTCCTCATGTGTGAACTTAACGGTAATTGTTAATGATATAGTACTTGCTGTTGCTACATGTTGAGTATCATAGATGATTTTATGATATTACTTGGTATACATCGATTTCTATTTTGAGTTGGCCGATGATATCTACTCAGTACCCGTGTTTTGTACTGACCCTTACTTTTATGTTTTCTTCTTGTTTATTTGTGGAGTGTAGCAAACGTACCATCATCTTCAACTCAACCGCAATTCTAGCCAGTATTCGTCACATCGGATCTTCAGGGTGAGCTAATGCTTCTAGCTTGGACTGGATCTTCTTCTTCATGTCTTGATGCCTTGAAGTTCCAGCATGGACTAGCTTTTATTTGTTTTAGCTCTTAGAATACTCTTAGTTTAGAAATTTGAGCATAGATGTTCTTGTGATGATGACTTCCTGATTTTGGGGATAATAACAGTTATTGATTTTATTAATGAGTTTAAGTCTTCCGCATTAATTTCTGTTGATATTTTATTGAAATCTTAAGGTTCAGATTTGTTGGTTCGCTCACATAGGAGGGTAAGTGTGGGTGCCAGTCGCGGCCCGGATTTGGGTCGTGACAAACTTGGTATCAGAGCATTAGGTTCGTTGGTCTCATCATACAAGAACGAGTCTAGTAGAGTCTTAAGGACGGTAGGGGGACGCCCTTACTTTTCTTTAAGAGGCTATAAGACTTTAGGAAAATTCCATTCTTTCTTTCTTTCGTGCTATTACTTGGGTCCAATTGGTATCTAGGTGATACAAATTGGTATCTGACCATCTTTACTCTATTTCGCAGATGGTTAGAACTAGAGCAACAACCGCGCCAACACCAGCACCGGTGGAACAGGGTGCGTCTGAGCCAGCCACTGGGGCTATAGCTAGAGGAAGAGCAGCGGCAAGAGGCCCTGGTAGAGGTCGTGGGAGAACGTCCTCTAGAGGAAGAGGACGAGCACCTAGCCCATCTGATACTAGGGCAGTGACTCCTCCACCGACTGAGGAAGTAATAAGAGAAGGGAAGGATGGGGAAAATGAACAAGTATAGAATGAGGGATTGCCACCCCAACCTACCCCAGAAATGATCAATCAGGTTCTCGCCTATCTCAGTGGGTTGTCTAATCAAGGTCAGGCACCTCCAGTGTTTTCTGCACCAACACCTCTGATTTCCGAGATACAACATGCAGCAACTATGGCTCCTCGTATGGATGCCTCATTGGACATAGGCACGTTTCCTCGTCTTACTACAGGGCCTATAATGACAAATGATCAGCATGAACTTTTCAGTAAGTTCTTGAAATTGAAACCCCCAGTCTTCAAGGGTGCTGAATCAGAGGATGCTTATGATTTTCTGGTTGACTGTCATGAGCTACTACACAAGATGGGTATAGTAGAACGGTTCGGTGTTGAGTTCGTGAGTTATCAGTTTCAAGGGAAAGCCAAAATGTGGTGGCGGTCACATGTTGAGTGTAAACCAACAGAGGCACCACCTATGACTTGGGCCTCATTCTCTAGCTTGTTTATGGAGAAGTATATTCCCTGAACTTTGAGGGATAGGAAAAGGGATGAGTCCTTGAGCCTAGAGCAAGGTAGGATGTCGGTTACTGCATATGAGGCTAAGTTTCGTGCATTATCCCGGTATGCCACCCAACTGTGTTTCAGTCCACAAGAGCGGATTCGCCGTTTTGTGAAAGGGTTGAGATCAGAGTTGTGGATTTCAGCCTTACAGGTAGCGGCTACAGCAAAATCTTTCCAAGAAGTGGTAGACTTTGTGGTAGAGGTGGAAGGAGTGAAGCCAGATGACTTCACCATGGCAACTACATCAAAAAGGTTTCGAAAGGGAGGTGAGTTTAATGGTTCTTACTCTAGAGGACAGGGTTCCGGAGGTTACTCAGTTAGACCCATTCAGTCTTCACTATAGACTGTAGTTAGGGGTCCACCTCAGACCGGTCAACACTTCTCTGAGAGACCCATTCTTGACTCCAGAGAGTGTTATGGATGTGGGGAGACTAGACATATTAGGAGGAATTGTCCAAAACAGAGTAATACACCCCGAATGGCTAGAGGTAGAGGTGGTCATGGTAGAGGTCGTTATTCTAGAGGACGTGGTGGTCGAGGTAATGGTGGTCACCAAAATGGCCGAGGTGATGGGCAAACGGGAGCCACTACATCACAAAATGGTAGGGGAAATGGACAGACAAACGATAGGGCCCATTGTTACGCTTTCCCTGGGCGGTCTGAAGCGGAGGCATCTAATGCTGTCATCACAGGTAATCTTCTGGTTTGTGATTTCATGGCTTCTGTATTGTTTGATCCTGGATCCACATTTTCTTATGTATCTTCCTCATTTTCTAATGGTCTGAATTTACATTGTGAATTACTTGATATGCCTATTCGTGTTTCTACTCCGGTGGGTGAGTTTGTGGTAGTTGAAAAGGTATATAGGTCTTGTTTGGTGAACTTTGTTGGGAGCAACACTTATGTAGATTTGGTTATCTTATAAATGGATTATTTTGATGTAATTCTGGGTATGACTTGGCTTTCTCCGCAATTTGCGATCTTGGATTGTAATGCTAAAACGGTGATGTTAGCCAAGCCTGGGACAGATCCGTTAGTGTGGGAGGGTGACTACACTTCCAATCCGGTATCACTTCCTTTCTTTGTGCTAAGAAAATGTTTAGTAAAGGGTGTTTAGCTTTCTTGGCACATCTCAAGGAAGACACTACCCAAGTACCTTCGATTGAGTCAGTTTTGGTGGTTCGTGAGTTTCTGGATGTGTTCCCTGCAGATCTTCCTGGTATGCCACCAGATAGGGATATTGAGTTCTGTATTGATCTTGAACCGGGTACTCGCCCCATTTATATACCCCCTTATAGAATGGCTCCCGCGGAGTTAAGAGAGTTAAAAGCACAACTTCAAGAGTTTTTGAGCAAAGGCTTCATTAGACCAAGTGCATCTCCTTGGGGTGCTCCGGTTTTGTTTGTAAAGAAGAAGGATGGGAGTTTTCGGATATGCATAGACTACCGGCAGTTGAACAAGGTAATAATAAAGAACAAGTATCCTCTTCCTCGCATTGATGACTTGTTCGATCAGTTACAAGGTGCTTGTGTCTTCTCCAAGATTGACTTGAGATCCGGTTATCATCAATTGAAAATACGGGCAACGGATGTGCCAAAGACTGCTTTTAGAACCAGGTATGGGCATTACGAGTTTGTAGTGATGTCTTTTGGTCTTACGAATGCCCCTGCTGCTTTCATGAGCTTGATGAACGGGATTTTTAAGCCATATCTGGATCTCTTTGTGATTGTATTCATTGATGATATATTGGTATACTCAAAGAGCAAGAAGGAACATGAAGAGCATTTGAGAAGGGTATTGGAAATGTTGAGGGAGAAAAAGCTTTATGAAAAATTCTCCAAGTGTGAGTTTTGGCTAGATGCACTGTCTTTCTTGGGGCATGTGGTTTGTAAGGATAGAGTGATGGTTGATCCTTCTAAGATTGAGAGAGTGAAGAATTGGGTAAGACCTACTAATGTGTCAGAAATAAGGAGCTTTGTTGGGTTAGCTAGCTACTACCGCCGATTTGACAAGGGAATCTCTTCTATTTCTTCGCAACTGACAAACTTGACTAAGCAAAATGTTCCATTTGTATGGTCGGATGAATGTGAGGAAAGCTTTGAGAATCTCAAGACTCTGTTGACTACTGCACCAATTCTCACCTTGCGAGTGGAAGGTAAGAATTTCATTGTCTATTGTGATGCCTCCTATTCGGGTTTGGTGCGGTGCTAATGCAAGAGAAGAATGTGATTGCATATGCTTCAAGACAATTAAAAGTGCATGAACGTAACTATCCAACTCATGATTTAGAATTGGTCGCGGTAGTTGTTTGCATTAAAGCAATGGAGACACTATTTATATGGGGTTAAGTGTGAGGTTTATACGGATCATTGTAGCCTACAGTATGTCTTTACTCAGAAAGATTTGAACTTTAGACAGAGGAGATGGATGGAACTACTGAAGGACTACGACATCACTATTTTGTATCATCCGGGGAAGGCAAATGTTGTAGAGGATGCTTTAAGTAGAAAGGCGGGAAGCATGGGAAGTCTAGCTCACTTGCAAGCTTCTAGACGCCCATTGGCGAGAGAAGTTCAGATTCTGGCTAACGACCTTATGAGATTAGAAGTAAATGAGAAGGGAGGATTTTTAGCTTATGTGGAGGCAAGATCTTCCTTCCTTGACAAGATTAAGGAAAAGCAGTTTAATGATGAAAAATTGATCCGGATCCGAGATAAAGTGTTGCAAGGAGAGGCTAAAGAAGCGACAATCAATGAGGAAGGTGTTTTGAGGATTAAGGGAAGGGTATGTGTACCCCGCGTCGATGATATGATCAACACTATTCTCACTCATAGCTCAAGGTATTCGATACATCCGGGTGCAACCAAGATGTACCGTGACCTAAAGAAACACTTTTGGTAGAGTAGAATGAAGCGTGATATCGTGGATTTTATTGCCAAATGTCCAAACTGTCAACAAGTAAAGTGTGAACACCAAAGGCCCGGAGGAACACTCAGAGAATGCCCATTCCTGAATGGAAGTGGGAAAAGATTGCAATGGATTTCGTGGTTGTTATTCCAAAGACATTGGGAAAGTTTGATTCTATTTGGGTAATTGTTGATAGGTTAACTAAGTCTGCTCACTTCATTCCGGCCAAGGTGACTTACAATGCAGAGAAGTTAGCCAAACTTTACATCTCGGAAGTGGTGCGATTGCTTGGGGTTCCACTCTCCATTATATCAGATAGAGGTATGCAATTTACTTCTATGTTTTGGAAAACATTGCATACGGAATTTGGTACTAGGTTGGACCTTAGTACTGCGTTCCATCATCAGACCGATGGTCAGTCTGAGCGAATGATTCAAGTGTTGGAAGATATGCTTCGTGCATGTGTGATAGAATTTGGTGGTCAGTGGGATAGCTTCTTATCCTTAGCGGAGTTCTCCTACAACAATAGCTATCACTCAAGCATTGATATGGCCCCATTTGAGGCACTATATGGGAGAAGATGTAGGTCTCTCATTGGGTGGTTTTATGCATTTGAAGTTAGACCTTGGGGTAGTGACCTTTTGAGGAATTCATTGGAGAAAGTGAGATCAATTCAAGAAAAGCTTCTAGCGGCTCAAAGTAGGCAAAAAGAATATGCAGATCGAAGGGTTAGAGACATAGAGTTCATGGAGGGTGAACATGTCTTGTTGAAAGTTTCGCCAATGAAAGGGGTGATACGGTTTGGTAAAAGAGGTAAACTTAGCCCAAGGTATATTGGTCCATTTGAAGTACTTAAGCGAGTAGGGGAGGTGTCCTATGAGTTAGCCTTGCCTCCAGGACTGTCCGGAGTGCATCCGGTATTCCATGTGTCTATGTTGAAAAGATACCATGGGGATGGAACCTACATTATCCATTGGGTTTCAGTTTTGCTTGATGAGAATTTGTCTTATAAGGAGGAACCTGTTGCCATTCTAGATAGAAAAATTCGCAAGTTGAGATCAAGGGAGATTGCATCCATCATGGTGCAATGGAAGAATCAGCCGGTTGAAGAAGCAACTTGGGAGAAGGAGGTCGATATGCGAGAAAGATACCCACACCTGTTTACAGATTCAGGTACTCCTTTTAGCCCTTGTTTTCCTTCGTGTGATCGTTCGGGGACGAACGATGGGTAGATTGGTATCTATGGTAACGACCTGTTTAGTCGTTTTGAACAGCAAATTTTATTTCTGGAAAAACAGGATGAGGAGACGAACCCCACGACGGACCGTCGTAGGGTCTCGTTTCAAAACACTTAGAAAATCTGAAATTGGGTACTGAAAATCGACTCTCTGAACTTCGTAACGGAATGGCAGGACGGACCGTCACAGGTGTGACGGACCGTCACAGACTCTTCAGAGAAATTGAGTCTCTGAACTCTGTGACCGGCAGCAGGACGGACCGTCGCAGGCGCGACGGGCCGTCACAGACTGCGAAATCCCAGTCTGGATCGGATTTCTTTATATGTTTTAAGAGACGTTTTGGACTATTCCTACTTTAATTATAAAGTTAGAGGGTTAATGTTAATAAGTCAAAGTACTTGGGGGTTAAAAGAGGTAACCTTAAGTTAATTAGTGGGTTATAATTGCCATCTTTTCTTCTTAATTATATACTAATTAGGGTAAAAGAAAGAGGGTTTTGAATAAAGAAAATAGAAAGAACAAGAGAGAGAGGGAGAATCGAACGAGGAAGAAAGAAGAACAAAGCTTTGGGAATTTGCTTGCTTGATCACTAGTCTTCGGTTAAAGTAGGTTATGGTTTTCATGCTTTCATAGTAAACTCTTAATAGAGAATGATATATATTGATAGCATTGTAAACCCTGATATGTGCTTAATTTTATGCATGCATGAACGTGATTATATAATTGTGATTATATTAAGCATGATGAAGTTATTGAATCTCAAATCTTGATAAACACCTAATCTCTTTTTAATGAAATTGATGATGCCTTGGTAAGGGAGAAGGCTTGATGAGCTGATAGAATGAGATTAGGGGATCGGGTGTCATGAACCGACACGTAGATTTAGGGGATCGGGTGTCACGAACTGACACGTAGATTTAGGGGATCGGGTGTCACGAATTGACACGTAGATTTAGGGGATCGGGTGTCACGAACCGACACGTAGATTTAGGGGATAAGGTGTCACGAACCAACACATAGATTTAGGGGATCGGGTGTCACGAACCGACATGTAGATTTAGGGGATCGGAGTGTCACGTTCCAACACATAATAGTAGGGGATCAGAGTGTCACGTACCGACACAAGAGGATTAATGAATATGAGGGAGCGGAGTGTTACGTACCGACACAAGAGAAATAAAGATAATGAATCTTGAAAGATGTTAATATACTCAAATCTAATGAACATAATTCCCAAATGAGTATGGTATTGAGGCTTGAGTCCTCATGTGTGAACTTAACGGTAATTGTTAATGATATAGTACTTGTTGTTGCTACATGTTGAGTATCATAGTTGATTTTATGATATTACTTGGTATATATCAATTTCTATTTTGAGTTGGCCGATGATATCTACTCAGTACCCGTGTTTTGTACTGATGCCTACTTTTATGTTTTCTTCTTGTTTATTTGTGGAGTGCAGCAAACGTACCGTCATCTTCAACTCAACCGCAATTCTCGCCAGTCTTCGTCACATCGGATCTTCAGGGTGAGCTAATGCTTCTAGCTTGGACTGGATCTTCTTCCTCATGTCTTGATGCCTTGAAGTTCCGGCATGGACTAGCTTTTATTTGTTTTAGCTTTTAGAATACTCTTAGTTTATAAATTTAATCATAGATGTTCTTGTGATGATGACTTCCAGATTTTGGGGATAATAATAGTTATTGATTTTATTAATGATTTTAAGTCTTCCGCATTACTTTCTGTTGATATTATATTGAAATGTTATGGTTCAGATTGGTTGGTTCGCTCACATAGGAGGGTAAGTGTGGGTGTCAGTCGCGGCCCGGATTTGGGTCGTGACATATAATAACCTCAATTATCACAATTATGCGGGTTCAATAAAGAACACACCCACACATAATAAATCAAATCAATAATATTTAAGTTAATGCCCATATGCTTTCTCATTCTCAGATTACAATCCAGATTCTATAGTAATAAACTTTTCCATTATACCACAGGAACTCGTACCATTCTCAACACATCACGTATAAACAAATAATCACATAGTCTTTTATTACCCATTTTAATCATTAGAATTAATCAATGTGGACAAGAAATCCATCACCAAGTTCCATTACTCTCAAACATATATCACAAGTAAATACACGCATTTCATACACTTATCAAGGGTTTAGAAATTTACTTGCTTCAATCAATCAAGAATTCACTCCGAAACATGAGTCTTCCCTTTTGGTGAACTGCCAACTCAAAGCAATCTATTCACATTAAATCGCAAAAATAAGATTTTCAAAGTAACAACACCCACATTATTAAGTGTTTAGCCTTGACCTAAGAACCCACCGAACTCTATAACAAGTTTTTAAATCATGATTCCAACCAAGAAGTCAATTTCATATTTTCTAAATTTCAAGGATAGGGTCAAGTTTTAATATCTCCAAATATCATGTGTATAATGATATTCATATTGTAAAATACACCTAATTACTTAATTATATGCCTTAAAATATTAAAGCTTGAATTATAATGTTATAACAAAATAAGAATTTATAAAGATGAAAAACATTGGTTCAACACCAATGATGGAACCGCCTAAGCCAAGGGATCAACCTTCATGCAACCTACCCGCGAATCAGAACCCCATTTTCAAAAATATGCTGCCAACGATAAGCCAAATCTTATCCTTATTACCCTTTCATAAATAACCTTAACTTTCCAATTCAAATCTAATGTAGTATCTCTCTCTCTCTCTATATATATATATATATATATACAGAGAGAGAGAGAGAGAGAAATACTACATTAGCTTTGAATTGGAAAGTTAATATATATATATATATATATATATATATATATGCAGCAGTCAATGGAAACAAATGCAGGGCATATAATGAAACAAATGCAGGGAAATGAAAGCATATGCATATCTAAATTGGAAAAAAATTTAGTTTAATTTTCTTACACTAAGCAGTTCCTCAATCTCTAGTTTATATTCATGCCGCGCGGAGACAAGTTAATTTCCTACTCCTCCTTACTTTTTTTTAATATATAAATTAGGTAACAAAAGTGACAAATCCTAATAAATTATTTTAATATATGGGTAAAGTAGTATATCTATTAAATATAAGTTATGGTATTGCTTATTAACCACCATATAATAAATTATTTAATACATACCCAATAATTAATAACCGCAATTATCTAATAATTTAAAATTTTCAAAATCAACTTCATCGACTAATTATAAATGACTTGGGACAACTATCAGGAGAGTTAAAACTATAATTTTTTATGAAAATTTGTAAAGATGATTTTTTCGGGTCATTACAAGAAAGCCAGAAAGACAAAGTGAAAATTAATGTTGGTGGAAAAAATATTTTAAATTACGGCCACAACCTTAGTGGCTGCTAGAATGAATTCAATCGTTAGAGCCATGTTTGATAAGAATTGGAACCTTCATTTTGATAGTGCGATTATTAAACATGTAATTGATAGAAATTCCGATTATTTTGGTTTCCTTTGGGACTTGCTAAAAACAGGATTGCTTTATATTCATCCGAAGACAAATAAAAAATCTATTATTGGGGGAATATAAAGCTCTCCTGTTCTGAGTAAGTTTAAAAGGACACCAAAATTATAGGGATTTCTATCGATGAAATTTTCAGTGATCCCTCCATCAGAATGCAGGTTCCAATTCTCATTAGACATGGCTTCAAAGAATGAATTCCTTCCTGCACCGACTAAGGTTGTCGCCATAGTTTCAAACTTTCTTCCACCAACATTGAGTTTCACTGTATCATTCTAGCTTTCCATTCATCAAAAATGTAGTAGCATCGTAAAATTGAAAATCAGTCCTAAGTTAAGACATAAAAAGAGTTGTTCTATTCACAAAGCATCCCATTTTAGTAGATCCAGGGATGGGCCGCAACTCTAGAAATGTAATGTTAAATTGTTTAACCTAATGGAAGCATTAGTGGCTGCTGATACTAATGTAAGATATCCGTTCACCAAATAAATCCTACAATAACAATATACTTGTGTAATTATACAAGTGGGGTCTAATGAAGGTAGAGTGACGTAAATCCTACCCCTACCACAGAAAGATAGGCCATATGCTTCTAATCCATAGAAGATCAATAACATTATTGAAGGTCCTTCATTTCATGCCTTAAAACAGTTTTTTTTTTATGGAGATCATATCATGCTTCTAGGATATATACTTATCTTTTTTTGCTACTCATTTTTATTTTAGTAACTTATTTTCTTCTATTCAGATTCATCATTTTATTGTGTTTAGAATTATGTGTTTGACAAATTTGGGTATAGTTTTAGCTTCATATAAAAAATAACAGGTAAGATGCTAATATTTTTAGGATTAACCCTTTTTATTTAAGATTTTTTGGTGGTTTTTGGAATCAAAATAGGTAGACTAATTAATTCTCTTCTGGTTCTTTGATAATTTCATTCAAAAAAATGATTTCTTTCATAAAGTTTTGAACATTTATTATGTTTAACTATCTTTAACTTTTTAATTCTTAAAAGGGAAAGTGATGACTTTTTTCTTAGAAAATAGATTTTTTTTTGATATTTCAAATATAAAAAATTATTCGCTTTAATTTCAAATGGAAGCTGAACCAATTTCTTTAAATCACGTACCACATTAAGTTATGCTTGTAAAATGGATTTTCATAAACTAAAAATGATGTTAAAATAGTACAATTTTCTTATTCAAAGAATTTTATTCGCACTCCCATGTGCAACTTTACTAAATACTGTCTATCTTTAGAAATCAAATTCTATTTTTCTTAAAAGTTTCAACTTAATGCTGGTCTTTCCTACAACATCGATCTTATTATTATGCAATTATATCATACATATTTCTGTCATTGACTAATTTTACTTATAAAATTTTCTAACTTTTTTTTAACTTTAACACCTTTACTTTTTAACATATATTTGACATGTGACCTTGTTTAACAAATCATAAAAGTTGATTAACCTCTTCCCATTAAGATAATCAGAACCCTTACTAAGAATCACATAAGTTAAGTGAGCCTTTAAGTATCTAAGTGTCGGAATTAACCTTTTAAAATATTTAGGTGGCGACTCCTTAAGTTAATTATTTAGGAATCACCAATATGTTTCACACTATTTGAGGTGAGTTAAAGTGGGGTATAACAAAGGTAAGTGTGTGTATATATATATATATATATATATATATATATATATATATATATAAAGAGAGAGAGAGAGAGAGATGTTATTACGTATTTTTCATATATTTCTTCTTAACCTGCCATAGTCTTTATTTAGAAAAGTTTTCATGTTTCACTTACTATTATTCTATTCATTTCTAATTGTTAATACATGAAAAAGTTGAGCTTCAATTATTAAAACTTTTGCTACCTGTAACCTCTTTTGATTCTCCTAACTACTTGTAATTATTTTTATTTGCTAAGTTTTTTCAAGGTTGGTTCCCTTCAGAATAACAAATGTGTGACTTCGTTTATTCATAATTATTTAGTTGTTATGTTTGTAAAAAAAATGTGTTTCAAAATATTTCTAGTCTTTAAATATGATTGAAAAGATTTTTAAAAACATAATTTGATTTTTCAATAATTTAGCAGATATATTCTGATTTTCATTGTTGTAAAGATGAGAAAGTTATAATGAGATATGTAAATACCAAAACTCATCATGTTGTTGATTTTAAACGTGATAACATAAATGGCAAGTGGCGTAGAAATAGATAAATCCTCAGCAAAATTCGTTGTTGTAAACACTAATGACATCCAATGTTTAGATTCTAAATGTTCTATTGAATTGAGAACTGGTACATCAGATATTGGTCAAGAGAAGGCCAATGAAGACTCTCCAGAAAATATTTCCAAGTACATGATTGTTTTTGTTGGCAAATGTTGACCTCCGCAGTCATTTCATGAACATGGGGCTGGTGTCGTTGAAAAAGATGTATGTATTCAGGCGAGAAAAAGGTTTTGGTTTTGCAAGATTCATCGGTCTTGATGAAGAAACATGAGCTATTCGATTGGGAAATGAATGTCCTTTTTGGTGTTCGCTTAACAAGATTCGGGCAATTATCAACTGAAAAGATTGAACTACTTCAACATGATTGTTTTATTTTACAAAATCAACACTTTTGCCTCACTAAATATAAACATAATCTTAAATGATACCAGCCAAAAGTTCATGAAAATGAGGATGGAAGTCAACTATTGCTAACACATTATGTCATCTACTAGGGATTATTTTATGGAGTGCTCCATTTGAGTTCTCGTGTATGTCATCACAAGCTCCACCACCTAATTTTCTAAGGATTTGTCCTATTCTAAGCCACTTTTCATTCTAGTCATTAGGTTTAGACGCAACAACATAATTGATTCTTATTTTGATAGACCTCATTATAAATTTCTCATCTTGACAGTGACAAAAAGTCCTCTGTCTTGTTACAAGAAAAGGGGTTAATTGTTGACTTTCAATAATTTGGAGGATATTATTGGCGCATCTTCCCTATAATAATAGTAGTCAGTTGTAATTGTTAGTTCTTTACAACTTATAGGCTTAGTACTCCATGTTGATTATTAAGAGTATGCTAGTAATACAAATCCTTTGGTATAGAAGTTGTTGGTTGTCTTCACTTGTATTTAAAAAGTTTCTTTTCTCATTATTAAATTATAATAGATTTCATAGTTTTCCATCCCAAATCATTATGGTATCAGGTATCTTTGAAGCTACAATGAGTATCAATCAAATTGTTCATATTTTTTTAAAAAAAAATTCTCGTTTATCTATCATGTTGATGTAACACCCCAGAACAAACTAAGGTGAACTAGAGTCTCATGAGTGTTTCTTGAATTAAAGTTGTTTTAAAATGAGTTACAATAGTGTTCTTAGGCAGTGTGTGATGTTTGGAGGTCAAACGCCCAAGAATGTCCATGACGTTCGGAAGGTATGAATTAGAATGTCCATGACGTTCGGAAGGTATGCCTAGAATGTCCTCAAAACATCCTATAAATGAAATACTAGAAACCTAATAAAAGTGTCCACCAAAATACAAGGAGACTCACCAGTGACTACGAATGCTCAACTAGATCAATGAGGCATTTGAAGATTCTTATCCTTGTTAACTGTGTCTGTATCATAAGAAGATGCAGACCAACTGCCATCAGTACTTTAAATATACGAGTATGCGAGTTGGAATGCTAAACGACAACTTACAGATTGAAAAAAATAAGATGAACTTACCTTGTCTCTGCTCAACTCATGAATACTCAACTCAATTAAGATATATAATTCAATCAAAACACATGTGATACATGTAAAGCATTGTAAAATTGTATAAAAAACATAGTTCGTTAAAGAAAATGCTATAAAAACTCAACTTTAATTATATATGAAATTCTTATAGTTTGGTGGGAGATTCTCTAACCGAAAACCATCACTATGAGCCTAAGTGATGGTACAACGTCTTAGCTCACATTGCAAGAGGATCTTTCTATACCTTGCCATAAAAATAGAACCTAAACAACTAAGTGGATCCATTAGTCTATGCGAAAAAGAAATGAGGAATCATCTAAAAAGTTTGATCCTTCATCTTTCCATGGGGGCTACATGGTTTATGAGACCTTGAGTTAAAATGAACTCGCGTTCCCATATCGTTGTTCAATACTAGTCCTAAAATACATAGTTCATATATTTTAAAAACAACTTCTTCTCTAGTTTGAACTAATTAGCTCAAATTAACTTTTAAAAGCTCTGTTGGAAATCATGGTTTTCTCTTTACTGAAACAAGCCAAAAGCTCTGTTGGAAATCTGACTACTTTTTTTTCTCAATATGTGAAAACGTTTGTAACTCTTAGGTAATAGTTAGTTCCCTTATAACTTTTGAGAAATGAACTCAACTCTTTACACTTTGATTAACTTGAAACATTTTTGTTTAATAGTTACTCTATGCTCAACTTCTAGCTTGAGTCTTAAAACAAAGTTAAGATGTTTGTTTAAAGCTCTTGAAAACTTTTAAGAACTTACTTTGACTTGCTTCTTAACTTTTAGACAAGACTCGTAACTTCTTTGACATTGATATTAACTTCCCTTCAATGGAATTATGGGTTGAAGGTTCATGATGTCATGTTTATTGATGATTTCATGATTTTAGGATATATCTAGTGTATTGGAATCAACTAAGAAAACGTGAGTACATCACATAGGAACTAGTACGAAAAGATGGGGAAATAATAGGGTCTCCAGGCGTCCTTGGCGCTCTTAGAGGAGTGGACCGCCACAGCCTGATGGAGATAGGCTCTCCTAAGGGTCTGTGTCTGGTGCGGCGTGTTAGGGATTGTCGGACAAAGCATGTCCTGAGGGGGTTTTTCAAGCGCAGCACCCCCGGTCCTTTCCAACGGGAGTTTCATCTTTTCTAGTCTGTTTTTCATCTCTAAATATTCTAAACTTCCATTGATCTTTCCCCAATCAATTAGGTCAATAATAATCTCAATAACCTAGAGATTAGAACCGAAAACAACCTTAAAAAGGAACCAAATCAACTTAAGGCATAAAATAACTAAACCAATAAGATATTGATAATGTTCTTTAAGAACTTCACTTTTCATCATTCAATTTACTCTAAAGTTTACTGAATTTAACAAGTTGGTGTGTGGGTGAACTAACACAACAGAGAAAGATCTCACATACCTTAATAGGGATCACCCCCGATGAATTCCACTAGAAGATCTTGGCATTCTTGATGAATTCTTCAATTTTTTCTCCCTTTTTTTTCTTCTTCTCTTTTCTCTTCTCTAAGACCTAGGTGTAAATAACTTTCTATTCTAAATCCCAGATTATTTTGACCCCAATTAAACCCTTAAAATGAATTAGGAAGTAGATGAGTTAAAAGAAAAGTTTACCCTTACTAAAATCCTGAATGACACATTCCTCAGTACAACAACACAATTTCTGAAAATCATATCTCCCTTATATAATATTTAAGTCGTTCAAACTCAGTGTCCTATCAAATATCATTCCAGGGGTTTCAAACTATATAAAGAATTTATTCTAAATCATCTTTAGCTAAATCATATGACCATTTGAAAATTACCAAAATCGCTTCTTAAACTTAGGAATTTTTCCATATTTATCTTATTATTTACAAAAATGATAAATCTTAGTTGCTTAGCATGTTCTTAGATATTACGAGCTACAGGATGTTACAATATCTCCCCCTTGGGAACATTCGTCCTCGAATAAGATTTCTTTCACTATGCTAAGAATGGTAACATCAAGCTTGACCCTCAATAATCCAAAAACAAGGAACAATCATGCCTACTCATAGTTTAAAAAGTACTAAGACGAAAATTCTTACAGTGATATGCATTTTCCGGATTCAAAGAGATGTGGATATGTCTTCTTCATATCCTCTTCAGTTTCCCAAGTTGTTTCCTCAACAAATTGGTTCCTCTAAAGGACCTTGACTAACACAACCTCTTTTGTTCTCAACTTGCAAACTTTGTGATCTAAAATCTTAACCAGAATCACTTCATAGGATAAGCTATCCTTAATCCCAACAGTCTCAGTTGTTATAATCATTTAAGGATCACCAATGCACTTCTTCAACATGGAGATATGAAATACCAAATGAATTGCTTATAACTCATGTGGTAGATCCAACTCATAAGCTACATTACCAATTCTCTTGGATATTATATAAGGTCCAATATACTAAGAATTAAGTTTCCCCTTCTTACAAAACCTCATAACACCCTTCATGGGAGAAACTTTCAGATAGACCCAGACATCCACTTCAAACTCAAATGCACTTCTCCTCACATCTATGTAGGAGTTTTGATTAATATGTGTTGTGCTGATTCTCTCTTCAACCACGTTTACTTTATCCATAGCATGGTGTACTATATATGGTCCTATCAACCCTGCTTCACAAACTTTAAATTGCCCAATATGAGATTTGCACCTTCTCCAATAAAGAGCTTCATATGGAGCCATTTGGATGCTCGAACGGTAGTTATTGTTGTAAGAGAACTCAATGAAGGGTAGGTGATCATCCCAATTCCCGTTGAAATCTTTTGTCACAAGTGTAAGACTATTGAAATTTAACTATCTTTTGGGCCATCCTTGTCAAAGAATATGAGATATATGAAAGCCCTTCAAAAAATATTCTAAAGTAGTCAGCCAAACCCAAGAAACTCCTTATGTATGTATGTTTGAGACTTGGGTCTATTCTTACTCTCAACCGCTTCTATCTTTTGGGTATCAACGCTAATCCCATCACCAGAAACCATGAGTCCCAAGAATGACACATACTTAACCAAAACTCACACTTGCGTAGCGTGGCATATAACTCTTTATCTTTCAAAGTTTGTAGAACTATCATGAGGTAACAAGCTGATCATCTTCATTTCTTCAATAAATTATCATGTCATCAATAAAGATGATAACAAACATATCTCAATAAGGTTTGAACACTCTATTCATGAGATCTATGAGTGAAGCAGGCGCATTAGCCAATCCAAAGGACATGACAAAAAACTAATAATGCCCATATTTGGTTCTAAAGGTTGTCTTTAGAATATCCCATTCTCTAACTTTCAATTGATGGTAGCTTGGTCTGAGATGAATTTTTGAGAAGCAAGAAGCACCCTGAAGCTAGTCGAAAAGATAATCTATCCTTGATGGAGGATACTTATTCTTTATGATAACCTTATTCAATTGCCGGTAGTCTATACACATCCTAAGGAAACCATCCTTCTTTATTACAAACATGACCGAAGCTCCCCAAAAAGAGACACTTGGTCGTATAAAACCTTTAACTAATAAATGTTTTAGTTGTTCTTTCAACTCTTTTTAACTCTGCAGGTTCCATTCTACATGGAGGAATAGAGATAGTACGAGTATCTAGTATGATATATATGTCAGAGTCTATTTCTCTCTAAGGAGAGACTCTGGTAGATCATCAGGAAATACATCTAGAAACTCTTTTACTATAGAAACTGGCTGAAGGGAGGGTACCTCAGCACTTGACTCATTATATCAGGCTAAGTGGCAGATACATCTCTTTGAAACCAAATTTCTTGCCTTAAGGTACGAAATGAAACGCCCCTTAGGCACTACTTAACTATTATTCCACTCTATGACTGGCTAATTAGGAATATGAAACTTGACAACTCGACTTATACAATCTAATTATGCATTACACGCATGAAGTCAGTACATACCTAGAATGACATCAAAATCTACGATGTCTAACTCTACAAGATCAGCCATGGTGTTATAGTACAATCACAATTGAATCTTTCCACTAAAATAGACTCTCCAACAACACTAGAAACACAAAAAAGTTCACAAAGTTTTTTTGGAAGAGTCTCAAACTAATTCTCAGCATAAGTAAAAAATATAAACTTGCTCCATGGTCTAACAAAGCATGCTCTTGGCGGCTAGTGATTTCATAGAGGAGATTTGCTCCTCCGCCAATGGAGGGGGAAGTTCCTCTAGGTGCAGCCCATTTTGGTGGAGCAGTTTATGATGATTGGGACCTCTTGCCTGGATTTCCACCACCCTACTTATTCTTAGGACACTCTTTCATGAAGAGACCCTCTTGTCCGCACTTGAAGCAACCTTACTGTCCATCACGACACTTACCACCGTGGTTTCTACCACATCCACCGTATCCTGGAGCCCAATTACCACCTTGTGCCACACTATTTGTGGACTGGGTTGTTCTATCCTTGAAATTCAATGAATTTTTGCCATTATACTCACCTCTGTTTCTAGGCGTAGGTGCACTAGCAGATGATGGTGTATGCCCCTTTTGTTTCAAAAATTAATGTTGATTCGATCCACCTTTATGCTGCCCAAACTCATTCTATTTCATGGATTTATTATTCTTGTACCCCTCTCTATCCCTCAGCTTCTCCTCTTCAACTTGTTGCACGTAGACCATCAAGTTGGATATGTCCATGCCATTGTGAGCATTGCATCTCTACCCTCTCTACTAGATGCACGACATAAACTAGTGACAACAAACCTATTCTACACCTCATATCCTTAACCATCTTAGGAGAATAGTGAGGTAGTTGGGTGAACTTCAACCCATACTTATGAACACTTAAGGAGTCCCGTTTCGGAGTAAGAAACTATCGTACCTTTTCCTCACCTAGTTCTCGGCGAAAAAAATGCCTCAAGAAAGCCTTTTCAAAACAAGCCCAACTCCAATGTGGTGCACCCTTATCTATGCCCTCCATCTATTGGTCGAACAAAGTGCTAGTCACATTCGTCAAATGGTATGCTTCTAGCTTAACCCTCTCGACATCAATTACATGCATCACATTGAAAAAATTCATCAACTCTTCAACAAAGTTCTCCGGATTCTCAATATTTCTCAATCCAGAAAAACATGGGGGATTCATTCTCAAAAACTCTCGAATTCTCCAAATGTTAGCCTCTTCTTGTCGAGATCTTCTCTGTTGCCCGACGTGGTTAGTTACTTCTTGTCTTAGCATCCAAATAGCCTCGCGGAATTTAACATTGTTAATTTCCCCTTGAGGTTGCAATCAGGTGCATTGGGTAACTTTTGTTCCTGAGGTTTAACATTTTTTCTAGCTGGGCGACCTCGTGCTACTCTTCATGGATGCATAGTTATCTGAAACACGCGCAAGCATGAATTAGAGAGAGAACTTTAGAGATAAAATCTAACACATGAAAGGGAATATTATGATGTTAAAAAATTCCCAAAGTAGCCTCCTAATAACAGATGTGACACACATCACTTTGATGACTAAAACTCTATAGACACCACTTCATAGACTCTTTAGGACTCTTGCTCTGGCTCTGAATATTGCTGGTCTTGAGCGAACTGTTTTTCCGAATTACTTATCTCAGCGGAAAACCTAACTCAAATAAAACAATCTCATGATATAACTTAAAAAATAATATTTCGGCCAAACTAGCACTTAAGTCTCATAACAAAATAATCTGAATACATAAATAAGAGACTCAAACTGACTATCTTACTGTCTATGAAGCCTCAACAATACAAAGATGGATGTTGGGACGAACCATAAAACATCCTATAAATGAAATACTCAAAAGCGAATAAAAGTGTCCTTCAAAATGCAGCGACGCTCACCACTGACTACGAATGCTCAACGTGACTAACGAGGCCCTGGATGATGTTGATCCTTATTACTTGTAACTATATCATAAGACGATGCAAACAAGTTTTCATTAATATATTGAATGTACGAGTATGCTATTTTGAATATTAAATAGTAACTTACATTTTATAAAGAGTAAGATTACTTTACGTTGCCTCGGCTCAACTTATGAATACTCAACTCAATGTAGATATATAAGGCAATAAAAACACATGCGATACATTTAAAGCTTTCAAAAACTGTAAAAACAACTTAGTTTGCTCAAGAAAATACACAAACAAACTCAACTTTACTTATATATGAAAGAAGTATAGTATTGTGACAATCATTATTATCAGCCTAAGAAATGGTACAACGTCTTACCTCACATTGCAAGAGGACCGTCCTATACCTTGCCATCAGTGTAAAACCTAAACTACTAAGTGGATCCACTAGTGTATGCTAAAAAGCATTAAAGAATCATCTAAAATGTATGACCCTTCATCTGTCCATGAAGGCTACATGTTTTTGGGGGGCTTGAGTTAATATGAATTCGCGTCCCCATGTCGGTGATAAATACTCAATCCAAATACTTAGCTTATCTTTTCTAAAATAATTTTTTCTGAAGTTTGAAATAATTTGCTCAAACATAGCTTTTAAAAGCTATCTTGGAAATCATAGTTTCTTCTTACCTAGAACTAGACAAAGGCTCTTCTGGAAGTCTAGCTTCCTTTCTTGCACTGTAACGACCTGTTTAGTAGTTTTGAGCAGCAGATTTTATTTCTGGAAAAACTATGTTGGTCGACGGATCCCACGACGGACCGACATCGGCACGACAGACCGTCGAGGGGATCTCATTCCAAAACACTTAGAATTCTGAAATTTGGGTACTGAAATTGACTCTCTGAACTTCATGACGACATGGCAGGACGGACCGTCATGGGCACGACGGACCGTCACAGACTCTTCAAGGAATTGAGTCTCTAAACTTTGTGACAGGAGCAGCAGGACGGACCGTCGTAGGCACGACGCACCGTCACAGGCTGCGTTATCCCAGGTTGAGTCGGATTTCTTTAAATGTTTTAAGGGACGTTTTGGACTATTCATGCTATAATTATAAATTTAGTGGGTTAATGTTAATAATTTAACTACTTGAGGGTTTAAGGAGATAACCTTGAATTAATTAATGGGTCAATTCATCATCTTTTATACTTAATTATATGTTAATTAGGGTAAAAGAAAGAGGGTTTGAATAAGAAAAATAGAAAGAACAAGGAGAGGGAAAGAGAACGATCGAGAGAAGAGGGAAACGAAGAGGAAACAAAGCTTTGGGAAATTGCTTGCTCGATCACGAATCTTCGGTGGAGGTAGGTTATGGTTTTTATACTATTCGTAGTATACTCTTAATAGCGAATTATATGTGTTGGGTAGTATTATAAAACCTTCTATATGCTTACTTGTGTGCTTACATAATGTGATTATATAATTGTGATGAATAAGCATGATGAGTCTATTGAATCTCTAATCCTAAACTTATCTTGTTAATGATGATGCCTTGGTATAGGAGAAGGCTTGATGAAGTAAAGTAATGAGATTGATGATGCCTTGGTATAAGAGAAGGCTTGATGAACTAAAGTAATGACATTGATGATGCCTTGGTATAAAAGAAGGCTTGATGAATTAATAGAATGAGATTAGTGAAGCGGTGTCACGAACCAACACGTAGAATTAGGGGATCGGGTGTCACGAACCGACACGTAGAGTTAGGGGATCGGGTGTCACAAACCGACACGTAGAATTAGGGGATCAGGTGTCACGAACTGACACGTAGAATTAGGGGATCGGGTGTCACAAACCTACACGTAGAATTAGGGGATCGGGTGTCACGAACCGACAGGTAGAATTAGGGGATCGGAGTGACACGTTCCGGCACATAGTAGTAGGGGAGCGGAGTGTCACGTACGACACAAGAGGAATAAAGATAATGAATCTTGAAATTATGTTAATAAATTCGATTGAAAAGAACCTATATCCCAAATGAGTATGGTGAGGAGACTTGAGTCCTCATAGGTGTGTTTGATGTGGTTACACATGATTTGTGAACTTGTTGCTTTCACCTGTTGAGGAATATGGTTGATTTTATGTTAATATCTGATATATACTGTTTTCTATTTTGAGTTAGCCGATGATATCTACTCAGTACTTGTGGTTATACTGACACCTACTTGTAATTGTTTTTCTTTGTTATTTGTGGAGTGCAGCAAACGTACCATCATCTTCAACTCAACCGCAACTCTAGCCAGTCTTCGTCACACTAGATTTTAGGGTGAGCTAAAGCTTATAGCTTGGACTGGATCTTCTTCTTCATGTCTTGATGCCTTGAAGTTCAGGCATAGACTAGCCATTATTTATGTTTAGTATCTTAGATACTCTTAGCTTTAGTAATTTAAGGATAGATGTTCTTGTGATGATGACTTCCAGATTTTGGGGTTAATAACAATTGTTTGAGCTTTAGAAGTTATTAATCTATTTTTATTAATGAGTTTTAAGTCTTCCGCATTGTATTCTGTCTATTATGGTTAAAATGTAGGGGTTTGGATTGGTTGGTTCGCTTACATAGGAGAGTAAGTGTGGGTTCCACTCGCGGCTCCATTTGGGTCGTGACAAACTTGGTATCAGAGCATTAGGTTCGTTGGTCTCATCCCACAAGAAAGAGTCTAGTAGAGTCTTAAGGAACATTAAGGGGACGCCTTTACTTTTCTTTTAGAGGCTATAAGACTTTAGGAAAATTCCATTCTTTCTTTCTTTTCTTCGTGCTATTACTTGGGTCTAATTGGTATCTAGGTGATACAAATTGGTATCTTACCATCTTCACTCTATTTCGCAAATGGTTAGAACTAGAGAAACGACTGTGCCAACACCAACACCAGCAAGACAAGAAGCGTCTGAGCCAGCCACTGGGGCTGTAGCTCGAAGAGGAGTAGTGGCAAGAGCCCGTGGAAGAGGTCGTGGGAGGACGTCCTCTAGAGGAAGAGGACAAGCACCTAGCCCATCTGGTACTAGGGTGGTGACTCCTCCACCGACTGAGGAAGTGGTAAGAGAGAGTGAGGATGTGGAGAATGAATAAGTACATAATGAGAGATTGCCACCCCAACCTACCCCAGAGATGATCAATCAGGTTCTTGCTTATCTTAGCGGGTTATCTGATCAGGGCCAGACATCTCCAGTGTTTTCTGGACCAGCACCTCAGGTTCCAGAGGTACAACATGCAGCTACTGTGGCTCCCCGTATGGATGCCTCATTGGAAATAGGCACATTTCCTCGTCTGAGTATAGGGCCTATAATGACAAATGATCAACATGAACTTTTCAGTATGTTCTTGAAATTGATACCTCCAGTCTTCAACGGTGCTGAATCTGAGGATGCCTATGATTTTCTGGTTGACTGTCATGAGCTACTACACAAGATGGGTATAGTAGAACGGTTTGGTGTTGAGTTTGTGACTTATCAGTTTCAAGGGAACGCCAAAATGTGGTGGCGGTCACATGTTGAGTGTCAACCAATAGAGGCACCACCTATGACTTGGGCATCATTCTCTAGCTTGTTTATGGAGAAGTATATCCCCCGAACTTTGAGGGATAGGAAAAGAGATGAGTTCTTGAGCCTAGAGCAAGGTAGGATGTCGGTTACTGCATATGAGGCTAAGTTTCGTGCATTATCCAGGTATGCCACCCAACTTTGTTTCAGTCCACAAGAGCGGATTCGCCATTTTGTGAAGGGGTTGAGGTCAGAATTGCGGATTTCAGCCTTACAGGTAGCGCCTACGGCAAAATCCTTTCAAGAAGTGGTATACTTCGTGATAGAGGTGGAAGGAGTGAAGCCAGATGACTTTACCATGGCATCGACATCAAAAAGGTTTTGAAAGGGAGGTGAGTTTAATTGTTCTTACTCTAGAGGACAGGGTTCAGGAGGTTACTCAGTCCGACTAATTCAGTCTTCACTACAGACTGTAGTTGGGGGTCCACCTCAAACCGGTCAACACTTCTCTGAGAGGCCTATGCTTGACTCCGGAGAGTGTTATGGATGTGGGGAGACTGGACATATTAGGAGGAATTGTCCAAAACAGAGTTATAAACCCCCAATAGCTAGAGGTAGAGGTTGTCATGGTAGAGGTCGTTATTCTGGAGGACGTGGTGGCCGAGGTAATGGTGGTCACTAAAACGGCCGGGGTGACGGGCAAACTAGAGCCACTACAGCACAACATGGTAGGGGCAACGGGCAGACACGTGATAGGGCCCATTGTTACGCTTCCCCCGGGCGGTCAGAAGCGGAGAAATCAGATGCTGTTATCACAGGTAATCTTTTGGTTTGTGATTGTATGGCTTCTGTATAATTTGACCCTGGATCTACATTTACATATGTATCTTCCGCATTTGCTAATGGTCTTAATTTACATTGTGAATTGCTTGACATGCCTATTCGTGTTTCTACTCCGGTGGGTAAGTCTGTAATAGTTAAAAAGGTGTATAGGTCTAGTCTTGTGACTTTTGTGGGGAGCAATACTCATGTAGACTTGGTTATCTTAGAAATGGTTGACTTTGATGTAATTCTTGGTATGACTTGGCTCTCTCCAAATTTTGCAATCTTGGATTGTAATGCTAAAACTGTGACGTTAGCCAAGCCTGGGACAGATCCGTTAGTGTGGGAGGATGACTACACTTCCAATCCGGTTCGTATCATCTCCTTTCTTCGTGCTAAGAGAATGGTTAGTAAGGGTTCTTTAGCTTTCTTGGCACACCTCCGGCATGATTCTACCCAAGTACCTTCAATTGAGTGGGTTTTGATAGTCCGCGAGTTTTTAGATGTGTTTCCTGCAGACCTTCCTGGTATGCCACCGGATAGAGATATTGACTTCTGCATCGATCTTGAACCGGGTACTCACCCCATTTCTATACCCCCTTATAGAATGGCTCCCGCTGAGTTAAGGGAGTTAAAGGCCCAACTTCAAGTGTTGTTGAGCAAAGGCTTCATTAGACCAAGTGCATCCCCTTGGGGTGCTCCTGTTTTGTTTGTGAAGAAGAAGGATGGAAGCTTTCGGATGTACATAGACTACAGACAACTAAATAAGGTAACGGTTAAGAACAAGTATCCTCTTCCTCGCATTGATGATTTCTTCTATCATTTACAAGGTGCTTGTACCTTCTCAAAAATCAACTTGAGATCTGGTTATCATCAATTGAAAATACGGGCAGCAAGTGTGCCCAAGACTGCTTTTCGGACCAGGTATGGGCATTATGAGTTCTTAGTAATGTCTTTTGGGCTTACGAATGCCCCTGCTGCTTTCATGAGCTTGATGAATGGGATTTTTAAGCCATATCTGGATCTCTTTGTGATCGTATTTATTGATGATACATTGGTATACTCAAAGAGCAAGAAGGAACATGAGGAGCACTTGAGAATTGTATTTGAAATGTTGAGGGAGAAAAAGCTTTATGCCAAATTCTCAAAGTGTGAGTTTTGGCTAGATGCAGTGTCCTTCTAGGGGCATGTGTTTTCTAAGGATGGGGTGATGGTGGATCCTTCTAAGATTGAGACAGTGAAGAATTGGGTAAGACCTACTAATGTGTCAGAAATAAGGAGCTTTGTTGGTTTAGCAAGATATTACCGTCGATTTGTCAAGGGATTCTCTTCCATTGCTTCCCAATTGACGAACTTGACTAAGCAGAATGTTCCATTTGTATGGTCGGACGAATGTGAGGAAAGCTTTCAGAAACTCAAGACCTTGTTGACTACTGCACCAGTCCTTACCCTGATAGTGGAAGGTAAGAATTTCATTGTCTATTGAGATGCATCCTATTCGGGTTTGGGTGCAGTGCTAATGCAAGAGAAGAACGTAATTGCTTATGCTTCAAGGCAATTAAAGGTGAACAAACGTAATTATCCGACCCATGATTTGGAATTGGCGGCGGTAGTGTTTGCCTTATAGCAATGGAGACACTATCTATATGGAGTTAACTGTGAAGTATAAACGGATCATCGTAGCCTACAGTATGTCTTTACTCAAAAAGATTTGAATTTGAGACAGAGGAGATGGATGGAACTACTGAATGACTACGATATCACTATCTTGTATCATCCAGGAAAGGCTAATGTTGTGGCAGACGCCTTAAGTAGAAAGGCAGGGAGCATGGGAAGTCTAGCTCACTTGCAAGTTTCTAGACGTCCATTGGCTAGAGAGGTTCAGACTCTGGCTAACGACTTTATGAGGTTAGAAGTAAATGAGAAGGGAGGATTGTTGGCTTGTGTGGAGGCAAGATCTTCTTTTCTTGACAAGATCAAGGGAAAACAGTTTGATGATGAGAAACTAAGCCAAATTCGGGATACGGTGTTGCGAGGAGAGGCTAAAGAAGCAATAATGGATGAGGAAGGTGTTTTGAGAATTAAGGGAAGGGTATGTGTACCCCGCGTTGATGATTTGATCAACACTATTCTGACAGAGGCTCATAGTTCAAGGTACTCAATACATCTTGGTGCAACCAAGATGTATCGTGACCTAAAGCAACATTTTTGGTGGAGTAGAATGAAGCGTGACATTTTTGATTTTATTACCAAATGTCCAAATTGTCAGCAAGTAAAATATGAACACCAGAGGCCCGGAGGAACACTTCAGAGAATGCCCATTCTTGAATGGAAGTGGGAAAGGATTGCAATGGACTTCGTGGTTGGTCTTCCAAAGACAATGACTAAGTATGACTCCATTTGGGTAATCGTTGATAGGTTAACTAAGTCTCCTCACTTTATTCCGTTCAAGTTGACCTACAATTCAGAGAAGTTAGCCAAAATCTATATCTCAGAAATCGTTCGATTGCATGGAGTTCCACTCTCCATCATATCAGATAGAGGTACGCAGCTTACTTCTAAGTTTTGGAAAACATTGCATGCGGAGTTGGGTACTAGGTTGGACCTTAGTACTGCGTTCCATCCTCAGGCCGATGGTCAGTCTGAGCAAATGATTCAAGTGTTGGAGGATATGCTTCGTGCATGTGTGATAGAATTTGGTGGTCATTGGGATAACTTCTTACCCTTAGCAGAGTTCTCATAGACCAATAGCTATCACTCAAGTATTGATATGACCCCATTCGAGGAATTGTATGGGAGAAGATGTAGGTCTCCTATTGGTTGGTTTGATGCATTTGAGGTTAGACCTTGGGGTACTGATCTTTTGAGGGATTCATTAGAGAAAGTGAAATCTATTCAAGAAAAGCTTTTAGCGGCTCAAAGCAGGCAAAAGGAATATGCAGATCGAAAGGTTAGAGACTTGGAGTTCATGGAGGGTGAGCAAGTCTTGCTGAAGGTTTCACCCATGAAAGGGGTGATGCGGTTTGGGAAAAGAGGTAAGCTAAGCCCAAGGTATATTGGACCATTCGAAGTACTTAAGCGAGTAGGGGAGGTGGCTTATGAATTAGCCTTGCCCCCAGGACTGTCAGGAGTGCACCTGGTATTTCATGTGTATATGTTGAAAAGATACCATGGGGATGGAAATTACATTATTCGTTGGGATTCAGTTCTGCTTGATGAGAATTTGTCTTATGAGGAGGAGGTTGTTGCTATTTTAGATAGAGAAGTCCGCAAGCTGAGGTCAAGGGAGATTACATCCATCAAAGTTCAATGGAAGAATCGACCAGTTGAAGAAGCCACTTGGGAGAAGGAGGCAGATATGCAAGAAAGATACCCACACCTGTTTACATATTCAAGTAATCCTTTTCGCTCTTATTTTTCTTCTAATGATCGTTCGAGGACGAACGATGGGTAAATTGGTATCTATTGTAACGACCTGTTTAGTCATTTTGAGCAGCAGATTTTATTTCTGGAAAAACTATCTTGGTCGACGGATCCCACGACGGACCATCATGGGCACGACGGACTGTCGAGGGGATCTCGTTCCAAAACACTTAGAATTCTGAAATTTGGGTACTGAAATCGACTCTCTGAACTTCGTGATAACATGGCAGGACGGACCGTCGTGGGCACGATGGACCGTCACAGACTCTTCAAGGAATTGAGTCTCTGAACTCTGTGACGGAAGCAGCAGGACGGACCGTCGTAGGAACGACGGACCGTCACAGGCTGCATAATCCCAGGCTGAGTCGGATTTCTTTAAATGTTTTAAGGGACGTTTTGGACTATTCATGCTATAATTATAAATTTAGTGGGTTAATGTTAATAATTTAACTACTTGAGGGTTAAAGGAGATAACCTTGAATTAATTAATGGGTTAATTCATCATCTTTTATACTTAATTATATGTTAATTATGGTAAAAGAAAGAGGGTTTGAATAAGAAAAATAGAAAGAACAAGGAGAGGGAAAGAGAACGATCGAGAAAAGAGGGAAACGAAGAGGAAACAAAGCTTTGGGAAATTGCTTACTCGATCACAAATCTTCGGTGGAGGTAGGTTTTGGTTTTTATACTATTCGTAGTATACTCTTAATAGCGAATGATATGTGTTGGGTAGTATTATAAAACCTTCTATATGCTTAATTGTGTGCTTACATGATGTGATTATATAATTGTGATGAATAAGTATGATGAGTCTATTGAATCTATAATCCTAAACTTACCTTGTTAATGATGATGTCTTGGTATAGGAGAAGGCTTGATGAACTAAAGTAATGAGATTGATGATGCCTTGGTATAAGAGAAGGCTTGATGAACTAAAGTAATGAGATTGATAATGCCTTGGTATAAAAGAAGGCTTGATGAATTAATAGAATGAGATTAGTGAAGCGGTGTCACGAACCAACACGTAGAATTAGGGGATCGGGTGTCACGAACCGACACGTAGAGTTAGGGGATCGGGTGTCACGAACCGACACGTAGAATTAGTGGATTGGGTGTCACGAACCGACATGTAGAATTAGGGGATCGGGTGTCACGAACCGACACGTAGAATTAGGAGATCGGGTGTCACGAACCGACACGTAGAATTAGGGGATCGGAGTGTCACGTTCAGGCACATAGTAGTAGGGGAGCGGAGTGTCACGTACCGACACAAGAGGAATAAAGATAATGAATCTTGAAATTATGTTAATAAATTCGAACGAAAAGAACCTATATCCCAAATGAGTATGGTGAGGAGACTTGAGTTCTCATAGGTGTGTTTGTTGTGGTTACACATGATTTGCGAACTTGTTGCTTTCACCTGTTGAGGAATATGGTTGATTTTATGTTATTATCTGATATATACTGTTTTCTATTTTGAGTTGGCCGATGATATCTACTCAGTACTTGTGGTTGTACTGACCCCTACTTGTAATTGTTTTTCTTTGTTATTTGTGGAGTGCAGCAAACGTACCATCATCTTTAACTCAATCGCAACTCCAGCCAGTCTTCGTCACACCAGATTTTAGGGTGAGCTAAAGCTTCTAGCTTGGACTTGATCTTCTTCTTCATGTCTTGATGTCTTGAAGTTCTGTCATAGACCAGCCATTATTTATGTTTAGTATCTTAGATACTCTTAGCTTTAGTAATTTAAGGATAGATGTTCTTGTGATGATGATTTCCAGATTTTGGGGATAATAACAAGTGTTTGAGTTTTTGAAGTTATTAATCTATTTTTATTAATGATTTTTAAGTCTTCCGTATTGTATTCTGTCTATTATGGTTAAAATGTTGGGGTTTGGATTGGTTGGTTCGCTCACATAGGAGGGTAAGTGTGGGTGCCACTCGCGGCTCGATTTCGATCGTGACATGCACAAAATGTGAAAACATTTACAACTCTTAGGGATTACATTCCTTATAACTTTTGAGTAATGAACTCAACTATTTACTCATTGCTTAACTTCCAACTTAACTCTTAGGGATTACTTAGTTCCCTTAGAACTTTTGAGAATTTTACTCAACTAATTTCCCTATGATCAACTTGTATCTTGAGACTTAAAATAAAGTTAAAATGTTTGTTTAAGACTTTTGAAAAATTTTAAGAACTTACTTTGACTTGCTTCTTAACTCTTACACTTTTCTCTTAACTTTTTTTATTTGGATCTTAACTTTCCTTGAATTGAATTATGGATTCAAGGTTCATGATGTCATGTTTATGGATGATTTCATGATGTTTAGATGTACCTTAGAGTGTTGGAATCAACTAAGCAATAAGGGTAGATCACATAGGAACTAATATGAAAAGATGGGGAAAGAACGGGGTCTCCAAAGGTCCTTGGCGCTCTAAGAGGCGTGGAGCTTTGGCAAGCGCGGTGCCACAGGGCATGTCAGACGGGAGATTTGACTTTTCTTCTCCATTTTTCATCTCTTAACCTTATAAAATTCCATGAATATTTCTCCAATCACTTAGGGTCACTAATAACCTTAATACCCAATAGAATAGACATGAAAAACAACCCGAAAACACGAATTAAATCAACTTAAGGATTATAACAACTCAACAAACAATATTTCAATAATTATCTTCAAGAACTTCAATTTTCATCATTGAATTTACTTAATATTAACTGAATTAAACAAGTTATTGTGTGGGTGAACTAACCCAACACATAAAGGTCTCACATACCTTAATAGGAATCACCCCCGATGAATTCCACTTAAAGATCTTGGCGTTCTTGATGAACTGTTGATCTTTATTATCTTGTTCTCTTTTGTCTTATCCAAGATCTTAGAATAAATAACATTTATATTCTGAATCATAACTTATTTTTATCCAAATAAACCCTTTAAACAAATTAGGAAATAGATGGGTTAAAAGACAAGTTTACCCTTACTAAAATCCGGAATTGGACTTTGCTCACTACAACATCCAAACTTTCGAATAGTATATATCCCTTATACGATATCAAAATAGTATAAACTTTGCGGCTTTTAAAAAGATCTTTCCAATCATAAAAGGATTTGACTCTAACTCATTCTGAGCCAAATGTTATGGCAATTTTAAAATGACAAAAAATCACTTCTTAAACTTGGAAATTTTCCTGATTTTTCCTGTTCTTTCAAAAAATAAAATATTTAGTTTCTTAGCTTATTCTTGGATATTACGAGCTACGATATGTTACAACTACCCACCTGGTTGAATTTAAACCAAGCTTGTGACTACCATAAACTTATGTGTCCAAGCAATTGTTTTATTTAAATGGCTTTGATTTAATCTCTCATGTTTGAACACGACCTTTACGGTTATGTAGATTGAACTATGACAGATCCTTCTAAGACGGTCCAACAAAATTCTTCAGAGGTACCCAACCCCAAGTACAAAATATGGTTACGACAGGACCAGCTGATTGGGAATGCTTTGATGGCATTTGTCAACCAAACAATCACCTCTGCAATAACAAACACTTCGACCTCCATGAAAGAGTGGGACTAACTACATCACTTTTATGCCAAAAAATCTCATACATGGAATTTCGGCATTCACAACACCTTGTCCACAATTACAAAAAACTATCGTGGTATGACTATATATCTACAAGAGTGAAAGAATGTTACGGACGAACTTGCAACTACATGAGCTCTTATTCTCTATGAGAAACTTAGAGTAAAAAATAATCAGTGTCTTAGGGCATGTGTATGATTCAATTTATGCTGCTATCCAAGAACGAAACACACCTATTTACTATAAACACCTTTATAACAAGCTACTAAACAAAGATCTCTTTCAACATAAAAAGCCTCAACAAGAAACGTCGGCCATAAGTGCTTCCATGGCGCAATGGTTTTCCCCAACAAATTCTACACCACGCAACCATAAGAGAGGTCAACCTTTGTGTGTGCAAAGCTCTAGACAGCAACATGCATTACCCAGCCACACAAATTGGCGTACACGTACACCTCCTCAGCGCATCATCCATTTTGCTGGTTATGTGGTTATTAGGCATATTGTCAATGTATGTCGTTCTTTCGCTCATAACAACTTGGAAGCTAAAGCAAACTATGCTTAAATGTCATGGATTGTTGATTCTGGAGAATCACAACATGTGACCACTAACTCACACACACTTGACAATTCAGATGACTACACTAGGACTGAGAAAATCACCATGGGTAATGATAACAAAATTCATGTAACTCACGCTGGTAATATTCAGTTAGATTCTGTCAAAAAAATCACCTTTCAAAAACATTTTGTGGCCCCGATATTAAAAGTAATCTTATATTTGTGTTCATGAAATCTAGACATCCATGGAATCTTTTGTCTTCTTTTCTTGTGTAGGATTTGAGCAAAGTTGCAGTGTATGCACGCAACCAGAATAGAGATGGACTATATGAATGGCCCTTTAGTGGAGGACAATCCAATCTGAGCTACCAAAAACTAAAGCTGAATCTACTATAGTCATTATTATCTATAACCGTAACTATTTTTTCAAAGGGGTTTTCTATTTTTATTGTATTTATTTTGTTTTTTGCTGTTATTTTATGCTTTGTTGTTAAAACATATAAATTTTTACATCTGGCTATAAATATTTTACTTCCGGGTGCTAGCTCTGTTCCTTACATTTCCCAATATAATACGAATGATTTATCTATGTTTCTGTCATTAATTGCTACTGAGTAATTAGCACTTATTATAAATTTAAATTTTTAGTATATTAAAGTACCTTTTACTGCACTTATTATACTTTTTAATATATAAAATACTTTAAAATACGATGAATAACGAATATAAACAAGAACTTGATAAAATAATTATGGCAAAAAGAAAAGAATTAAGGCATAGACAAAATAGACTAAATAACAATATATTTACAGGAATTTGTGAAAAATCTATAATAGTACAAAGAAATATTATTTAATATCTAGAAATACAAATAAATAATCTAGAATATAAACTACAACATTATTTATAAGTGCATAAGGAAGAATATGCAATAGATGAAAAAATATTTGAAAACTATGAAGGATTAAAAATAAGAATAGTATTTTCTAATCTAGGAAGAAGATATAAGAAAATAGGTGACAATTTAAGTTTAATTTTAGAATAAGAAATGGTAAAATTAGAAGATAGTTTAACTGCTATGGTAAGGATAGCAAAAGAAAATGAAGAAATAGATAGAAAAATGGAAATTAAAAAAATAAAACATCAAGCGAGGAAAGAAGTACAACAAATAGAAGAAGTAAAAAACAAAGAAATTTTAGAACTAGGAAAAGAATTAGCAATGTTGAAAGAGATGTATGAAATAAAACAAAAAGAAAAAGAACAAAAAAGAAATTGCAGTCAGATATAAAAATTTATATTTTTTAACTACAAAGCATAATATAATAGTAAAAAACAAAATAAATAAAATAAAAATAGAAAACTCCTTTGAAAAAATAGTTACGGTTATAGATAATAATGACTATAATTATAACGAAATTGATATAGAAGGAGATTTAGAGATTGTACAAGAAACACTAAGTACATCAAAAAGAATAAGTGATAATGATATATCACAAACATCATCAAAAATGTGAACTTCCAATAGTTCCAAAAGAATAAATGTAAGTTCACAAACATTAATAGAAGAAGAAATAAAAACAAACCATTATTATATAACATGAATAATAGAACAAAGAAAATATTTAATACTAATAAATACAGGACATGAAGAAAGTTATATTACAAGAGAGTAGTAATGGAAGATAAAATAATAACTACAGAACACTCATGCCCAGAGTTACCAAAAGTATTAACAAATATTGAAGAAACAACTTAACAAGAAATAATAATTGGAGGTATACCAATGATAATTAAATTTAAAATATATCAAGGAAATGAGAATATAACCTTAGGAATAAAATGGCTAGAACAAGTAAAACCATATAATATAGAGGATAAACAACTAACGATAAATTATCAAAATAAAAAATTCATAATAAAAAGAACTTTAATATAAATATATAAAAATATATATGCTCGCGGAGATAATAATAGAAGGATATTATAACAGATATTATACACCAATGATAGATACATGAGCAGAGGCTAATATATGTAAATACAATTATTTACCAGAAGAAAAATGGGAAAAGTTAAAAACACCAATAGTAGTAACAGGATTTAATAATGAGGGGAGTATGATCACATACAAGGCAAAAGATATAAAAATACAAATATGGGATAAAATATTAACTGTAAACGAAATATATAATTTTAAACTAATAACAAAGGATAGGTTATTAGGAATGCCATTTTTAGAAAAAATTATATTCACATATAATAACAAAAACACATTGGTGGTTCACAACACCATGTAAACAAAAGATAGGAGCAAGAAGAGTAGGTAACAAAAGAAGAAAAACAACAGAATGGATTAAAGAAAGTGAAAAAAATTACACAAAAATTAGTAAATATAAAAGAAGAAGACCTTAGAATAGAATTTATTATATTTTCCTTAGATAAAGTACAAATAATCCAAGAAAAATTAGAAGTATTGTATGACGGAGATCCTTTACAAGGATGGGAAAAACATAAAACAGAAGTAAAAAAATGAATTGATTAATGAAAATAGTATAATAACGCAAAAACCATTAAAATATAATTTTGATGATTTAAATGAATTTAAAATACATATAAGTGAATTATAAAAAATAGATATATACAAGAAAGTAATAGTAAACATGCAAGTCCGACATTTATTGTTAATAAATATAGTGAACAAAAAAGAGGAAAAAGTAGAATGGTAATTGATTATAGACATGTAAATGCAAAAACAAAAACATATAACTATCCGATTCGAAATAAAATATTAAAAATAAGACAAATACAGTGATATAATTACTTTAGTAAATTTGATTGTAAATCAGGATTTTATCATTTGAAATTAGAAGAAGAATCTAAAAAACTTACAACTTTCACAGTACCACAAGGATTTTACGAATGGAATGTATTACCATTTGGATATAAAAATGCACTAGGTAGATTTCAACATTTTATGGATAACTATTTTAAACAACTAGAAAATTGTGTAGTATACATTGATGATATATTATTATATTCTAAAACACAAGATGAACACATAAGATTACTAGAAAAATTTATACGTATAATACAACACTCAGGAATAAGTTTAAGCAAAAAGAAAGCAGAAATAATGAAAAAATAAATCGAATTCCTAGGAATACAAATAGATAAAAATGGAATAAAGATGCAAACACATATAGTACAAAAAATAATAACCTCAAATGAACAATTAGATACAAAAAAAAATAACAATCCTTTTTAGGATTAGTTAACCAAGTAAGGGAATATATACCAAAATTAGCAGAATACTTAAAATCATTACAACAAAAGCTAAAGAAAGACGTACAATACCATTTTGATAATAGAGATCAAACTGTAACGACCATTTTCGGTCGTTTTGAGAACTAGAACTTTGTATATCTTAAATACTTTCCTATAGATTTAAATGGGTGTTTTGGATTATTCATAAATATAATTATTAAATTAGTAGGATAATTTTAATAAATTATTTAGTTTGTGGTTAAAGAGGTTAATAGTAAAATAGATAGTGGGTCACTTTCACCACTCTTATAATAAGTCATATAATAATTAGGAGGAAATATTTTGAAAAGGGGAGGCAAAAAAGAACAGTGAGAAACACGGCTTACTTGTGCGGCTACATCAAAGATTAAGCGTGGATTAGTTTAGCAGTAAGTTTCTTTATAAATTCGTAACATGCAGACTGGTGGAAAGAATATATTACTTCTTGTAAAATATAAATGTTCCGGTGTATGCTAAATTGCTATGAGATGGGTTTAAGTACAAATTATTGATTGAAAAAGTTAGGCATCCATTAATCATTAATGTGTAAACAAATTGGAATATTAAGGTATGGATGTGCATGTGGAAAAGCTTACTGCCACTCGTTTGGCACCAGTGACTTAAAATTTTAGACATTAAAATATTTTATACCTTATTATATGTTATAATTTTATACACTGAAGTATGAAATTAATTATGGTTGGATAAGAAGGTATTAGATGAGAAGAATTGTTAAGTTGTAAAATTGGGTTAGACGTGTTTCCACTGGTGTTCGAAACCAGTGCTTAATCTTGAATTTTACTGCGTATCATCCTCTTATAAATTGAGTTTAGTATATTAAAATAGGTAATTAAATATTAGGTTTATCGAATTATTTAAATAGGTTCATCGAATTATTTAAATTTCATTAAGGATATGCTAATGGGATGAAATGAGATCTACCCATAGGTTTAAACATTATGAAATTGATTATAGAAATTAGGTGAGTTTTCGGTCTAGGCTAGACATATAATAAGAGTGTTTATGCTTGATAACCTACACCTTATGCATATATATACTTGATAGGTTGGAAGGGTTGGAGGCAATAAGGAAAGGATAGACATCGGAGAAGTAGTTGTATGACTTCGATTCTTCGATGGAGGTAGGTTATGATTTATTTATATGTGATAGATAAACTTTAAATAGCGGTTTATATGCATTGAGTGATATTGTAAAGTCTCTTATGTACTTGATTGTGTGGTTGTATGTTTTGATTGTGTGGTTTGTGGTTGGCCTAAAATTATTAGACTATTGAATTTATAATCTTGAACCCTCTCTTTTGCAATGACTCCTTGAATAAAGAAGGCTTAATGAAATAAAATAATAAGATAATTGGATCGGAGTGTCATGTTCAAACACGATAACATTAAAGGAAAGGAATCTTGAATTAACTTAATATACTCAAACTCAAAGAACCTATTTCCCAAATGAGTATGGTGTGGAGGCATGAGTCCTCATAGGTGTGCTTGATGTTGTGATTGATGGTGTACCTATTATGGTGTTGTTGTCAATGGTTCATGTGTTTGTTGTTTGCCACCTGTTAAGTATCGTAGTTTATTTTATAGTATTGTTCATTATATATTGATTTCTATTTTAAGTTGACCGATGATACCTACTCAGTACGTGTTCCTTGTACTGACCCCTACTTGTATTTTCTTTTTTATTCTTTTATGGAGTGCAGCAAGTGTATCATCGACTTCGACTCGCCCTCAGCTCTAGTCAGTCTCCAACAAATCAGAGTTCAGGGTGAGCTATTATTTCTACCTCGTGCTGGATTCTCTCATCCACGTCTTGATGTCCTTGAATTTTGGACATGGACCATCTTTTTACTTATTTTGGTTTCTTAAATACTCATAGACTTGGTAGTTTGAGAATAGATGTTTTTGATATGATTACTTCCAGATTTTGGGGATAATAAGTGTTAAACTTTAGAAGCTTATTTAACTTGTTACATTAATAAGTTTTGGATCTTCCGCATTATTTTTGTTATCCATAGTTGAACTATTGGTAAATATTGGGTTTTAGATTTGTTGGTTCGCTCACCTGGTAGGTTAAGTGTGGGGGCCACTCACGACTCGTTTTGGGTCGTGAAAAACTTGGTATCAGAGTGTTAGGTTCGTTGGTCTTATCACACAAGGACAAGTCTAGTAGAGTCTTGAGGAACGGTATGAGGACGCCTTTACTTTTCTTCGAGAGGCTATAGGACTTTAGGAAAACTCCATTTTTTCTTTCTTTCGTGCTATTACTTGGATCCAATTGGTATCTAGGTGATACAAATTGGTATCTGACATTGTCACTCTATTTCGCAGATGGTTAGAACTAGAGCAACTGTGCCAACACCAACACCGGCAAGATAGGGTGCGTCTGAGCCAACCATTGGGGCAATAACTCAAGGAGGAGCAGTGGCAAGAGGCTGTGGTAGAGGTCGCAGGAGGACGCCCACTAGAGGAAGAGGACAAACACCTGGTGTAGCTAGGAATAGAGCAGTGACTCCTCCACCGACTGATGAGGTAGTGAGAGAGGGTGAGGAAGGGGAAAATGAGCAGGTTCAAGATAAGGAAGTACCACCCTAGCCTACCTAGAGATGATTAATCAGGTTTTTACTTATCTTAGCGGGTTATCTGATCAGGGCCAGACACCTCCAGTATTTTCTGCACCAGCACCTCAGGTTCAGGGAGTACAACATGTAGCTGCTATGGCTCCCCGCATGGATGCATCATTCGAAGTAGGCACTTTTCCTCGATACACTACAGGGTCTATAATGACAGGTGATCAGCATGAACTTTTCATTAAGTTCTCAAAGTTGAAACCTCCTGTCTTTAAGGGTGCTGAATCTGAAGATGCCTATGATTTTCTTGTTGATTGTCATGAGCTGCTACATAAGATGGACATAGTAAAATGATTCGATGTTGAGTTTGTGACCTATCAGTTTCAGGGGGATGCAAAAATGTGGTGGCGGTCGTATGTAGAGTGTCAACCAGCACAGGCACCACCTATGACTTAGGCATACTTTTCTAGCTTATTTATGGCAAAGTATATGCCCTGAACTTTGAGGGATAGGAGGAGAGATGAGTTCCTGAGCCTAGTGCAAGGAAGGATGTATGTTGCTTCATATGAGGCCAAATTTCGCGCACTATCCAGGTATGCCACTCAGCTTTGCTTTAGTCCACAAGAGTGGATTCACCGCTTTGTGAAAGAATTGATGTCAGATTTGCAGATTCCAGCCTTACAGGTAGCTGCTGTAGAAAAATCCTTTCAGGAAGTTGTTGATTTTGTGACAGAGGTAGAGGGGGTGAAACTAGACGACTTCACCACAGCATCGACATTTAAGGAGTTTTGTAAGGGAGGTGAGTTTAGTGGTTCTTACTCCAGAGGGAAGAGTTCAGGAGGTTATGCAGCCCGTCCAGTTCAGTCTTCATTGTAGGCTTTAGCTGGGGGTCCACCGCAGACTAGTCAGCCTTTTTCTGAGTTTGGAGGTTATCTCCAGACTTCGTCATTTTCACAAAGACTTATACTTGACTACAGGAATTGTTATGGATGTGGAGAGGCTGGACATATTAGGAAATATTGTCCAAAACAGAGTTATAGACCCCCAGTAGTTAGGGTTAGAGGTGTTCATGGTTGAGGCCGCCATACTGGAGGACGTGGTGGCCAAGTTAATGGTGATCACCAATTCAGTCGGGGTGGCGGGCAAGTTGGAACTACTGCAGCGCAGCTTAATAGGGGCAATGGACAGACAGGTGATAGGGAACATTGTTATGCTTTTCCCAGGAGGTCTGAAACAGACACATCTGATGCTGTTATCACAGGTACTCTTTTGGTCTGTGATTGCTGGATTCTGTATTATTTGATCCTGGATCAACAATTTCATATGTATCTTCCTCATTTGCTACTGGTCTTGATTTATATTGTGATTTGCGTCACATGCATATTCGTGTATCTACTCCTGTGGGTGAGTCTGTGATAGTTGAGAAGGTGTATAGGTCTTGCCTTGTGACTTTTTGTAACGACCCAAAATGAGCCGTGAGTGGCACCCACACTTATCCCCCTATGTGAGCGTACCAACCAATCTAACCCCAACGTTTTCAAACATAATAAACAGAATAAAATGCGGAAGACTTTAAACTCAATAATATAACCAATAAATAACTTCTAATACTCAAAACTTATCATTATCCCCAAAATTTGGAAGTCATCACCACAAGAACATCTATCCTCAAATTAGTAAATCTAAGAGTATCTAAGAACCTAGAATAACTAAACAGCTAGTCCATGCCAGAACTTCAAGGCATCAAGACGTGAAGAAGAAGATCCAGTCCAAGCTAAAAACAATAGCTCACCCTGAATTCTGGTGTGATGAAGACTTGCTAGAGTTGCGGTTGTGTTGAAGACGACGGTAGGTTTGCTGCACTCCACAAATAACAAAGAGAAAACATACAAGTAGGGGTCAGTACAAAACACGAGTACTGAGTAGATATCATCGGCCAACTCAAAATAGAAAGCAATATATATCAGATAATATCATAAAATCAACTACAATACTCAACAGGTAGCAACAACAAGTACAAAATCATTGATAACAACGCCAAGTACAACCATGAGGACTCAAGCCTCCACACCATACTCATTTGGGGAAATAGGTTCATTAATTTGAGTATATTAACATAATTCAAGATTCATTCTCTTTATTCCTCTTGTGTCGGAACGTGACACTCCGATCCCCTAATACTACGTGTGGGTTCGTGACACCCGATCCCCTAATACTATGGGTCAGTTCGTGATACCCGATCCCCTAATACAATGTATCGGAACGTGATACCCGATCACCTAATACTACGTGTCAGAACGTGACACCCGATCCCCTAATTCTACGTGTCGGAATGTGACACCCGATCCCCGAATACTACGTGTCGGAACGTGACACCCGATCCCCTAATACTATGTGTCGATTCGTGACACCCGTTCCCCTAATACTATGTGTCAGTTCGTGACACCCGATCCATTAGACTCATTCTTTTAGTTCATCAAGCCTTCTTTTATACCAAGGCATCATCATTAACAAAGAGGTTTTTAAGATTTAAGATTCAACAGCCTCATCATGCTTATTTCATCACAATTGTATAATCATATCATGCAAGCACACAATTAAGCATATAGAAGACTTTAAAAAATTACCCAACACATATCATTCGCTATTAAGAGTTTACTATATAATAGCATCAACCATAACCTACCTCCACCGAAGAATTGAAGTCAAGAAATCTATTTTTCCAATGCTTTGCTTTCTTCTTCGTTTCTCCCTCTCTCGATCGTTCGCCCGTTTCTCTCTGTTCTTTCTATTTTTTCCTTATTCAAACTCTTTTTCTTTTACCCTAATTACCATATAATTAAGTATAAAACATGACCAAAGCAACCCACTAATTAATTCAAGGTTATCTCCTTTAACCCCCAAGTAATTGAATTATTAACATTCAACCACTAACTTTATAATTAAAACCATGAATAGTCCAAAATGCCCCTTAAAACATTTAACAGAAATCCGACCCAGTCAGGGTTACGCAGCCTGTGACGGGCCGTCGTGCCTGTGACGGTCTGTCCTGCTGAGTCGTCACAGAGTTCAGAGACTAACTTTTCACTAAAGAGCCTGTGACGGTCCATCGTGCCCACGACAGTCCGTCTTGCCATGTTGTCGCGAACTTTAGAGAGTTGTTCTCAGTACCCAATTTTTCAGAATTCTAAGTGTTTTGGAATGAGACACCCTCGACGGTCCGTCGTGCGCATGACGGTCTGTCGTGGGATCCGTCGACTCAGACTGTAATTACCAGAAATAAACTCTACTGCTCAAAACGACTTACAGGTCGTTACAATAGATACCAATTTACCCATCGTTCATCCCTGAACGATCACAAGAAGAAAAGCATGGGCGAAAAGGAGGTCCTGAATCTGTAAACAGGTGTGGGTATTTTTCTTGCATATCAGCCTCCTTCTCCCAAGTGGACTCTTCAATTGGTCGATTCTTCCATTGAACTTTGACAGATGCAATCTCCCTTGACCTCAACTTGCGGACTTCCCTATCTAAGATAGCAACAGGCTCCTACTCATAAGACAAATTCCCATCAAGAAGGACTGAATCCCAACGAATGATGTAGTTCCCATCACCATGGTATCTTTTCAGCATCGACACATGAAATACCGGGTGCACCCTTGAGAGTCCTAGGGGCAGGGCTAATTCATAAGCTACCTCCCCCACACGCTTCAGAACTTCAAACGGCCAATGTACCTCGGACTAAGCTTACCTCGCTTACCAAACCGCATCACCCCTTTTATGGGTGAAACCTTCAGCAAAACTTGCTTGCCCTCCATAAACTCCATGTCTCTAACCTTTCGATCTGCATATTCCTTCTTCCTACTTTGAGCCGCTAAGAGATTTTCTTGATTGCATTTCACTTTATCTAACGATTCCCTCAGAAGATCAGTACCCCAAGGTAGACCTACATCTTTTCCCATATAATGCCAGCTATTGTTGTATGAGAACTCTGCTAAGGGTAAGAAGTTATCCCAATGACCACAAAACTCTATCACACATGCACGAAGCATATCCTCCCAAACCTGAATCGTTCGCTCAGACTGACCATCGATATGAGGGTGAAATGCAGTACTAAGATCCAATCTAGTACTTAATTCAGCATGCAATGTTTTCCAAAACTTAGAAGTAAACTGCGTACCTCTATCTGATATGATGGAGAGTGGAACTCCATGCAATCGAATAATTTCTGAGATGTAAATTTTTGCTAACTTTTCTGCATTATAAGTCACCTTGACCGGAATGAAATGAGCAGACTTAGTTAATCTGTCAACAATCACCCAAATAGAGTCATACTTACCCATCGTCTTTGGAAGACCAACCACGAAGTCCATTGCAATTCTCTCCCACTTCCATTCAGGAATGGACATTCTCTGAAGTGTCCCTCTAGGCCTCTGGTGTTCATACTTTACTTGCTGACAATTCGGGCATTGAGCAACAAAATCAACATTGTCACGCTTCATCCTACTCCACCAAAAATGTTGCTTTAGATCACGATACATCTTGGTTGCACCAGGATGTATAGAATACCTTGAACTATGGGCCTCTGTAAGAATAGTGTGAATCAAGTCATCGACGCGGGGTACACATACTCTTCCCTTGATTCTCAAAACACCTTCCTCATTGATTTTTACTTCTTTAGCCTCTCCTTGCAACACCTTATCTCGGATCCGAACCAGTTTCTCATCGATAAACTGTTTCCCTTAATCTTGTCAAGAAAGGAAGATCTTGCCTCCACAAAGGCCAAAAACCCTCCCTTCTCATTTACTTCTAGCCTCATAAGGTCAATAGCCAAAGTCTGAACCTCTCTAGCCAATGGGCGTCTAGAAATCGGCAAGTGGGCTAGGCTTTCCATGCTCCCTGCCTTTCTACTTAAAGCATCTGCTACAACATTAGCTTTTCCCGGATGATACACTATAGTGATATCGTAGTCCTTCAGTAGTTCCATCCATCTCCTCTGTCTCAAATTCAAATCTTTCTGAGTAAAGACATACTGTAAACTACGAGGATCCATATAGACTTCACACTTAAGCCCATATAGATAATGCCTCCATTGCTTAAATGCAAACACTACTGCCGCTAACTCCAAATCATGGGTCAGATAATTACGTTCATGCACTTTTAATTGCCTTGAGGCATAAGAAATTACATTCTTCTCTTGCATTAGCACTGCACCCAAACCAGAATAGGATGCATCACAGTAAACAATGAAATTCTTACCTTCCACTGGCAAGGTAAGAATGGGTGCAGTAGTCAACAAGGTCTTGAGCTTCTGAAAGCTTTCTTTACACTCGTCCGACCATACAAATGGAACAGTCTGCTTAGTCAAGTTTGTCAATTGGGAAGTAATGGAAGAAAATCCCTTGACAAATCGACAGTAGTAGCTAGCTAAACCAACGAAGCTCCTTACCTCTGTAACATTAGTAGGTCTTACCCAATTCTTCACTGCTTTGATCTTAAAAGGATCCACCATCACTCCGTCCTTAGAAACTATGTGCCCCAAGAAGGACACTGAATCTAGCCAAAACTCACACTTAGAGAATTTGGCATAAAGCTTTTTCTCCCTCAACATTTCCAATGCCATTCTCAAGTGCTCCTCGTGTTCTTTCTTGCTCTTCGAGTATACCAGTATGTCATCAATGAATACAATGACGAAGAGATCCAGATATGGCTTAAAAATATCGTTCATCAAGCTCATGAAAGCAGCAGGGGCATTCGTAAGCCCAAAAGACATTACTAAGAACTCATAATGCCCATATCTGGTTCGAAAAGCAGTCTTGGGCACATCCGTTGCCTGTATTTTCAATTAATGGTAACCAGATCTCAAATCGATTTTTAAGAAGGTACAAGCACCTTGTAACTGATCGAACAAATCATCGATGCGAGGAAGAGGATACTTGTTCTTAAAAGTTACCTTATTCAGTTGTCTCTAGTCAATGCACATCCAAAAACTTCCATCTTTCTTTTTCACAAACAAAACAGGAGCACCCCAAGGGAATGCACTTGGTCTAATAAAGCCTTTGCTTAACAACTATTGAAGTTGGGTCTTTAACTCTCTTAACTCAGCAGGAGCCATCCTATAAGGGTATGGAAATGGGGCGAGTGCCCGGCTCAAGATCAATAAAGAAATCAATATCCCTATCCGGTGCCATACCAGGAAGGTCTGCAGGAAACACATCCAGAAACTCACGGACTATTGAAACCGACTCAAATGAAGGTACTTGGGTAGTATCATCCCTGAGGTGTGCCAAGAAAGCTAAACAACCCTTTCTAACCATTCTCTTAGCACGAATGAAGGAGGTGATACGAACCGGAGTGGAAGTGTAGTCACCCTCCCACACTAATGGATCTGTCCCAGGCTTGGCCAACGTTACAGTTTTAGCATTACAATGTAAGATTGAAAATTTTGGAGAAAGCCAAGTCATACCCAGAATTACATCAAAGTCAACCATTTCTAGGATAACCAAGTCTACATGAGTTTTGCTCTCCATAAACGTCACAGGGCAAGACCTATACACCTTTTCAACAATCACAGACTCACCCACCGGAGTAGAAACACGAATAGGCATGTCAAGCAATTCACAATGTAATTTAAGACCAGCAGCAAATGAGGAAGATACATATGAAAATTTGGATCCAGGATCAAATAATACAAAAGCCATGCAATCACAAACCAAAAGATTACTTGTGATGACATCATCAGATGTCTCCGCTTCAGATCTCCCAGGGAAAGCATAACAATGCGCCCTATCACCGGTCTGTCTGTTGCCCCTACCATGTTGCGCTGCAGTTGTTCCAGTTTGCCCGTCCCCCCGGACGTTTTGACAACCACAATAACCTCGGCCACCACGTCCTCCCGAATAACGGCCTCTTCCATGACCACCACTACCTCTGATTATTGGGGGTCTGTAACTCTGTTTTGGACAATTTATCCTAATATGTCCAGTCTTTCCACATCCATAACAATATCTAGATTCAAGCATAGGTATTTGTGAGAACGACGGAGTCTAGGGATAACCTCCAAACTCAGAGAAATGTTGACCGGTCTGCGGTGGACCCCCAACTATAGTTTGTAGTGAAGACTGAATAGGTCGGGCTGGATAACCTTCTGAACTCTGCCCTCTAGCATAAGAACCATTAAACTCAACTCCTTTACGAAACCTCTTAGATGTCTATGCCATGGTGAAGTCGGCTGGCTTCACTCCCTCCACTTCAATCACGAAATCTACCACCTCCTCAAAAGATTTTGCTGCAGCAGCTACATGTAAGGCTGAAATCCGCAAGTCTGACCTCAACCCTTTCACGAAACGGCGAATTTTCTCTTGCGGGCTGAAGCAAAGCTGGGTGGCATACCTAGATAATGCACGAAACTTAGTCTCATATGCAGTAACTGACATCCTGCCTTGCTCTAGGCTCAGGAACTCATCTCTCCTCCTATCCTGCAAAGTCCGGGGTATATACTTCTCCATAAACAAGCTAGAGAATGATGCCCAAGTCATAGGTGGTGCTTGTGCTGGTTGACATTCAACATACGATCGCCACCACATTTTGGCGTTCCCTTGAAATTGATAGGTCACAAACTCGACGCCAAATCGTTCTACTATACCCATCTTGTGTAGTAGCTCATGACAATCAACAAAAAAATCATAGGCATCCTCGGATTCAGTACCCTCGAAGACTGGAGGTTTCAATTTCAAGAACTTACTGAAGAGTTCATGCCGATCACTTGTCATTATAGGACCTGTAGTCAACCGAGGAAACGTGCCTATTTCCAATGAGGCATCCATGCGGGGAGCCACAGAAGCTGAATGTTGTACTCCCGAAACCTGATGTGCTGGTGCAGAAAACACTGGAGGTGTCTGGCCCTGATCAGATAACCCGCTAAGATAAGCAAGAACCTGATTAATCATCTCTGGGGTAGGTTGAGGTGGTAATTCCTCATTCTGCACTTGCTCATTCTCCCCTTCCTCCCCCTCTCTTACTACTTCCTCAGTCGGTGGAGGAGTCACCGCCCTAGCACTAGATGGGCCAGGTGCTTGTCCTCTTCCTCTAGAGGACGCCCTCTCGCGACCTCTACCGCAGCCTCTTGCCACTGCTCCTCTTCGAGCTACAGTCTCAGTGGCTGGTTCAGACGTATCTTGTCTTGCCGGTGCTGGTGTTGGAGCGGTTGTTGCTCTAGTTCAAACCATCTGCGAAATAGAGTGAAGATGGTCAGATACCAATTTGTATCACCTAGATACCAATTGGATCCAAGTAATAGCACGAAAGAAAGAAAGAATGGAATTTTTCTAAAGTCTTGTAGCCTCTCAAAGAAGAGTAAAGGCGTCCCCCTACCGTTCCTAAAGACTCTACTAGACTTGTTCTTGTGTGATGAGACCAACGGACCTAATGCTCTGATACCAAGTTTGTCAAGATCAAAAACGAGCCGTGAGTGGAACCCTCACTTATCCCCCTATGTGAGCGAACCAACCAATCTAACCCCAACATTTTCAAACATAATAAATAGAATAAAATGCGGAAGACTTAAAACTCAATAATATAACCAATAAATAACTTCTAAAACTCAAAACTTATCATTATCCCCAAAATCTGGATGTCATCACCACAATAACATCTATCCTCAAATTACTAAATCTAAGAGTATCTAAGAAGCTAGAATAACTAAACAGCTAGTCCATGCCAGAACTTCAAGGCATCAAGACGTGAAGAAGAAGATCCAGTCCAAGCTAGAAACAATAGCTCACCCTGAATTCTGGTGTGATGATGACTGGCTAGAGTTGCGGTTGAGTTGAAGACGACGGTACGTTTGCTGCACTCCACAAATAACAAAGAGAAATCATAGAAGTAGGGGTCAGTACAAAATACGAGTACTGAGTAGATATCATCGGCCAACTCAAAATAGAAAGCAATATTTATCAGATAATATCATAAAATCAACTACAATACGCAACAGGTAGCAACAACAAGTACAAAATCATTGATAACAACGCCAAGTACACCCATGAGCACTCAAGCCTCCACACCATACTCATTTGGGGAAATAGGTTCATTAATTTGAGTATATTAACATAATTCAAGATTCATTCTCTTTATTCCTCTTGTGTCGGAACGTGACACTCCGATCCCCTAATACTACGTGTCGGTTCGTGACACCAGATCCCCTAATACTATGTGTAAGTTCGTGACACCCGATCCCCTAATACTATGTGTCGGAACGTCACACCCGATCCCCTAATACTACGTGTCGGAATGTGACACCCGATCCTCTAATACTATGTGTCGATTCGTGACACCCGATCCCCTAATACTATGTGTCAGTTCGTGACACCCGATCTATTAGCCTCATTCTTTTAGTTCATCAAGCCTTCTTTTATACCAAGGCATCATCATTAACAAAGAGGTTTTTAATATTTAAGATTCAACAGCCTCATCATGCTTATTTCATCACAATTACATAATCATATCATGCAAGCACACAATTAAGCATATAGAAGACTTTACAAAATTACCCAACACATATCATTCGCTATTAAGAGTTTACTATGAAATAGCATAAACCATAACCTACCTCCACCGAAGAATTGAAGTCAAGAAATCTACTTTTCCAATGCTTTGCTTTCTTCTTCGTTTCTCCCTCTCTCGATTGTTCGCCCCTTTCTCTCTGTTCTTTCTATTTTTTCCTTATTCAAACTCTGTTTCTTTTACCCTAATTACCATATAATTAAGTATAAAACATGACCAAAGCAACCCACTAATTAATTCAGGGTTATCTCCTTTAACCCCCAAGTAATTGAATTATTAACATTCAACCTCTAACTTTATAATTAAAAGCAGGAATAGTCCAAAGCGCCCCTTAAAACATTTAACAGAAATCCGACCGAGTCAGGGTTACGCAGCCTGTGACGGGCCGTCGTGCCTGTGACGGTCCGTCCTGCTGAGTCGTCATAGAGTTCAGAGACTAACTTTTCACTAAAGGGCCTGTGACGGTCCGTCGTGCCCACGACGGTCCGTCCTGCCATGTCGTCGCAAAGTTCAGAAAGTTGTTCTCAGTATCCAATTTTTCATAATTCTAAGTGTTTTGGAACGAGACACCCTCGATGTTCTGTCGTGCTTATGACGGTCCGTCATGAGATCCGTCGACTCAGACTGTAATTACCAGAAATAAACTCTACTGCTCAAAACGACTAACAGGTCGTTACACTTTTGTGGAGAGCAATACTTATGTAGATTTGATTATTCTAGAGATGGTTGATTTTGATGTAATTCTGGGTATGACTTGGCTTTCTCCAAATTTTTCAATCTTAGATTGTAATGCTAAAACTAAGACATTGGCCAAGACAGGGATAGATCCGCTAGTGTGGGAGGGTGACTATATTTCCACTCCAGTTCATATTATCTCTTTTATTCATGCTAAGAGGATGGTGAGTAAGAATTGTTTAGCTCTCTTGGCACATATCAGGGATGATACTTCCAAAATACCTTCAATTGAGTCCGTTTCGATAGTCCGTGAGTTTCTTGATGTGTTTCCTGCAGACCTTCCTGGTATGCCACCGGAAAGGGATATTGATTTTTGTATTGATCTGGAGTTGGGTACTCGCCCCATTTCCATCCCCCCTTATAGAATGGCTCCGGCTGAGTTACGGGAGTTAAAGGCCCAACATCAGGAGTTGTTAGGTAAAGTTTTTACTAGACCAAGTGCATCCCCTTGGGGTGCTCCTGTTTTATTTGTGAAGAAGAATGATGGAAGTTTTCGGATGTGCATAGACTACAGGCAGCTGAATAAGGTAACTATTAAAAACAAGTATCCCATTCCTCGCATTGATGATTTGTTCGATCAGTTAGAAGGTGCTTGTGTCTTCTCTAAAATTTATTTCAGATCCGGTTATCATCATTTGAAAATACGGGAAACAGATGTGCCAAAGACTTCAAGTATGGCATTATGAATTCTTAGTAATGTCTTTTGGGCTTACGAACCTGATGAATGGGATTTTTAAGCCATATCTGGACCTCTTTGTTATTGTATTTATTGATGATATACTGATATACTCAAAGAGCAGTAAAGAACACGAGGAGCATTTGAGAATTGTATTGGAGTTGTTAAGGGAGAAATGGATTTATGTCAAATTCTCCAAGTGTGAGTTTTGGCTCGATTCCGTGTCCTTCTTGGGGCACGTGGTTTCTATGGATGGAGTGATGGTGGATATTTCTATGATTGAAGCAGTGAACAGTTGGGTAAGACCTACTAATGTTTCAGAGGTAAGGAGCTTTGTTGGTTTAGTTAGCTACTTCCGTCGATTCGTCAAGGGATTTTCTTTTATTGCTTCGCAGCTGACAAATTTGACTAAGCAGAATGTTCCATTTGTATGGTTTGATGAATGTGAAGAAATTTTTCAGTTACTCAAGACCTTGTTGACTACTGCACCAATTCTTACCTTGCCAGTGGAAGGTAAGAATTTTATTGTTTATTGTGATGCATCTTATTCTGGTTTGGGTGAAGTGCTAATGCAGGAGGGGAATGTAATTGCTTATGCTTCGAGACAATTTGAAGTGCATGAACGTAAATATCCGACCCATGATTTGGAGTTTGCTGCAGTTGTGTTTGCATTAAAGCAATGGAGACATTATCTATATGGGGTCAAGTGTGAAGTCTATACAGATCATCGTAGTTTACAGTGTCTTTACTCAGAAAGATTTGAATTTGAGGCAGAGGAGGTGGATGGAACTCTTAAAGGACTATGATATTACTATTTTGTATCACCCAGGAAAAGCTAATGTTGTGGCAGATGCTTTATGTAGAAAAGCAGGGAGCATGGGAAGTCTAGCCCACTTACAGGTTTCTAGACGCCCATTGGCTAGAGAGGTTCAGACTCTGGATAATGACTTTATGAGGCTGGAAGTACTAGAGAAAGGAATATTTTTTGCCTCTGTGGAGGCAAGATCTTCCTTTCTTGACAAGATTAAGGGAAAGCAGTTTGCTGATGAGAAGCTGAGCCGATTTCAAGATATGGTATTGCGAGGAGAGGCTAAAGAGGCAATAATTGATGAGGAAGGCGTCTTGAGAATTAATTGAAAATTATGTGTGCCTCGTGTTGATGATTTGACACACACTATTCTTACAGAGGCTCATAGTTTGAGATATTCCATTCATCCAGGTGCAACCAAGATGTATCGTGATCTAAAGCAACATTTTTGGTGGAGTAGAATGAAGCTTGATATTGTTGATTTTGTTGCCCAATGCCCGAATTGTCAGTAGGTAAAGTATGAACGCCAGAGGCCTGGAAGGACACTTCAGAGAATGCCCATTCCAGAATGGAAGTGGGAAAAAATTGCAATGGATTTCGTAGTTGGTCTTCCAAAGATATTGGGTAAGTATGATTCTATTTGGGTAATTGTTGTCAGGTTAACTAAGTCAGCTCACTTCATTCCGGTCAAGATGACTTACAATGCAGAGAAGTTAGCCAAACTCTATATCTCAAAAATTGTTCGATTGCATGGAGTTCCACTTTCCATCATATTAGATAGAGGTACGCAATTTACTTCTAAGTTTTGGAGAACATTACATGCTGAATTAGGAATTAGGCTGGATCTTAGTACTGCATTTCACCCTCAGACCAATGGTCAGTCTGAGCGAACGATTCAGGTGTTGGAGGATATGCTTTGTGCATGTGTGATAGAATTTGGTGGTCATTGGGATAAATTTTTATCTTGAGAAGAGTGTCCATACAACAATAGTTATCACTTGAGTATTTATATGGCGCCATTTGAGGCATTGTATGGGAGGAGATGTAGGTTCCCCATTGGTTGGTTTGATGCATTTGAGGTTAGACCTTGGGGTACTGATGTTATAAGAGAATCATTAGAGAAAGTGAAATTTATTTAGGAAAAGCTTTTAGCAGCTTAGAGTAGGCAGAAGGAATATGCAGATCGAAAGGTTAGGGACTTTAATTTTACGGAGGGTGAATAAGTCTTGCTGAAGGTTTCTCCCATGAAAGGTGTGATGCGGTTTGGTAAGCGAGGTAAGCTTAGTCCGAGGTATATTGGTCCATTTGAAGTTCTGAAGCGCGTGGGGGAGGTGGCCTATAAATTGGCATTGCCTCCAGGGTTGTCAGGAGTGCACCCGGTATTTCATGTGTCTATGCTGAAAAAATACCATGGTGATGGAAATTATATTATTCGTTGGGATTCAGTTCTTCTTGATGAGAATCTATCTTATAAGGAAGAGCCTATTGCTATTCTAGGTAGGGAGGTCTGCAAATTGAGATGAAAAGAGATTGCTTCTATCAAGGTTCAGTGGAAGAATTGGCCAGTTGAGGAGTCCACTTGGGAGAGTGAGGCTGATATGCATGAAAGATATCCACATCTTTTTACCGATTCAGGTACTCTTTCTCTCCCTCACCCTTCTTTTGATCGTTCGAGGACGAACGATGGGTAAATTGGTATCTATTGTAACGACCATTTTTGGTCATTTTGAGAATGAAAACTTTTTACGTCTGAAAGTACTTTCCTATAGATTTAAATGGGTGTTTTGGACTATTCATAATTATAATTATTAAATTAGTGGGGTAATTTTAATAATTTATTTAGTTGGTGGTTAAAGAGGTTAATAGTAAAATAGATAGTGGGTCACTTTCACCACACTTATAATAAGTCATATAATAATTAGGAGGAAATATTCTGAAAATGGGAGGTGAAGAAGAACAGTGAGAAAGACGAGTTACCTGTGCGGATACATTAAAGATTAAGCGTGGTTTCATTTAGCGGTAAGTTTCTTTATAAATTTGTAACATGCAGATTGGTGGAAAGAATATATTACTTCTTGTAAAATATAAATGTTCAGGTGTATGCTAAATTGCTACGAGATGGGTTTAAGTACAAATTGTTGATTGAAAAAGTTAGGCAGTCATTAATCATTATGTGTAAACAAATTGGAAGATTAAGGTATGAATGTGCATGTGGAAAAGCTTACTGCCACTGGTTTGGCACCAGTGACTTAAAATTTTAGACATGAAAATATTTTATACCTTATTATATGTTATAATTTTATACATTGAAGTATGAAATTAATTATGATTGGATAAGAAGGTATTCGATGAGAAGAATTGCTAACTTATAAAATTGGGTTAGACGTGTTGCCACTGGTGTTCGAAACCAGTGCTTAATCTTGAATTTCACTGCGTATCATCCTCTTATAAATTGAGTTTAGTATATTAAAATAGGTAATTAAATATTAGGTTTATCAAATTATTTAAATTTCATTAAGGATATTCTAATGGGAAGAATTGACATCTACCCATAGGTTGAAACTTTATGAAATTGATTATAGAAATTAGGTGAGTTTTGGGTCTAGGCTAGACATATAATAAGAGTTTTCATGCTTGATAACCTACACCTTATGTGTATATATACTTGATAGGTTGGAAGGGTTTGGAGGCAATAAGTAAAGGAAAGACATTAGAGAAGTAGTTGCATGACTTTGATTATTCGGTGGAGGTAGGCTATGGTTTATTTCTATGTGATAGATAAACTCTAAATAGCGATTGATATGTACTGAGTGATATTGTAAAGTGTCCTATGTACTTGATTGTGTGGTTTGTGGTTGGCCTAAAATTATGAGACTATTGAATTTCTAATCTTGAACCCTTTCTATTGCAATGACGCCTTGAATAAAGAAGGTTTGATGAAATCAAATAATAAGATAATTGGATCGGAGTGTCACGTTCCGACATAGTATTATGGAATTGGAGTGTCACGTTCCAACACGGTATATGGGATCGGAGTGTCACGTTCTGACACGATAACATTAAAGTAAAGGAATCTTGAATTAACTTAACATACTCAAACTCAAAAAACCTATTTCCTAAATGAGTATGGTGTGGAGACATGAGTCCTCATAGGTGTGCTTGATGTTGTGATTGATGGTGTACCTATTATGGTGTTGTTGTCAATGGTTCATGTGTTAATTGTTTTCCACCTCTTAAGTATCGTAGTGGATTTTATATTATTATTCATTATATATTGATTTCTATTTTGAGTTGACCGATGATACCTACTCAGTACGTGTTCCTTGTACTGACCCCTACTTGTATTTTCTTTTTTATTCTTTTGTGGAGTGCAGCAAGTGTACCATCGACTTGGACTCGCCCTCAGCTCTAGTCAGTCTCCAACACATCAGAGTTCAGGGTGAGCTATTATTTCTAGCTCGTGCTGGATTCTCTCATTCACGTCTTGATGTACATGGACCATCTTTTTACTTATTTTGGTTTCTTAAAAACTCTTAGACTTGGTAGTTTGAGGATAGATGTTCTTGATGTGATGACTTCTAGATTTTGGAGATAATAAGTGTTAAACTTTAGAAGCATATTTAATTGGTTACATTAATAAGTTTTGGATCTTCCGCATTATTTTTGTTATTCATAGTTGAACTATTGGTAAATGTTGGGATTTAGATTTGTTGGTTAGCTCACCTAGTAGGTTAAGTGTGGGTGCCACTCACGACTCGTTTTGGGTCGTGACACAAACACAAATACAAAAGATAAAATTATTATGTAAAACATTACCGAAATTATATTTTCCGGATGAAGATAAAAAATTTCTTTATATAGTAGAAACTGATGCAAGTGAAAAGAGTTATGGAGGAGTATTGAAATATAAATATAATAATAGTAATATAGAATATCACAGTAGATATTATTCAGGCACATATACAAATACGGAAAAAATTGAAAATAAATAGGAAAGAATTATTTTCTGTATACAAATGTTTATTAGCATTTGAGTCATATATTGTATATAACAAATTTATTGTAAGAACAGATAATACACTAGTAAAATGGTGGTTAACCAGAAAAATACAAGATTCAGTAACAACAAAATAAATTAGAAGATTGGTATTAAATATATTAAACTTTACATTTCCAATTGATGTAATAAAGACTAACAAGAATGGTGTTGTAGACTACTTATCAAGACAGACTACTCAGATTGAGAACAAAAATGGAGATACAATCGAAGAGCTACTCAAAGCCATTACTACACTTTGTACCAAAGTGGACAGAATGAACAATGAGATACAAAAGCTAAAGGCTAATGAAGATAACCTGAAAACTAAAGCTAATATAAGTCAGCAGCATGACTATAAAAATGTGGAGCTACGTCGATCAGAAGACGATAAAATTCAAGAGATAAAAGGAGACGATGGGAAACTCCCTAAAATCCATAACGTTTGTTTAAATACAGCTGCAGGTACAAGCAGGAAAGTTAGTGATGAATCACGAAATACAAACTTAAACAAGTTTTTTATAAAAACCATTTACCCAAAATACACAAAAATATATACCCAGAGAATCGCAAACTTCTACATACGCAGTTAGTATACAGAGTGATAAAAAAAGATACAATTATATCACACAATCATACATTGAAAATATATATAAGATCCAAACCTATTTAAATCTCAACCCCAGATTTAACCAAATCAAAAATCCAAACCAAGAATATATAACCCAGAAATTACAAGGATACAATAGACTTATAGCACAACCAAAAACTAGTGCTAATCAAGTCAAGACATGGTATAGTTATAGATTACTAAGTATAGTATATACATACGACGGAGAAGAAATTAGTGGAATACCAGAATTATTCAAAGCATTTATTACATATAAAAGAGTTACAAAAGGAAACTTGTTTTATATAATGTTTTTTACAGCACCAGTAGAGATATTGTATGAAGAAATTAAGTCACCAATTCAAGTTATTAAAATAGGATTAACAAAAGAATATGATCACGCCAGAAGATATAGGACATCATAATGAAATACCAAAGATAGAAATACCAAGTTTTTATGCCAATAAAAGAATAATTGGTATATCAACTATCATACAGGAATTCGCAAATAATTATTTAAATGGAAATGCTATATGGAGTTATTACGCTAGAGATCAAGTTATGATATATACGAACTCGAGGGCGTTAAGAAGAGCAGATATGGATGAAGTCCATCGATGGATTTTGTCACTATTGAAACCAGAAGAACAACCTATGACAAGAGCATTGTAAAAGGAATTTATCTCAAAAGAATTATTAATCAGATATTGCAAACTTATTGGACTCAAATATATAGATCACAGATGCTCCAAATTCAATGGAGAAGATAACGTTATATCAGATGTTTATTTGGATTGAGGATAAGGAGATAAAGATGCAAGATAAGATGAGGAAGAAGAAAATAAAAAGAGTTATGGCAGACAAAGAAAAAATGACAAAAGAAAAAAGAGACATAAAGATAGAAAAGGTGGCAGACAAAGAGATAGAAATATTTGAAAAAATGTAAAACTAAAGAGATAAGATTCATTTATACAGTAAATAACTTTTGCTTTTTTGAAAGGCGAATGTGTATAGCCGGCCATTTATAAAGTTTTATTTAAAAAGTCGTAAAGTATACAGTAGATGCACCTATGTGCTGGCTTAGGACTTAGTGTATACAGATTGCCAAATTGTAAATGAAAGGCAGACACTGCCAAACTAATGTTCAAATTAATAAACCCTCTCTCCAAATACAACACTCTCTCAAAGATATAAACTAAGAAAAACATATGGAAAAACTAGAAATACAATCAGATATCTCAGATAGCATGACAAATCAAGAGGCAAAGGTATATTGTTTATTAGATATGCAGAACTAATTTCATATATTCCTGAATATCATATATATGATTGATTAAATTTATGTTAGTTATTATACACTAGAAATATTTGAATCATGAATTCTAGTTTGCTAGTAAACGGGAAACAGGGAGAAAACTGCTAGACTATGCCATCCCACAGTGGAAATCGGTAGGTGAGGGATGCCGTTAGGGGAGTACACAAGGTTGAGGCGCTGATAAGCAGTAATTATCCGCTAAAGTACGAGGCTAGTAGTGACCGGAAAACATGATAACGATACTCTAGTTTATAATAAACTAATATGAATTTAATTAGATTATGATATGATAGGAAGGAATAACTGAAAAAAAACTTGCATAATAAAAAATAAACATGTTTGCAATGTACGATGAAATAAGAAGCTATAAATTGATGACATAAAAAGAGTTATATGGGAAAAAAATATTTTAATGTGATTTAAGAGATATATTAAATCAAGAATGGTATGAATTAAATTTACAAGAATTAGAAATAGAAAGAATAGATATATACGATTTAAAAATAAATTCATATGAAAATGAACTATGACTATTTAGAATATTGGATAAAAATTATGAAAAATATAACATTATTCGAACAATTAATACAAGAAAATATGAATATGTATCAAAGAACCCAAGATATATTACATCTAGAATATGTACTAAACAACTTTGAAGAAATAGTTAGATTAAACAATTAACTGAAGAAATTTATGATAAAATATATTTTACTCTACAATATATATATCTTAACTTATAATGAATTCCGCACCCCTCAAAATTGGTATCAGAGCTATGAAAGATGAAAAGAAGTATGGTATCAACAGAGAGATAAGAAAAATAAAAAGAAAATTGAACAAATTATATCCTGAATACAAAGAATAATATTTTCTAATCTAGGAAATATGAAAAGATGAAAAGAAGTATGGTATCAACAGAAAGATAAAAAAATAAAAAGAAAATTGAACAAATTATATCCAGAATACAATAGATGAAAAAATATTTGAAAACTATGAAAGATTAAAAATAAGAATAATATTTTCTAATCTAGGAAGAAGATATAAGAAAATAGGTGACAATTTAAGTTTAATGTTAGAAAAAAAAGGGTAAAATTAGAAGATAGATTAACTGCTATGGTAAGGATAGCAAAAGAAAATGAAGAAATAGATAGAAAAATGGAAATTGAAAAAATAAAAAATCAAGCGAGGAAAGAAGTACAACAAATAGAAGAAGTAAAAAACAAAGAAATTTTAGAACTAGAAAAAGAATAAGCAATGTTGAAAGAAATGTATGAAATAAAACAAAACTTGGCAAATGAGATAAACAAATTTAAAGAAAAATTGCAATTAGAAGAAAAATTAGAAGAAAGTAATCAAGATAATATAACTAATCTACCAGAAGTAAGAATATTGATGATATCAACAATAATTTAGAAGAACAATACTCAGAGATAAGTGAAACATATACAGAACTTTTAGATAATATAGACAATACAAAAAATGTAGAAATAAATACGGGAGATATAGACATGAACGAAAAACCTAGTACATCAGGAGTTAAAAATCCAAAATACTGAAATCCAACATATTATAATATAAGTTATGAATAGTATGATAGAGAAAAGATTTTATGGGAAAAAAGATTAAATAAATGGATTTCTAAACCAATAAATGAACAACATAATTTTTTAGATTTAGACTGTGTAGCAGATATAAATAAAACAATTCAATTATGGATGGGATATATATCAATACAATTAATAGATAACAAAATAGGAATGACGGAAACACTAGGATATATAGAAAGAACACTTATAGGAACAATAAAATTATGGTTACGAAATTTAACAGAAAAAGGTATAAAGAGTTTAAAAAATAATAAAAAATTTAATGGAGAAATAGCTACAACATCTATGGAAATATTAAATAAATACGAAATATGTATAAGAAATGAATTTAGTAGTATGACAATTGAAGTAGAAGAATAAAATAAACAAAAAGTTATAAATAGAAATTTAATGGCAAAATTGGCAATATGTAATATGTGTTATATAGATGAATATACATGCGCATTCAGAGAATATTATTATAAAGGAACATATAAGATGGAAGAAAGTAAGGAAATAAGAAAATCATATTTTACAAAATTATCAGAACCTTTTAGTTCAAAAATTATAAAAAGTTGGAATGAAGCAAAATTAACAGATACTTTAGGAGCTAGAATGAAATTCTTACAAAGATGGTTTACAAAATTATGTGAAAAACATAAAGAAGACATAAAATGGAAAAAGTATTAGTAAAAAATTTAGGATGTTGCAAAAATAAAGTAGCACCTCAATTTGGTTGCACGGATAGATATTATAAGAAGAAGTACAATAGAAATAAAAGCTATAAAAAATATAGATCAACATATAAATATAAAAAATCAAGAAAGAAGTATTATGTGAAAAATTACAAAACTAAAAGATCATTTAGACCAAAAAGAAAATTGACGGAATGTACTTGCTGTAATTCCGGAAAATTGGGATATATAGCTAAAGATTTTAAATTACCTAAAAATCCAAAGAAAAAACAGATATTGAAAATAATTATGGAAAACAGAAAATATACACAAATAGAAGATTTCGATTACGATTTAGAAAGTGAAGATAGTATATATGATATATCAGAAAATGAATTAAGTAATGACATAGAATTAGAATCAAATAATGAACTTTATAATATAAATGATTGAAGCAGATATACAAATAATAATTAAAGAAGAATGTCAAGATGAAGAAACTTTAGAACAAAAAATAATATTTGATAATAGTATATTCGAACAAATAAAAGGAAAAGAATTAGATCTAAGTGTAGAAAAAATATTGGAAGTACCAAAAATAAAAAATTGGTTTAAAAGACAAAAAGAAGAATATTATGTAGTAAGCCAAAAAGAACATATCTTAGACTGTAAGTATACCAAAGGAAAAGCTAAAATACCAATAATAAATAAGAGAATAATTAATAAAGAAATACAAGATATAAATGCAAAAAACCCAATTAAATATGTACATTTAGGAGGAACTGAAATATTAATAAAAGCATGTTTTAGAGAAGGAATAGATACACCTATAGAAATATAATTAACAGATGACATAATTATACAACCTATAGAAAAAAGTATAATAAGTGAAGTAAAAGGTAATTTGATATACCAAAAAATTTAAATTTATAATAAGTGTTAATTACTCAATAGCAATTAATGACAGAAATATAGATAAATCATTAGTATTATATTGGAAAATGTCAGGAATAGAGCTAGCACCCGGAAGTAAAATATTTACAGCCAGATGTAAAAATTTATATGTTTTAACAACAAAGCATAAAATAACAGCAAAAAACAAAATAAATAAAATAAAAATAGAAAACCCCTTTGAAAAAATAATTACGATTACAGATAATAATGACTATAGTTATAACGAAATTGATATAGAAGGAGATTTAGAGATAGTACAAGAAAGACTAAGCATATCAAAAAGAATAAGTCATAATGATATATCACAAACATCATCAAAAATGAGTACTTCAAATAGTTCCAAAAGAATAAATGTTCACAAAGATTAATAGAAGAAGAAATAAAACCACACCGTTATTATATAATAGGAATAATAGAACAAAAAAAATATTAATACTAATAAATACAGGACAAGAAGAGAACTATATTACAAGAGATTTAGTAATGGAAGATAAAATAATAACTATGGAACACTCATGCCCAGAGTTACCAAAAGTATTAATAAATATTGAAGAAACAACAGAACAAGAAATAATAATTGGAGGTATACCAATGATAATAAAATTTAAAATATATCAAGGAAATGAGAATATGACATTAGGAATAAAATGTCTAGAACAAGTAAAACCATATAATATAGAGGATAAACAACTAACGATAAATTATCAAAATAAAAAAGTCATAATAAAAAAAACTTTATTATAAATATATGGAAATATATATGTTCGCGAAGATAATAATAGAAGGATATTATAACAGATATTATACACCAATGATAGATTGTCACGACCCAAAACAAGCCGCGAGTGGCACCCACACTTATCCTCCTAGATGAGCGAACCAACAAATCTAAACCCCAACATTTATCAGTATATCAATTATGAGTAGTAAAAATACTGCGGAAGATCCAAAACTTGTTAACGTAATAAATTAAATAAACTTCTAAAGTTTAATATTTATTAATCCCAAAATCTGGAAGTCATCACATCAAGAACATCTATCCTCAAATTTCTAAATCTAAGAGTATTTAAAAAGCTAAAATAAGTAAAAGAATGGTCCATGTCCAAACTTCAAGACATCAAGACGTGAAGGAGAGAATCCACTCCGAGCTAGGAACAATTGCTCACCCTGAATTCTGATGTGCTGGAGACTGGCTAGAGTTGAGGGCAAGTCGAAGTTGATGGTGCACTTGCTTCACTCTACAAAACAACAAGAAGAAAATACAAGTAGGGGACAGTACAAGGAACATGTACTGAGTAGGTATCATCGGTCAATTCAAAATAGAAAGAAATATATACTGAATAATAATATAAAATCAACCGCAATACTTAACAGGTGACAAGCAACAAGTACAAGAAACATTGGCAACACCACCAAGCACACCTATGAGGACTCAAGCCTTCACACCATACTCATTTGGGAAATAAGTTCTTCAAATTTGAGTATATTAACCTAATTCAAGATTCCTTCTCTTCATTATTATCGTGTCGGAACGTGACACTCCGATCCCATATACCGTGTCGCAACGTTACACTCCGATTCCCTAATACGTGTCGGAATGTGACACTCCGATCCAATATTACCGTGTCGGAATGTGACACTCCGATCTATTATTACCGTGTCGGACCGTGACACTCCGATCCAATTATACCATTATTTTATTTCATCAAGTCTTCTTTATGTAAAGGCGTCATCTTAATAGAGAGGATTTAAAATTGAAGGTTCACAATCTTATCATTCTAACCAACCACAACTGCACAATCGAAACATACAATCACACAATCAAGTACATAGAAGACTTTATAATACCACCCAATACATATCAATCGCTATTTAGAGTTTATCTATCACATAGAAATAAACCATAGCCTACCTCCACCGAAGAATCGTGATCAAGCAATCTACCTCCCCAATGCCTTTGAACCTCTTCAATCTGAAGTCTAAGTCACTTGCTTTCTTCTTCGTTCTCTCTCTCTCTTGCTCGTTCTCCCTTTTCAGTTCTTTTTATTTTTCTTCTGCGGATTCTTTTTCTTTTACCCTAATTATCATATAATTCATTATGATAAAAGTAACCCACTATTTATTTCCCTATTATCTTCTTTAATCCCTAAGTAAATAAATTATTGAACTTACTCCACTAATTTCATAATTATAATCATGAATAGTCCAAAACACCCATTTAAATTTTAGCGGAAATACGACCCAGGGTGGAGTTACACAGCCTGTGACGGTCCGTCGTATCTATGACGGTCCGTCCTGCAAGTCCGTCACAAAGTTCAGAGAATTAAATTCAGTAGTGAGGTTACGCAACTTGTGACGGTCCGTCGTATCTACGACGGTCAATGCTGTCGTCGAGGGTAATGAGGATAGCAGCAGAAGAAACTACACAAGTATGGGACGACGGAGTCCATCACGGTCCGTCGTGACCATGACGGTCCATCGCGTGATCCGTCAACCCAGTCAATTTTTATCAAAAATAGTTCTACTGCTCGAAAAGACTAAACAGTTTTTTACAATAGATACAAATTTACCCATCGTTCATCCTCGAACAATCACGGAAACAAAAAGCAAGGGCGAGAAATAGTACTTGAATCTGTAAAAAGATGTGGACATTTTTCTTGCATATCAGCCTCATTCTCCCAAGTGGACTCTTCAACTGGCCGATTCTTCCACTGATCTTGATAGATGCAATCTCCTTTGATCTCAACTTGCGGACCTCTCTATCTAAAATAGCAACAGGCTCCTCCTCATAAGACAAATTCTCATCAAGAAGAACTGAATCCCAACGAATAATGTAGTTTCCATCCCCATGATATTTTTTCAGCATAGATACATGAAATACCGGGTGCACTCCTGAGAGTCCTGGAGGGAATGTCAATTCATGGGCCACCTCCCCCACGCGCTTCAGAACTTCAAGTGGACCAATATACCTCTTTCTAAGCTTACCTCGCTTCCCAAACCGCATCACCCCTTTTATGGGTGAAACCTTCAACAAGAATTGTTCACCCTCCATAAAATCCAAGTCCCTAACCTTTCGATCTGCATAATCTTTCTGCCTGTTCTGAGCTGCTAGAAGCTTCTCCAGAATGAATTTTACTTTATCTAACGATTCCCTCAAAAGATTGGTACCCCATGGTCTCACCTCAAATGCATCAAACCAACCAATGGGAGACCTACATCTCCTCTCATACAGTGCCTCAAATGGATGCTTGAGTGATAGCTATTATTGTATGAAAACTCTGCTAAGGGTAAGAAGTTATCCCAATGACCATCACATTCTATCAATCATGCACGAAGCATATCCTCCAACACCTGAATCGTTCGCTCAGACTGATCATCGGTCTAAGGGTGAAATGCAGTACTAAGATCCAACCTAGTACCTTATTAAGCATGAAATGTTCTCCAAAACTTAAAAGAAAATTGCGTACCTCTATCGGATATGATGGAAAGTGGAACTCCATGCAATCGAACAATTTTAGAGATATAGAGTTTGGCTAACTTCTCTGCATTGTAAGTCACCTTGACCGGAATGAAGTGAACAGACTTAGTTAATCTGTCAACAATTACCCAAATAGAATCAAATTTACCCAATGTCTTTGGAAGACCAACCACAAAATCAATTGCAATTCTTTCCCATTTCAATTCAAGAATGGGCATTTTCTGAAGTGTTCCTCTGGGCCTCTGGTGTTCATACTTTACCTGCTGACAATTTGAGCATTAGGCAACAAAATCAACAATGTCACGCTTCACTCTACTCCACCAAAAATGTTGCTTTAGGTCACGATACGTCTTGGTTGTACCAGGATGTATAGAAGACCTTGCACTATGAGCCTTTGTAACAATAGAGTGAATCAAATTATGAACATGGGGAACACATACCCTTCCCTTAATTCTCAAAATGCCTTCCTCATCAATTATTTCCTCTTTAGCCTCTCCTCGCAATACCATATCTCGAATTCGGCTCAGCTTCTTATCAGTAAACTATTTTCCCTTAATCTTGTCAAGAAAAGAACATCTTGCCTCCACACAGGCAAAAAATCCTCCCTTCTCTAGTACTTCCAGCCTCATAAAGTCATTAGCCAGAGTCTCAACCTCTCTACCCATTGGGCATCTAGAAACCTGTAAGTGAGCTAGACTTCCCATGCTCCCTGCTTTTCTACTTAAAGCATCTGCCACAACATTAGCTTTTCCTGGGTGATACAAAATAGTAATATCATAGTCCTTCAGTAGTTCCATCCACCTCCTCTACCTCATATTCAAATCTTTCTGAGTAAAGACATACTGTAAACTACGATGATCTGTATAGACTTCACACTTGACCTCATATAGATAATGTCTCCATTGCTTTAATGCAAACACAATTGCAGCCAACTCCAAATCTTGGGTCTGATAGTTACGTTCATTCACTTTTAATTGCCTCGAAGCATAAGCAATTACATTCCTCTCCTGCATTAGCACTGCACCTAAACCAGAAAAAGATGCATCACAGTAAATAATGAAATTCTTACCTTCCACTGGCAAGGTAAGAATTGGTGCAGTAGTCAACAAGGTCTTGAGGTTCTGGAAGCTTTCTTCACATTTGTCCGACCATACAAATGGAACATTCTACTTAGTCAAATTTTTCAATTGGGAAGCAACAGAAGAAAATCCCTTGACAAATTGACGGTAGTAGCTAGCTAAACTAAGAAAGCTCCTTATCTCTGTAACATTAGTAGGTCTTACCCAAATCTTCACTGCTTCAATCTTAGAAGGATCCACCATCACTCCATCCTTAGAAACCACGTGCCCCAAGAAGGACACTGAATCTAGCCAAAACTCACACTTGGAGAATTTGGCATAAAGCCTTTTATCCCTTAACAATTCCAATACAATTTTCAAATGCTCCTCATGTTCTTTCCTGCTCTTTGAGTATATCAGTATATCATGAATAAATACAATAACAAAGAGATCCAGATATGGCTTAAAAATCCCGTTCATCAGGCTCATGAAAGCAGCAGGGGCATTCGTAAGGCCCAAAGACATTACTAAGAATTCATAATGCCAATACCTGGTTCGAAAAGCAGTCTTTCGCACATCTGCTGCCCGTATTTTCAATTGATGATAACCTGATCTCAAATCAATTTTTGAGAAGGTACAAGCACCTTGTAACTGATCGAACAAATCATCAATGCGGGGAATAGGATACTTGTTCTTAATAGTTACCTTATTCAGTTGCCTGTAGTCTATGCACATCTGAAAACTTCCATCCTTCTTCTTCACAAATAAAACAGGAGCACCCCAAGGGGATGCACTTGGTCTAATAAAACCTTTACCTAACAACTCCTGAAGTTGGGCCTTTAACTCCCTTAACTCAGCTGGAGCCATTCTATAAGGGGGTATGGAAATGGGGCGAGTACCCGACTCCAGATCAATACAAAAATCAATATCCCTATCAGGTGGCATACCAGGAAGGTCTGCAAGAAACACATCCAGAAACTCACGGACTATCAAGACAGACTCCATCGAAGGTACTTGGGAAGTATCATCTCTGAGATGTGCCAAGAAAGCTAAACAAACCTTACTAACCATTCTCTTAGCATGAACAAAAGAGATGATATGAACTGGATGGGAAATATAGTCACCCTCCCACACTAGAGGATCTGTCCCAGGCTTGGCCAATGTCACAGTTTTAGCATTACAATCTAAGATTGTAAAATTTGGAGAAAGCCAATCATACCCAGAATTATATCGAAATCAACCATCTCTAGAATAATCAAATCTACATGAGTATTGCTCCCGACAAAATCCACAAGACAAGACCTATACACATTCTCAACTATCACAGACTCACCCACAGGAGTAGAGACACGAATAGGCATGTCAAGCAAATAACACTATAAATCAAGACCAGTAGAAAAGGAGGAAGATACATATGAAAATCTGGATCCAGGATCAAATAATATTGAAGCCATGCAATCACAGACCAAAAGATTACCTTTGATAACAGCATCAGACGTCTGTGCTTCAGACCTCCCGGGGAAAGCATAACAATACGCCCTATCACCTGTCTGCCCGTTGCCCCTACCATGTTGCACTGCAGTAGTTCCAACTTGCCCGCCACCCCGACTGATTTAATGACCACCATTACCATGGCCACCACGTCCTCCAGAATGGTGGCCCCTACCATGACCACCTCTACTTCTAGCTATTGGGGGTCTGTAACTCTATTTTGGACAATATTTCCTAATATGTCCAGTCTCTCCACATCCATAACAATTTCTGGAGTCAAGCATAGGTCTGTGTTAGAATGACGAAGTCTGGGGATAACCTCCAAACTCAGAAAAATGTTGACTGGTCTATGATAAACCCCCAGCTACACCCTGTAGTGAAGACTGAATAGGACGGGCTGGGTAACCTCCTGAACTCTGCCCTCTGGAGTAAGAACCACTAAACTCACCTCCCTTACGGAAATTCTTAGATGTCGACGCCATGGTGAAGTTGTCTGTCTTCTCCCCCTCCATCTCTGTCACAAAATCAACCACTTCCTGAAAGGATTTTGCTGCGGCAGCTACCTGTAAGGCTGGGATCTGCAAATCTGACCTCAATCCTTTCACAAAACGGCGAATCCGCTCTTGTGAACTGAAGCAAAGCTGGGTGGCATACCTGGATAGTGCATGAAATTTAGCCTCATAAGCAGTAACAGACATCCTGCCTTGCTCTAGGCTCAGGAACTCATCTCTCCTCTTGTCCCTCAAAGTCCGGAGTATATACTTCTCCATAAATAAGCTAGAGAATGAGGCCAAGGTAATAGGTGGTGCCTGTGCTGGTTGACACTCAACATACGATCGCCACCACATTTTGGCATTCCCCTGAAACTGGTAGGTCACAATCTCAATGCCGAATCGTTCTACTATGTCCATCTTATGTAGCAGCTCATGACAATCAACCAGAAAATCATAGGCATCTTCAGATTCAGCACCCTTGAAGACTGGATGTATCAACTTTAAGAATTTAGTGAAAATTTCATACTGATCACTCGTCATTATAGACCCTGTAGTCAATCAAGGAAACGTGTCTACTTCCAATGAGGCATCCATGCGGGGAGCCACAGCAGCTGCATGTTGTACTTCCGGAACCTTAGGTGCTGGTGCAGAAAACACTGGAGGTGTCTGGCCCTGATCAGATAACCCGCTAAGATAAGTAAGAACCTAGTTAATCATCTCTGGGGTAGTCTAGGGTGGTAATTCCTCATCTTGAACCTGCTCGTTTTCCCCTTCTTCACCCTCTCTCAATACCTCATCAGTCGGTGGAGGTGTCACTGCCCTATTACTAGCTGGGCCAGGTGTTTATCCTCTACACCTAGAGGGCGTTCTCCTGTGACCTCTACACGGACTCTTGCCACTACTCCTCCTAGAGCTACAGCCCCAATGGTTGGCTTAGACGCACCCTGCCTTGCCGGTGTTGGTGTTGGCACAATTGTTGCTCTAGTTCTAACCATCTGCGAAATAGAGTGAGGATGTCAGATACCAATTTGTATCACCTAGATACCAATTGGATCCAAGTAATAGCACGAAAGAAAGAAAGAATGGAGTTTTCCGAAAGAAGTATAGCCTCTCAAAGAAAAGTAAGGGTGTCCCCTATCGTTCCTCAAAACTCTACTAGACTCGTTCTTGTGTGATGAGACCAATGAACCTAACGCTCTGATACCAAGTTTGTCACGACCCAAAATGAGCCACGAGTGACATCCACACTTATCCTCCTAGGTGAGCGAACCAACAAATCTAAACCCCAACATTTATCAGTATATCAATTATAAGTAGTAAAAATACTGCGGAAGATCCAAAACTTGTTAACGTAATCAATTAGATAAACTTCTAAAGTTTAATATTTATTAATCCCAAAATCTGGAAGTCATCACATCAAGAACATCTATCCTCTAATTTTCAAAATATAAGATTATTTTAGAAGCTAAAATAAGTAAAAAGAAGGTCCACGTCCGAACATCAAGACATCAAGATGTGAAGGAGATTATCCAGCACGAGCTAGGAACAATACCTCACCCTGAAATCTGATGTGCTGGAGACTGGCTAGATCTGAGGACGAGTCGAAGTCGATGGCACGCTTGCTGCAGTCCACAATTAACAAAGAAGAAAATTACAAGTAGAGGGTACAAGGAACACGTACTGAGTAGGTATCATCGGCCAACTCAAAATAGAAAGCAATATATACTGAATAATAATATAAAATCAACCATAATACTTAACAGGTGGCAATCAACTAGTACAAGAACAATTGGCAACAACACCAAGCACACCTATGAGGACTCAAGCCTCCACACCATACTTCTTTGGGAAATAGGTTCTTCAAATTTGAGTATATTAACATAATTCAAGATTCATTCTCTTTATTATCATCGTGTCGGAACGTGACACTCCGATCCCATATACTACCGTTTCGAAACGTGACACTCCGATCCAATATTACCGTGTCGGAATGTGACACTCTGATCCAATATTACCGTGTCGAAACGTGACACTCCGATCCATTATTACCGTGTCTGAACGTGACACTCCGATCCATTTATCTCATTATTTTATTTCATCAAGTCTTCTTTATGTCAAGGCGTCGTCTTAATAGAGAGGATTTAAGATTGAAGATTCAACAGTCTCATCATTCTAATCCACCACAATTACACAATCACAACATACAAACACACAATTAAGCATATAGAAGACTTTACAATACCACCCAATACATATCAATCGCTACTTAGAGTTTATCTATCACATAGAAATAAACCATAACCTATGTCCACCAAAGAATCGTGATCAAGCAAGCTACTTGCCCAATGCCTTTGTTGTCCTCTTCGTTCTCTATTTCTCGCTCGTTCTCCCTCTCTGTTCTTTTTATTTTTCTTCTCCAGATTCTTTTTCTTTTACCCTAATTATCACATAATCCATTATGATAAAAGTAACCCACTATTTATTTCCTTATTATGTTCTTTAACCCCCAAGTAAATAAATTATTAAACTTACCCCACTAATTTCATAATTATAATCATGAATAGTCCAAAATACCCATTTAAACTTTTAGCGGAAGTCTGACCAAGTCAAGGTTACGCAGCTTGTGACGGTCCGTCGTATCTACGACGGTTCGTCCTACAGGTCCGTCACAACGTTCAGAGAGTTAATTTCGATAGTGAGGTTACGCAACTTGTGACGGTTTGTCGTACCTATGACGGTCCGTCCTGCAGCTCCGTCGTGAAGTTCAGAGAGTCGATCCCAATACCAGATTTCAGAGTTGAAGAGTTTTGGAACGAAGATGCTCGACAGACCATCGTGCCTATGACGATTCTTCCTACCTGTCGTCGAGGGTAATGAGGAGAGCAGCAGAAGAAATTACACAAGTGTGGGATGACGGAGTCCATCACGGTCCGTCATGACCATGACAGTCCGTCACGTGATCCGTCGACCCAGTCAGTTTTTATCAAAAATGATTCTACTGCTTGAACCGACTAAACAGGTTGTTACAATAGATACCAATTTACCCATCGTTCGGACTCTAATGATCACAAGAAGAAAAGCAAGGGCGAGAAAGAGTACCTGAATTTGTAAAAAGATGTGGATATCTTTCTTGCATATCAACCTCATTCTCCCAAGTGAACTCTTCAACTGGCTGATTCTTCCACTGAACCTTGATGGATGCAATCTCCTTTGATCTCAACTTACAGACCTCTCTATCTAAAATGGCAACAGGCTCCTCCTCATAAGACAAATTCTTATCAAGAAGAACTGAATCCCAACGAATAATGTAGTTTCCATCCCCATGATATTTTTTCAGTATAGACACATGAAATACCGGGTGCACTCCTGATCCTGGAGGCAATTCCCGTTCAAATGGACCAATAAACCTCGGACTAAGCTTACCTCGCTTCCCAAACCGCATCACCCCTTTCATGGGTGAAACCTTCAGCAAGACTTGTTCACCATCCATAAAATCTAAGTCCCTAACCTTTCGATCTGCATATTCTTTCTGCCTGTTCTGAGCTGCTAGAAGCTTCTCCTGAATGAATTTTACTTTATCTAACGATTCCCTCAAAAGATTGGTACCCCATGGTCTCACCTCAAATGCATCAAACCACCCAATGGGAGTCCTACATCTCCTCCCATACAGTGCCTCAAATGGGGTCATATCAATACTTGAATGATAGCTATTATTGTTTGAGAACTCTGCTAAGGGTAAGAAGTTATCCCAATGACCACCAAATTCTATCACATATGCACGAAGCATATCCTTCAAAATCTGAATCGTTCGCTCAGACTGACCATCATTCTAAGGGTGAAATGCAGTACTAAGATCCAACCTAGTACCTATTTCAGCATGCAATGTTCTCCAAGACTTAGAAGTAAATTGCGTACCTCTATCTGATATGATGAAAAGTGGAACTCCACGCAATCGAACAATTTCTGAGCTAAAGAGTTTGGCTAACTTCTCTACATTGTAAGTCACCTTGACCGGAATGAAGTGAGCAGACTTAGTTAATCTGTCAACGATCACCCAAATAGAATCAAACTTACCCAATGTCTTTTGAAGACCAACCACAAAATCCATTGCAATTCTTTCCCATTTCCATTCAGGAATGGGCATTTTCTAAAGTGTTCCTCTAGGCCTCTGGTGTTCATACTTTACCTGCTGACAATTCGGGCATTGGGCAACAAAATCAACAACGTCACGCTTCATTCTTCTCCACTAAAAATGTTGTTTTAGGTTATGATACATCTTGGTTGCACCAGGATGTATAGAATACCTTTAACTATGAGCCTCTGTAAGAATAGTGTGAATCAAATTATCAACACGGGGCACACATACCCATCACTTAATTCTCAAAACGCCTTCCTCATCAATTTTTGCCTCTTTATCCTCTCCTCGTTATACCATATCTTGAATTCGGCTCAGCTTCTCATCAGTAAGCTGTTCTCCCTTAATCCCGTCAAGAAAAGAATATTTTGCCTCCACACAGGCCAAAAATCCTCCCTTCTTTAGTACTTCCAGCCTTATAAAGTCATTAGCCAGAGTCTTAACCTCTCTAGCCAATGGGCGTCTAGAAACCTGTAAGTGGGCTAGACTTCCCATGCTCCCTGCTATTCTACTTAAAGCCTCTGCCACAACATTAGCTTTTCCTGGGGTGATACAAAATAGTAATATCATAGTTTTTCAGTAGTTCCATCCACCTCCTCTGCCTCAAATTCAAATCTTTCTGAGTAAAGACATACAGTAAACTACGATGATCTGTATAGACTTCACACTTGACCCCATATAGATAGTGTCTCCATTGCTTTAATGTTAACACAACTGCAACCAACTTCAAATCATGGGTCGGATAGTTACGTTCATGCACTTTTAATTGCCTCGAAGCATAATCAATTACATTCCTCTCTTGCATTAGAACTGCACCCAAACCAAAATAAGATGCATCACAGTAAACAATGAAATTCTTACCTTCCACTGGCAAGGTAAGAATTGGTGCAATAGTCAACAAGGTCTTGAGGCTCTGGAAGCTTTCTTCACATTCGTCCGACCATACAAATGTAACATTCTGCTTAGTCAAATTTGTCAATTGGGAAGCAACAGAAGAAAAAATAATGAACTTGGAATACGAATAAGATCAAAAAGGCCATCATTGGGGCAAACGATGCAATAGCTTCGGTTAGAGCAAAGCCCAAAATGGTAATCCCTTGACAAATCGACGGTAGTAGCCAGCTAAACCAACAAATCTCCTTACCTCTGTAACACTAGTAGGTCTTACCCAACCCTTCACTGCTTCAATCTTAGATGGATCCACCATCACTCCATCCTTAGAAACCACGTGTCCCAAGAAGGACACTGAATCTAGCCAAAACTCACACTTGGAGAATCGAGCATAAAGCTTTTTCTTCCTCAACAATTCCAATAAAATTTTCAAATGCTCCTCATGTTCTTTCCTGCTCTTTGAGTATATCAGTATATCATCAATAAATACAATAACAAAGAGATCCAGATATGGCTTAAAAATCCCGTTCATCAGGCTCATGAAAGCAGCAGGGGCATTCGTAAGCCCAAAAGACATTACCAAGAATTCATAATGCCCATACCAGGTTCAAAAAGCAGTCTTGGGCACATCGGTTGCCCGCATTTCCAATTGATGATAACCAGATCTCAAATCAATTTTTGAGATGGTAAAAGCACCTTGTAACTGATCGAACAAATCATCAATGCGAGGAATAGGATACTTGTTCTTAGTAGTTACCTTATTCAGTTGCCTGTAGTCTATGCATATCCGAAAACTTCCATCCTTCTTCTTCACAAATAAAACAGGAGCACCCCAAGGGGATGCACTTGGTCTAATAAAACCTTTACCTAACAACTCCTGAAGTTGGTCTTTTAGCTCCCTTAACTCAGTGTGAGCCATTCTATAAGGGGGTATGGAAATGGGGCGAGTACCCGACTCCAGATCAATACAAAAATCAATATCCCTATCCGGTGGCATACCAGGAAGGTCTGCAAGAAACACATCCAGAAACTCACGGACTATCGAGAAAGACTCAATTGAAGGTACTTGGGAAGTATCATCCCTGAGATGTGCCAAGAAAGCTAAACAACCCTTACTAACAATTCTTTTAGCACAAAGAAAGGAGATGATATGAACTGGAGTGGAAATACAGTCACCCTCCCACACTAGCGGATTTGTCCCAAGATTGGCCAATGTCATAGTTTTAGCATTACAATCTAAGATTGCAAAATTTAGAGAAAGACAAGTCATGCCAGAATTACATTGAAATCAACCATCTCTAGAATAATCAAATCTACATGAGTATTGCTCCCCACAAAAGTCACAAGACAAGACCTATACACCTTCTCAACTATCACAGACTCACCCACAGGAGTAGAGACACGAATAGGCATGTCAAGCAAATCACAATATAAATCAAGACCAGTAGCAAAGGAGGAAGATACATATGAAAATGTGGATCCAGGATTAAATAATACAGAAGCCATGCAATCACGGACCAAAAGATTACCTGTGATAACAGCATTAGATGTCTCTGCTTCAGAACTCCCGGGGAAAGCATAACAATGGGCCCCATCACCTGTCTGCCTGTTGCCCTACCATGTTGCGCCACAGTAGCTCCAGCTTGCCTGCCACCCCGGCAGATTTTGTGACCACCGTTACCTTGGCCACCACGTCCTCCTGAACGGCGGCCTCTCCCATGACCACCTCTACCTCTAACTATTGGGGGTCTGTAACTCTGTTTTTGACAATACCTACTAATATGTCCAGTCTCTCCACATCCATAACAATTTCTGGAGTCAAGCATTGGTCTCTGTGAGAATGACGAAGTCTGAGGATAACCTCCAAACTCAGAGAAATGCTGACTGGTCTGCGATGGACCCCCAAGCTTCAGCCTGCAGTGAAGACTGAATAGGTCTGGCTGGGTAACCTCTTGAACTCTTCCCTCTGGAGTAAGAACCACTAAACTCACCTCCCTTACGGAACTTCTTAGATGTCGATGCCATGGTGAAGTCGTCTGGCTTCACCCCCTCCACCTCTATCACAAAATCAACCACTTCCTGAAAGGATTTTGCTGCAGCAGCTACCTGTAAGGCTGGGATCTGCAAATCTGACCTCAATCCATTCACAAAACGGCGAATCCAGTCTTGTGGACTGAAGCAAAGTTGGGTGACATACCTGGATAGTGCACGAAATTTAGCCTCATAAGCACTAACAGACATCCTGCCTTGCACTAGGCTTAGGAACTCATCTCTCCTCTTGTCCCTCAAAGTCCGAGGTATATACTTCTCCATAAGTAAGCTAGAGAATGATACCCAAGTCATAGGTGGTGCCTGTGCTTGTTAACACTCTACATACGACCGCCACCACATTTTGGCATTCCCCTGAAACTGAGGTGCTGGTGCAGAAAACACTGGAGGTGTCTGGCCTTAATCAGATAACCCGCTAAGATAAGTAAGGACCTGGTTAATCATCTTTGGGGTAGGCTAGGGTGGTAATTCCTCATCTTGCACCTGCTCGGTTTTCCCTTCTTCACCATCTCTCGCTACCCCATCAGTCGGTGGAGGAGTCACTGCCCTATTACTAGCTAAACCAGATGTTTGTCCTCTACCCCTAGAGGGCGTTCTCCTGCGACCTCTACCACGGCCTCTTGCCACTGCTCCTCCTCGAGCTACAGTCCCAATGGTTGGCTCAGACGCACCCTGTCTTGCTGGTGTTGATGTTGGCACAATTATTGCTCTAGTTCTAACCATCTGTGAAATAGAGTGAGGATGTCAGATACCAATTTGTATCACCTAGATACCAATTGGATCCAAGTAAAAGCACGAAAGAAAGAAAGAATGGAGTTTTCATAAAGTCCTATAGCCTCTCAAAGAAAAGTAAGGGTGTCCCCCTACCGTTCCTCAAGACTCTACTAGACTCGTTCTTGTGTGATGAGACCAGCAAACCTAACGCTCTGATACCAGGTTTGTCACGACCCAAAATGAGCCACGAGTGGCACCCAGACTTATCCTCCTATGTGAGTGAACCAACAAATCTAAACCCCAACATTTACCAGTAAATCAATTATGAGTAGTAAAAATACTGCGGAAGATTCAAAACTTATTAACGTAATACATAAAATAAACTTCTAAAGTTAAATATTTATTAATCTCCAAATCTGGAAGTCATCACACCAAGAACATCTATCCTCTAATTTTCTAAATCTAAGAGTATTTATGAAGCTAAAATAAGTAAAAAGATGGTCCATGTCCGAACATCAAGACATCAAGACGTCAAGGAGAGAATCCAGCACGAGCTAGGAAAAATAGCTTACCCTGAAATCTGATGTGCTGGAGACTGGCTAGATCTGAGGACGAGTCGAAGTCGATGGCACGCTTGCTGCACTCCACAATTAACAAAGAAGAAAATTACAAGTAGGGGTCAGTACAAGGAACATGTACTGAGTAGGTATCATCGGCCAACTCAAAATAGAAAGCAATATATACTGAATAATAATATAAAATCAACCATAATACTTAACAGGTGGCAATCAACAAGTACAAGAACCATTGGCAACAACACCAAACACACCTATGAGGACTCGAGCCTCTACACCATACTCATTTAGGAAATAGGTTCTTCAAATTTGAGTATATTAACATAATTTAAGATTCATTCTCTTTATTATTATAGTGTCGGAACGTGACACTCTGATCCCATATACTACCGTGTCAGAACGTGACACTCCAATCCAATATTACCGTGTCAGAACGTGACACTCTGATCTATTATTACCGTGTCGGCACGTGACACTTCGATCCATTTACTCATTATTTTATTTCATCAAGTCTTCTTTATGTCAAGGCGTCATCTTAATAGAGAGGATTTAAGATTGAAGATTCAACAGTCTCATCATTTTAATCCACCACAATTACACAATCACAACATCCAAACACACAATTAAGCATATAGAAGACTTTACAATACAACCCAATACATATCAATCGCTATATAGAGTTTATCTATCACATAGAAATAAACCATAACCTACCTCCACCGAAGAATCGTGATCAAGCAAGCCACTTTCCCAATGCCTTTGCTGTCCTCTTCGTTCTCTCTTTCTCGCTTGTTATCCCTCTCTGTTCTTTTTATTTTTCTTCTCCAGATTCTTTTTCTTTTACCCTAATTATCATATAATCCATTATGATAAAAATAACCCACTATTTATTTCCTTATTATCTTCTTTAACCCCCAAGTAAATAAATTATTAAACTTACCCCACTAATTTCATAATTATAATCATGAATAGTTCAAAACACCCATTTAAACTTTTAGCGGAAGTCTGACTAAGTCGGGGTCACGCAGCTTGTGATGGTCCATCATATCTACGACGGTCCGTCCTACAGGTCCGTCACAACGTTCAGAGAGTTAATTTCGATAGTGAGGTTACGCAACTTGTGACGGTCCGTCGTATCTATGACGGTCCATCCTGCAGTTCCGTCATGAAGTTCAGAGAGTCGATCCCAGTACCCAGATTTCAGAGTTGAAGTGTTTTGGAACGAAGACGCTCGATGGACCGTCGTGCCTATGACGGTTCGTCCTACCTGTCGTCGAGGGTAATGAGGAGAGCAGCAGAAGAAATTACACAAGTGTGGGACAACGGAGTCCATCACGGTCCGTCGTGACCATCACGGTCCGTCGCATGATCCGTCGACCCAGTCAAATTTTATCGAAAATGATTCTACTGCTCGAACCGACTAAACAAGTTGTTACACATCAAGACATGAAGAAGAGAATCCAGTCCCAGCTAGGAACAATAGCTCACCCTAAATTCTGATGTGCTGGATACTGGCTAGAGTTGAGGGCGAGTCGAAGTCGATGGTGAACTTGCTGCACTCCACAAAACAACAAGAAGAAAATACAAGTAAGGGTCAGTACAAGGATCATGTAATGAGTAGGTATCATCGGTCAACTCAAAATAGAAAGCAATATATACTGAATAATAATATAAAATCAACCACAATACTTAACAGGTGACAAGAAACAAGTACAAGAAACATTGGCAACACCACCAAGCACACCTATGAGGACTCAAGCCTCCACACCATACTCATTTGGGAAATAGGTTCTTCAAATTTGAGTATATTAACCTAATTCAAGATTCCTTCTCTTTATTATTATCATGTCGGAACGTGACACTCCGATGCCATATACTGTGTCGGACGTGACACTCCGATCCATTAATACGTATCGAAACGTGACACTCCGATCCAATATTACCGTGTCGGAACGTGACACTCCGGTCCAATTATACCATTATTTTATTTCATCAAGTCTTCTTTATGTCAAGGCATCATCTTGATAGAGAGGATTTAAAATTGAAGGTTCAACAATCTCATCATTCTAACCAACCACGACTGCACAATCAAAACATACAATCACACAATCAAGTACATAGAATACTTTACAATACCACCCAATACATATCAATCGCTATTTAGAGTTTATTTATCACATAGAAATAAACCATAACATACCTCCACCGAAGAATTGTGATCAAGCAAGCTACCTCCCTACTGCCTTTGAACCTTTTCAATCTGAAGTTTAAGTCACTTGCTTTCTTCTTCGTTCTCTCTCTCTTGCTCGTTCTCCCTTTTCTGTTCTTTTTATTTTTCTTCTGCAGATTCTTTTTCTTTTACCCTAATTATCATATAATCCATTATGATAAAAGTAACCCACTATTTATTTCTCTATTATCTTCATTAACACCCAAGTAAATAAATTATTGAACTTACCCCACTAATTTCATAATTATAATCATGAATAGTCCAAAACACCCATTTAAATTTTAGCGGAAATCTGACCCAGGGTGGAGTTACGCACCCTGTGACGGTCCGTCGTATCTATGGCGGTCTGTCCTGCAAGTCCGTCAAAAAGTTCAGAGAGTTAAATTCAATAGTGAGGTTACACAACTTGTGACAGTCCGTCGTATCTACGACGGTCCGTGCTACAGTTCCGTCGTGAAGTTCAGAGAGTTGATCCCAGTACCCAAATTTCAGAGTTGAAGTGTTTTGGAACGAAGACCCTCGACGGACCGTCGTGCCTATAACAATTCGTCCTACCTGTCATCGAGGGTAATGAGGAGAGCAGCAGAAGAAACTACACAAGTATGGGACAACAGAGTCCATCATGGTCCGTCGTGACCATGACGGTCCGTCGCGTGATCCGTTGACCCAGTCAGTTTTTATCAAAAATAGTTCTACTGTTCGAACCGACTAAACAGGTTGTTACATAGATACATTAGCAGAAGCTAATATATGTAAATACAATTGTTTACCATAAGAAAAATGAGAAAAGTTAAAAACACCAATAGTAGTAACAGGATTTAATAATGAGGGAAGTATGATCACCTACAAGGCAAAAGATATAAAAATACAAATATGGGATAAAATATTAACTGTAAATGAAATATATAATTTTGAACTAACAACAAAGGATATGTTATTAGGAATGCCATTTTTAGAAAAATTATTTCCACATATAATAACAAAAACACACTGGTGGTTCACAACACCATGTAAACAAAAGATAGGAGCAAGAAGAGTAGGTAACAAAAGAAGAAAAACAACAGAATGGATTAAAGGCAGTGAAAAAATTACACAAAAATTAGAAAATATAAAAGAAGAATACCCTAGAATAAAATTAATTTTATTTTCCTTAGATAAAGTAAAATTAATCCAAGAAAAATTAGAACTATTGTATGACAGAGATCCTTTACAAGGATGGGAAAAACATAAAACAGAAGTGAAAAATGAACTGATTGATGAAAATAGTATAATAACGCAAAAACCATTAAAATATAATTTTAATGATTTGAATGAATTTAAAATAAATATAAGTGAATTAATAAAAAATGGATATATACAAGAAAGTAATAGTAAACATACAAGTCCGGCTTTTATTGTTAATAAATATAGTGAACAAAAAAGAGGAAAAAGTAGAATGGTAATTGATTATAGAAATTTAAATGCAAAAACTAAAACATATAATTATCCAATACCAGATAAAATATTAAAAATAAGACAAATACAGGGATATAATTATTTCAGTAAATTTGATTGTAAATCAGGATTTTATCATTTGAAATTAGAAGAAGAATCTAAAAAAGTTACAGCATTCACAGTACCACAAGGATTTTGCGAATGGAATGTATTACCATTTGGATATAAAAATGCACCAGGTAGATTTCAACATTTTATGGGTAACTATTTTAAAAAACTAGAAAATTGTGTAGTTTACATTGATGATATATTATTATATTCTAAAATTCAAGATGAACACATAAGATTACTAGAAAAATTTATACGTATAATACAACACTCGGCAATAAGTTTAAGCAAAAAGAAAGCAGAAATAATGAAAAAACTAATAGAATTCCTAAGAATATAAATAGATAAAAATGGAATAAAGATGCAAACGCATATAGTACAAAAATAATAACCTCAAATGAACAATTAGATCCAAAAAGCAATTACAATCATTTTAGGATAAGTTAACCAAATAAGGGAATATAAACCAAAATTAGCAGAAAACTTAAAACCATTACAACAAAAACTAAAGAAAGACGTAGAATACCATTTTGATAATAGAGATCAAACACAAATGCAAAGATAAAATTATTATGTAAAACATTACCGAAATTTATATTTTTTGGATGAAGATAAAAAATTTATTTATATAGTAGAAACTGATGCAAGTGAAAAGAGTTATGGAGTAGTATTGAAATATAAATATAATAATAGTAATATAGAATATCACTATAGATATTATTCAGGCACATATACAAATACGGAAATAAAATGGGAAATAAATGGAAAGAATTATTTTCTGTATATAAATGTTTATTAGCATTTGAGCTATATATTGTATATAACAAATTTATTGTAAAAACAGATAATACACAAGTAAAATGGTGGTTAACCAGAAAAATACAAGATTCAGTAAAAACAAAAGAAATTAGAAGATTGGTATTAAATATATTAAACTTTACATTTCCAATTGAAGTTATAAAGACTAACAAGAATGGTGTTGCAGATTACTTATCAAGACAAAGCTACTCAGACTGAGAATAAAAATGAAGATACAATCGAAGAGCTACTCAAAGCCATTACTACAGTTTGTACCAAAGTGGACAGAATGGACAATGAGATACAAAAGCTAAAGGCTAATGAAGATAACCTGAAGTCTAAAGCTAATATAAGTTAGCAGCATGACTATAAAAATGCGGAGCTACGTCGATCGGAAGAAGATAAAATTCCAGAGATAAAAGTAGACGATGGGAAACTCCCTAAAATCCATAACGTTTGTTTAAATACAGCTGCAGGTACAAGCAGGAAAGTAAGTGAGGAATCATGAAATACAAACTTAAACCAGTTATTTATAAAACCATTTACCCAAAACACACAACAACATATACCCACAGAATCGCAAACTTCTACATACGCAGTTAGTATACACAGTGATAAAAAAAGATACAATTATATCACACAATCATACATTGAAAATATATATAAGATCCAAACCTATTTAAATCTCAACCCCAAACCAAAGATCCAAACCAAGACTATATAACCCAGAAATTACAAGGATACAATAGACTTATAGCACAACCAAAAACTAGTGCTAATCAAGTCAAGACATGGTATAGTTATGGATTACGAAGTACAATATATACATACGATGGAGAAGAAATTAGTGGAATAACAGAGTTGTACAAAGCATTTATTACATATAAAAGAGTTACAAAACGAAACTTGTTTTATATAAAATTTTATACAGCACCAGCAGAGGTATTGTATGAAGAAATTAAGTCACAAATTCAAGCTATTATGATAGGATTAATAAAAGATATGATCATACTAGAAGATATTGGACATCAGAACGAAATACCAAAGATATAATTACCAAGTTATTATGTCAATAAAAGAATAATTGGTATATCAACTATCATACAGGAATTAGCAAACAATTATTTAAATGGACACGTTATATGGAGTTATTACGCTAGATATAAAGTTATGATATATTCGAACTCGAGGGAGTTAAGAAGAGAAAATATGGATGAATTCCAGCGATGGATTTTGTCACAATTGAAACCAGAAGAACAACCTACGACAAGAGCATTGAAAAAGGAATTTATTTTAGAAGACTTATTAATCAGATATTGCAAACTTATTGGACACAAATATCCAGATCACAGATGCTCCAAATGCAATGGAGAAGATAACGCTATACCAGATATTGATTTGGATTGAGGATAAGGAGATAAAGATGCAAGAAAAGATGAGGATGAAGAAAAGAAAAAAAGTTATGGCAGATAAAGAAAAAATGACAAAAGAAAAAAGAGACATAAAGATAGAAAAGGTGGAAGACAAAGAGATAGAAATCTTTGAAAAAATGTAAAAATAAAGAGATAAGATTCCTTTGTACAGTAAATAACTTTTGCTTTTTTGAAAGGCCAATGTGTATAGCTGGCCATTTGTAAAGTTTTGTTTAAAAAGTCGTAAAGTATACAGTAGACGCACCTATGTGCAGGCTTAGGATTTAGTATATATAGATTGCCAAATTGTAAATGAAAGGCAGGCACTGCAAAATTAAAGTTCAAATTAATAAACCCTCTCTCAAAATACAACACTCTCTCAAAGATATAAACTAAGAAAAACATATGGAAAAATTTGAAATACAATCAGATATCTCAGATAGCATGACAAATCAAGAGGCAAAGGTATATTGTGTATTAGATATGAGAACTTATTTCATATATTCCTGAATATCATACATATGATTGATTAAATTTATGTTAGTTATTATACACTAGAAATATTTGAATCATGAATTCTAGTTTGCTAGTAACGGGAAACAGGGAAAAAACTGCTAGACTATTCCATCCCACAGTGGAAACCGGTAGGCGAGGGATGCCGTTAGGGGAGTACACAAGGTTAAGGCGCTGATAAGCAGTAATTATCCGCTAAAGTACTATGCTAGTAGTGACCGGAAAACATGATAACGATACTCTAGTTTATAATAAACTAATATGAATTTAATTAGATTATGATATGGTAGGAAGGAATAACTGAAGAAAAATCTGCATAATAAAAAATAAACATGTTTACAATGTATGATGAAATAAAAAGCTATAAAACTTTGATTTTATATATACTTAAAAATATAGAAATTGATGACATAAAAAGAGTTATATGGGAAAAAATATTTGAATATGATTTAGAAGATATATTAAATCAAGAATGGTATGAAATAAATTCACAATAATTAGAAGTAGAAAGAATAGATATATACGATTTAGAAATAAATTCATATTAAAATGAACTATGACTATTTAGAATATTGTATAAAAACTACAGAAAATATAACATTATTAGAACAATTAGTACAAGAAAATATTCTTCATTACATTTCATCTGTTTTAAAATGCATGAAAAATTAAAACTTTTTATACACATTGAGGTATACATAGACCTCTCGCTTACAAATCATATATACATATCGATTTCACTTAGACTTCTCGCATAAAAATCTTACATAGGATTCTCGTTTAGACAATGTGCATAACATATAGGTATTTAGTCTAATATATTGTCTCACATTAAGCCATCTAAACTAGAGTACAACATTTGGGCATAGCCCATACTTCATTACAACAAAAGCCACATATTGGCTTATACAATAATAGTCTTCAAATGAAAGAGAACGAAACTAAATGTCTTTAGACAATAACAACATCAAGTATCTAGGTGACCTACAAAACAATTGGGGAATATCCAAGTAGTCTTGCAATCTTCCTTCTAACTTCAACAGACCGAACCTATTTTGTCGTAGAGATATAATAGAAATGGGTTAGTACATCCACTTGTACTAAGTATGGAAACATATGCACATATAATGTTCGAAATCATGCTTAAAGGGACATTTGTTCAAAACCATGCCAAGTTACTTTAAAAAGTCTAATGCACATCCAAGAAGACATAAAAGACAATGACCATGTATTCCTTCACACAAGATCATATGCAACACAAGACCATATCAAGTAGAGTCAAGTTAAAATGTGTAGTAGAATATTAGAACCCATAACCAAAGCACCTCCAACATCATGTTATAACAACAAAGCATGTATTAGAGTACATAGCATTACAACATATGCAAGGACCTTACTCATAACCCCAAGCTTACAAGTGCAATGACCAAGTGATGTCCAAAACCCCACTCAACCAAGTAAACCAAACAAACGATCACAAGTAATGTCTAACATCATATAAATTAGCATCATGAGTAATCATTATCATCATATTTAGTAATATAAACCAATGACATGTTTATAAGTGAAACTAATATCATATGAGTTCATAAACATGTAAAGTCAACATATTTTCCTTGAAGGACAACTACTGCAATATATATTTAGAGTCTCATACCCTTACATAGACTAAGTCAAACTCCTCAAGTAAACCTAGTTAGTGTTCACTTTATTACTTCATTCCACTTTCTGGAGCAATTTCCCTAACCGACATAAACCACATGAGCTATGTCATGAAATTATACACCAAAAGAAGGTGGACTACTTGCCAAGGTAGTACCAAAAGATGAACATAGCATTATAGGTGGATCCAGTAGCTAGTATGCCTATGGGGGCAACATAGTTCAAGAACTAGAAGACATGCTCGAGACCCTCTTTATGCACCATGGCATTGTAATCTCTATCTCATGAGAACCATTGTGAACCTACCTTCCCACATTGGGTAGGGATACTCTCTCATAACTAGTTCACTCGGTGCTAAGCTAAAGTCTCTTTTTGAAATATCTTTAGGCCTTTATAAATGATAGATTAGTATAGGTCATAAAGTACTATCCCCTTGTATATAATAATCATTAGATCATTTGGAATTTCATGAGAACTTCCTTTCAAAACAATCCTCATTTGTGAGATTAGAACATTATCATAATCATGTCATAGTAAGAAATATAAGTGATTCACAATCAACCTTATATCATCATACCTTAATCATTGTAACGACCTGTTTAGTCGTTTTGAGCAGCAGACTTTATTTCTGGAAAAACTGGCAGAAGCGACGGACCGTCATGGGCACGACGAACCGTTGCAGGGTCTCGTTTCAAAACACTTAGAAAATCTGAAATTGGTTACTGAAAATCGACTCTCTGAACTTCGTGACGGAATGGCAGGACGGACCGTCACAGGCGTGACGGACCGTCATAGATTGTTCAGTGGAAATTGACTCTCTGACCCTTGCGACGACCTGCAGGACGGACCGTCGCAGGCGCGACGGCCCATCACAGCCTGCGTAATCCCAGTGGGAGTCGGATTTCTGGTTAAGTTTTAAGGGACGTTTTTGACTATTCTTGCCTTAATTATAAAGTTCGTGGGTTTATATTAATAACTCAAATTCTTGGGGGTTAAAAGAGGTAACCCTAAGTAAATTAGTGGGGTATTATTGCCATCTTTTATTCTTAATTATATACTAATTAGGGTAAAAGAAAGAGGGTTTGAATAAAAAAATAAAAAGAACAAGAAGGGAGAGAGAGAAACGATCGAGAAGAAGAGGAAAACACCAAGCTTTGAGGATTAACTTGCTTGATTTCAATTCTTCGGTGGAGGTAGGTTATGGTTTCATGCTTTCATAAGTAAACTCTTAATAGTGAATGATATGTATTGGTAGTATTGTAAACCCTACTATATGCTTAATGGTAGGTTTGCATGAATATGATTATGTGATTGTGATAAGATAAGCATGATGAAAATATTGAATCCCAAATCTTGAAAAGAAACTTTAATATACATTATTAATGATGATGCCTTGGTATAGAAGAAGGCTTGATGAATTAAAGTAATGGGATTGATGATGCCTTGGAATAGAGAAGGCTTGATGATTTACAGAATGATATTAGTGGATCGGAGTGTCACGTTCCGACACATAGAATTAGGGATCGGAGTGTCACGTACCGACAAATGTAGGGGATCGGAGTGTCACGTTCCGACACATGTAGGGGATCGGAGTGTCACGTTCTGACACATGTAGGGGATCGGAGTGTCACGTACCAACACATAGAATTAGGGGATCGGAGTGTCACGTTCCGACACATGTAGGGGATCGGAGTGTCATGTTCCGACACATGTAGGGGATCAGAGTGTCACGTTCTGACACATAGAATTAGGGGATCGGAGTGTCACGTAACGACACATAGCAGTAGGGGATCGGAGTGTCACGTACCGACACAAGAGGAAGAAAGATAATGAATCTTGAAAGATGATAATATACTCAACTTAATAAACTTAATTCCCAAATGAATATGGTGTTGAGGCTTGAGCCCTCATGGATGAACTTGATGGTACTTATTGATGATTATAGTACTTGTTGTTGCTACATGTTGAGTTTTATAGTTGATTTACGATAATATTTGATATATACTGTTCCCTATTTTGAGTTGGCCGATGATATCTACTCAGTACCCGTGTTTCGTACTAACCCCTACTTTTATGTTTTCTTCTTGTTATTTGTGGAGTGCAGCAAACGTGCCGTCATCTTCGACTCAACAGTAACTCAAGCCAGTCTTCGTCACACCGGATCTTCAGGGTGAGCTAACGCTTCTAGCTTGGACTGGATCTTCTCCTTCATGTCTTGATGCCTTGAACTTCCGGCATGGACTAGCTTCTTATGTATTTTTAGCTTTTTAGATACTCTTAGTTTAGTAATTTAAAGGTAGATGTTCTTGTGATGATTACTTCCAGATTTTGGGAATAATAATAGTTATTGATTTTATTAATGAGTTTAAGTCTTCCGCATTACTTTCTGTTGATATTATATTGAAATGTTAAGGTTAGATTTGGTTGGTTCGCTCACATAGGAGGGTAAGTGTGGGTGTCAGTCGCGGCCCGGATTTGGGTCGTGACAAACTTGGTATCAGAGCATTAGGTTTGTTGGTCTCATCACACAAGAACAGGTCTAGTAGAGTCTTAAGGAACGGTAGGGGGACGCCTTTACTTTTCCTTGAGAGGCTATAAGACTTTAGGAAAATTTTACTCTTTCATTCTTTCTTTCGTGCTACTACTTGAGTCCAATTGGTATCTAGGCGATACGAATTGGTATCTGACCATCTTCACTCTCTTTCGCAGATGGTTAGAACTAGAGCAACGACTACGCCAACACCAACACCGGCCAGACAAGAAACAACTGAGCCAGCCACTGGGGCTGTGGCTCGAGGAAGAACAGCGGCAAGGGGCCGTGGTAGAGGTCGTGGGAAGACGTCCTCTAGGGGAAGAGGACGAGCGCCTAGCCCATCTGATACTAGGGCAGTGACTCCTCCACCGACTGAGGAAGTAATAAGAGAAGGGGAGGATGGGGAAACTGAACAAGTGCAAAATGAGGAAATGCCACCCCAACCTACCCCAGAGATGATCAATCAGGTTCTGGCTTATCTTAGCGGGTTATCTGATCAGGGCCAGACACCCCCGGTGTTTTCTGCACCAGCACCTCAGGCTCCGGAGGTACAACATGCGGCTACTATGGCTCCCCGCATGGATGTCCCATTGGAAATAGGCACGTTTCCACGTCTGACTACTGGGCCTATAATGACAAATGATCAGCATGAACTTTTCAGTAAGTTCTTGAAATTGAAACCTCCAGTCTTCAAGGGTGCGGAATCTGAGGATGCTTACGATTTTCTGGTTGACTGTCATGAGCTACTACACAAGATGGGTATAGTAGAACGGTTTGGTGTTGAATTCGTGAGTTATCAGTTTCAAGGGAACGCCAAAATGTGGTGGCGGTCACATATTGAGTGTCAACCAACAGAGGCACCACCTATGACTTGGGCCTCATTCTCTAGCTTGTTTATGGAGAAGTATATCCCTCGGACTTTGAGGGATAGGAAAAGGGATGAGTTCCTGAGCCTAGAGCAAGGTAGGATGTCGGTTAATGCTTATAAGTCTAAGTTTCGTGCACTATCCAGATATGCCACTCAACTCTGTTTCAGTCCTCAAGAGCAGATTCACCGGTTTGTGAAGGGGTTGAGGTCAGAATTGCGGATTTCGGCCTTACAGATAGCGGCAACGGCAAAATCCTTCCAAGAAGTGGTAGACTTTGTGATAGAAGTGGAAGGAGTGAAGCCAGACGACTTCACCACAACATCGACATCAAAAAGGTTTCGGAAGGGAGGTGAATTTAATGGTTCTTACACTAGAGGACAGGGTTCGGGAAGTTACTCAGTCCGACCAATTCAGTCTTCACTACAGACTGTAGTTGGGGGACCACCTCAGACCGGTCAACACTTCTCCGAGGGGCCTATGCTTGACTCCAGAGAATGTTATGGATGTGGGGAGATTGGACATATTAGGAAAAATTGTCCCAGACAAAGTTGTAGACCCCCAATAGCTAGAGGTAGAGGTGGTCATGGTAGAGGCCGTTATTTTGGAGGACGTGGTGGTCGAGGTAATGGTGGTCACCAAAACGGCAGAGGTAATGGGAAAACTGGGGCCACTACATCACAACATGGTAGGGGCAACTGACAGACGAACGATAGGGCCCATTGTTACGTTTTCCCTGGGCGGTCTGAAGCGGAGGCATCTGATGCTGTCATCACAGGTAATCTTTTGGTTTGTGATTGCATGGCTTCTGTATTATTTGATCCCGGATCCACATTTTCTTATGTATCTTCCGCATTTGCTAATGGTATTAATTTACATTGTGAATTGCTTGACATACCTATTCGTGTTTCTACTCCGGTGGGTGAGTCTGTGATAGTTGAAAAGGTGTATAGGTCTTGTTTGGTGAACTTTGTGGGGAGCAACACTTATGTAGATTTGGTTATCTTAGAAATGGATGATTTTGATGTAATTCTGGGTATGACTTGGCTTTCTCCGCAATTTGCGATCTTGGATTGTAAAGCTAAAACGGTGACGTTAGCCAAGCCTGGGACAGATCCGTTAGTGTGGGAGGGTGACTACACTTCCAATCCGGTGTGTATCATCTCCTTTCTTCGTGCTAAGAAAATGGTTAGTAAAGGGTGTTTAGCTTTCTTGGCACATCTCAAGGATGACACTACCCAAGTGCCTTCGATTGAGTCGGTTTCAGTAGTCCGTGAGTTTCTGGATGTGTTCCCTGCAGATCTTCCTGGTATGCCACCAGATAGGGATATTGACTTCTGTATCGATCTTGAACCGGGCACACGCCCCATTTCGATACCCCCTTATAGAATGGCCCCCGCAGAGTTAAGAGAGTTAAAGGCACAACTGCAAGAGTTATTGAACAAGGGCTTCATTAGGCCAAGTGCATCCCCTTGGGGTGCTCCGGTTTTGTTTGTGAAGAAGAAGGATGGGAGTTTTCGAATGTGTATAGACTACAGACAACTAAACAACGTAACCATAAAGAACAAGTATCCTCTTCCCCGCATTAATGACTTGTTCGATCAGTTACAAGGTGCTTGTGTCTTCTCTAAGATTGACTTGAGATCCGGTTATCATCAATTGAAAATACGGGCAACGGATGTGCCAAAGACTGCTTTCGAACGAGGTATGGGCATTACGAATTTGTAGTGATGTCTTTTGGTCTTACGAATGCCCCTGCTGCGTTCATGAGCTTGATGAACGGGATTTTTAAGCCATATTTGGACCTCTTCGTGATCATATTTATTGATGATATACTGGTATACTCAAAGAGCAAGAAGGAACATGAAGAGCATTTGAGAATGGTATTGGAAAGGTTGAGGGAGAAAAAGTTTTATGCCAAGTTCTCTAAGTGTGAGTTTTGGCTAGATCTTGGGACACGTGGTTTCTAAGGATGGAGTGATGGTGGATCCTTCTAAGATTGAGACAGTGAAGAATTGGGTAAGACCTACTAATGTGTCAGAAATAAGGAGCTTTGTTGGGTTAGCTAGCTACTACCGCCGATTTGTCAAGGGATTCTCTTCTATTGCTTCCCAATTGACGAACTTGACTAAGTAGAATGTTCCATTTGTATGGTCGGACGAATGTGAGGAAAGCTTTCAGAATCTCAAGACTTTGTTGACTACCGCACCTATCCTTACCTTGCCAGTAGAGGGTAAGAACTTCATTGTTTATTGTGATGCATCCTATTCTGGTTTGGGTGCAGTACTAGTGCAAGAGAAAAGTGTGATTGCTTATGCTTCAAGACAATTAAAAGTGCATGAACGTAACTATCCCACTCATGATTTGGAATTGGCTGTGGTAGTGTTTGCATTAAAGCAATGGAGACACTATTTATATGGGGTTAAGTGTGAGATCTATACGGATCATCGTAGCCTTCAGTATGTCTTTACTCAAAAAGATTTGAACTGACAGAGGAGATGGATGGAGTTACTAAAGGACTACGATATCACTATCTTGTATCATCCGGGGAAGGCGAATGTTGTAGCGGATGCTTTAAGTAGGAAGGCGGGAAGCATGGGAAGTCTAGCTCACTTGCAAGCTTCTAGACGCCCATTGGCTAGAGAGGTTCAGACTCTAGCTAATGACTTGATGAAATTAGAAGTAAATGAGAAGGGAGGATTGTTGGCTTCTGTGGAGGCAAGATCTTCCTTTCTTGACAAGATTAAGGGAAGACAGTTCGATGATGAGAAACTGCGCAGAATTCAAGATAAGGTATTGCGAGGAGAGGCTAAGGAAGCACAAATCGATGAGGAAGGTGTTTTGAGGATCAAGGTAAGGGTATGCGTACCCCGCGTCGATGATTTGATCAATACTATTCTGACAGAGGCTCATAGTTTGAGGTATTCGATACATCCGGGTGCAACCAAGATGTACCGTGACCTAAAGCAACACTTTTGGTGGAGTAGAATGAAGCGTGACATTGTGGATTTTATTGCCAAATGTCCAAACTGTCAACAAGTAAAGTATGAACACCAAAGGCCCGGAGGAACACTTCAGAGAATGCCCATTCCGGAATGGAAGTGGGAAAGAATTGCAATGGATTTTGTGGTTGGTCTTCCGAAGACAATGGGTAAGTATGACTCCATTTGGGTGATTGTTGATAGGTTAACTAAATCTGCTCATTTTATTCCGGTCAAGGTGACTTACAATGCAGAAAAGTTAGCCAAACTTTACATCTCGGAAGTGGTGCGATTGCATGGGGTTCCACTATCCATCATATCAGATAGAGGTACGCAGTTCACTTCTAAGTTTTGGAAAACATTGCATGCGGAATTGGGTACTAGGTTGGACCTTAGTACTGCGTTCCATCCTCAGACCGATGGTCAGTCTGAGAGAACGATTCAAGTGTTTGAAGATATGCTTCATGCATGTGTGATAGAGTTTGGTGGCCATTGGGATAGCTTCTTACCCTTAGCGAAGTTTTCATACAATAATAGCTATCACTCAAGCATTGATATGGCTCCATTTGAAGCATTGTATGGTAGGAGATGTAGGTCTCCCATTGGTTGGTTTGATGCATTTGAAGTTAGGCCTTGGGGTACTGACCTTTTGAGGGATTCGATAGAGAAAGTGAAGTCTATTCAAGAAAAGCTTCTAGCGGCGCAAAGTAGACAAAAAGAATATGCAGATCGAAAGGTTAGAGACTTAGAGTTCATGGAGGGTGAACAAGTCTTGTTGAAAGTTTCACCAATGAAAGGGGTGATGCGGTTTGGAAAAAGGGATAAACTAAGTCCAAGGTACATTGGACCATTTGAAGTACTTAAGCGAGTAGGAGAGGTGGCTTATGAGTTAGCCTTGCCTCCAGGGCTGTCCGGAGTACATCCGGTATTTCATGTGTCTATGTTGAAAAGATATCATGGGAATGGAAATTACATTATCCGTTGGGATTCAGTTTTGCTTGATGAGAACTTGTCTTATGAGGAGGAGCCTGTTGCTATTTTTAGATAGAGAAGTTCGCAAGTTGAGGTCAAGAGAGATTGCATCCATCAAGGTGCAATGGAAGAATCGACCGGTTGAAGAAGCCACTTGGGAGAAGGAGGCAGATATGCAAGAAAGATACCCACATCTGTTTAAAGATTCAGGTACTCCTTCTCGCCCTTGCTTTTCTTCTTGTGATCGTTCGGGGACGAAAGATGGGTAAATTGGCATCTATTGTAACGACCTGTTTAGTCGTTTTGAGCAGCAGACTTTATTTCTGGAAAAACTGGCAGAAGCGACGGACCCCACGACGGACCGTCATGGGCACGACGGACCGTCATGGGCACGACGGACCGTCGCAGGGTCTCGTTTCAAAACACTTAGAAAATATGAAATTGGGTACTGAAAATCGACTCTCTGAACTTCGTGACAGAATGGCAGGACGGACCGTCACAGGCGTGACGGACCGTCATAGATTGTTCAGTGGAAATTGACTCTCTGACCCTTGCGACGACCTGCAGGACGGACCGTCGCAGGCGCGACGGCCCGTCACAGCTTGCGTAATCCCAGTGGGAGTCGGATTTTTGGTTAAGTTTTAAGGGTCCAATGTAACCTTTAGGGATAAGTACCTTTCATGTGTTGAGATGTGGTGTTAATTAGCTATCCCTTAATCTATAGTAAATGAATGTGTAAGACTTAGTGAGGGATTTATGCTTAGCACCGAGAGGATATGAAGCAGAGGTGATTACTGGTTGTGAGTAGTTATGTTGTACCTAATGTACCTCTTGATATGAATACTCCTCATGAGTAGAGAGTAAGTTACTTATAAGCAATCTCCTAATCCCTTAATTATGTGTCCTTCTAAAAGATTGACCCTACCATAGGGAAGTGGGGATCCCTCATCCGATAAAGGATAATATCAAGATTCTGTGTCTAGCTCTCATGGTCTATGTCGGTTAAAGTCATCCCCCCACAAAAGAATGTAACGAACTTAGTCTCCTAAATAGTGTACTACTTAGGGTATGTCATGGTATAGGAAGCTATTTATTCATTAAACAAGTAGCCACTTGAAAGGGGAGTCTTGGTGTGTCTTTATATGAAATGAGTGTGTCATAATGAAATGAAAGTGAAGACATGTGATTTAATGTCTGATGTTAACAAATCATGTTAATATTATGTATTGTATAATGAAGTTAATTAATGACTAATGTTGTGTACCTAATCTCAATTGTGATGGCTTATACTTGATGAAGGTATTTAATTGAAGTGTTGGTTGTGATTAGATTATATAGGTGATGGTATGATGAATGTAATTGAAATGTCTTGACAATATGGTTTGTGATATTAAGTTTGTCACGACCCAAATCCGGGCCGCGACTGGCACCCACACTTACCCTCCTATGTGAGCGAACCAACCAAATCTAACCTTAACATTTCAATATAATATCAACAGAAAGTAATGCGGAAGACTTAAACTCATTAATAAAATCAATAACTATTATTATTCCCAAAATCTGGAAGTCATCATCATAAGAACATCTACCTTTAAATTACAAAACTAAGAGTATCTAAAAAGCTAAAAATACATAAGAAGCTAGTCCATGCAGGAAGTTCAAGGCATCAAGACATGAAGGAGAAGATCCAGTCCAAGCTAGAAGCGTTAGCTCACCCTGAAGATCCGGTGTGACGAAGACTGGCTTGAGTTACTGTTGAGTCGAAGATGACGGCACGTTTGCTGCACTCCACAAATAACAAGAAGAAAACATAAAAGTAGGGGTCAGTACGAAACACGGGTACTGAGTAGATATCATCGGCCAACTCAAAATAGGGAACAGTATATATCAAATATTATCGTAAATCAACTATAAAACTCAACATGTAGCAACAACAAGTACTATAATCATCAATAAGTACCATCAAGTTCATCCATGAGGGCTCAAGCCTCAACACCATACTCATTTGGAAATTAAGTTTATTAAGTTGAGTATATTATCATCTTTCAAGATTCATTATCTTTCTTCCTCTTGTGTCGGTACGTGACACTCCGATCCCCTACTGCTATGTGTCGGTACGTGACACTCCGATCCCCTAATTCTATGTGTCAGAACGTGACACTCCGATCCCTTACATGTGTCGGAACGTGACACTCCGATCCCCTACATGTGTCGAAACGTGACACTCCGATCCCCTAATTCTATGTGTCGGTACGTGACACTCCGATCCCCTACATATGTCGGAACGTGACACTCCGATCCCCTACATGTGTCGGAACGTGACACTCCGATCCCCTACATGTGTCGGTACGTGACACTCCGATCCCCTAATTCTATGTGTCGGAACGTGACACTCCGATCCACTAATATCATTCTGTAAATCATCAAGCCTTCTCTATTCCAAGGCATCATCATTAATAATGTATATTAAAGTTTCTTTTCAAGATTTGGGATTCAATATTTTCATCATGCTTATCTTATCACAATCACATAATCATATTCATGCAAACATACCATTAAGCATATAGTAGGGTTTACAATACTACCAATACATATTGATTTTTTCTATCATTATCTGTTTTGACTAGTTGTGATAGTTCATATTCTATATATAAAGATCTTAATTTTTTCCATATTTTTCTTATCTTTTTATCTATCTTAGTTCTTTTTATTTTAGTATTTTTATTTTTATTCATCATAACTTTTTATATAATATTTTAAAAAGCCTACTTAATTTATCTGGATATCTAATCTTTTTTAACCTGTAATTCCTACCATATCGTCTTAGCCAATATTCAGTCATATTTAATCTTCAATATCTAAATCATCATATAAATCATACATATCATAATAAAGCTCATCTTGTATACTTTGTATGGTTAACTCAGTCCAACCTTGGGTTAATTGGTGTCATTGAGGGATCATCACACTAGCTCTTTAAAATCATATAACTAGCATATGAGTTCAAATGTCTCTCGGATGAGAAAAAGAAAAGAGTTGAGCAAGACATCTTAGCTGACTTCAAAGGCGCATTCGTAAAAATTCACAAAGGTTTTGACCATGATTTTCACATATATTGTAATTCTTGGAGTCTGCTTCGCAACGTAAAATTGGCTTGTGATTCAGAGGTTTCTATGCCAAGTTATGGAGTTTCTACCATGACCACTCAAACCTGCGAAATAGACCATCGGATTGCAAAATTAAACTTAGAATACATATTTGTAAAAATCCATACAAGTTTTGGCCGTGATTTTTACACATAGTGTAGTTTTTTTTACTTTTTTTTCCATCGGAAAAAGAAAATCGCAATTTCAATACTCCTACTTTGAGTTGTGAGTTTTATAGTACAGACACGCCAAGCTGAAAGTCGAGAAGTATAAAATTTTAAGTTGATTTCGAAGTGACAAGTTTATTCCACCAATGCTGCAAGAAAGGTTAATTCTTCAAGTAGTGTCTCGCCAAGTCTCCAACGAAAGCTAAAGAAGTCGATTTTCTCATCCAAATCTGCGATAAAGGTTTAAGCTGAAACACTAAATGATTGTTTGCCAAATCCTCGTTTGCAAAGGTAGATGTCGCGCTAAATTGTAATATGCGAAAAACTACAATCAGAAGTGTAGGTAAATCATGTTATCCTTTGCAATTAGAATGTTATTTACATATTCTTGATAAGATGTCGAGATTGGTGACACTCCTTTGGAAACCTGAAACAAAAAAGGAATAAAAATTGGAGTCATCAGTGCCAATTGCACGAAGTTTTCAATTTTTCTTGGTTGATATACTTATGATAACACATGTAGTAAGTGCATGACCCTTCAATATGACATGACAAACATGAGCAGCAGCAAAATAATCTTGTTCGACATAGCGGTGCCAATAGCACGAAGTTTAGAATTACGGTCAAATTGGATCTTGAAAATTAATCTCCCCTATTTAAGAAACATTTCAATGAAAAATAAAGATGCAAAACCACAACCATTACCTGCAAGAAAGAGAAACCAGAGAAATCCAAAAGATGCAAATCCTTAAGGGGAAATTCCAGATTTGATGACCAACTTCAAAATTTGATTCCCGTCGATCGGGAAGGATTTTAACGTTCATTATTGGATATGTCGTATAACCAAAAGTCTAGTTTAATCAGAATCAAGTGTCTAATCATTTGAATACTCCTACATAAAGAAAGTGATGTTTTGGAGAGATTGTGCATAGCCGTGAGAAGAATGTCTAGATTTGGGGTTCAACTTCCGAAATTGATTCCTGTCGATCCGAAAGGTTTGTAACTGTGATATTTGTATATGTTGTAGTTCTCAAAGTAAATTTTCTCTAGAATTAATCCGCTCATTGTTTGAATGTTCATACACCAAGAAAATATTTTTTTAGCGAGATCGCGCATAGCCGTGAGCAGAAGGTCCAAATTTAGGGTCCAACTTCTAGAATTTATTCCCGTCAATCAAAAAGGTTTCAAACTGTGGTTTTTATGTATATCGTAGTACTTGAAGTCGAATTTCTCCAAAATCAAGTTGCTCAGCGTTTGAATGTCCCTACACCAAGAAACTGAAGTTTTGGCGAGATTGCGCATAGCTGTGAGAAGAACGTCCAGATTTCGGGTCCAACTTCAAGAATTGAATTCCGTCGATACAAAAGGTGCTTAACTGTGATTTTTGGATATGTCGTACTACTCGAAGTCTAGTTTATCCAGAACCAATCTGCTCATCTTTTGATTGTTCCTACACCAAGAAACTTATGTTTTGGCGAGATCGTGCATAGCTGTGAGAAGAACTGACATATTTGAGATCCAACTTCAAAAATAGATCCCCGACAATATGGAAGGTTTTTAAGGCTTATTTTTGATAGGCCGCAGCAATACGAATCTTGATTCTTCAAAACCAAGCCTCTCATCCTTTGGCCATTTCTACATTAAGAAAATAAAATTTTGTTGGGACTGCACGAGAGTGGAGCTCGACTTTGATTTGGTTAGAAGAATTATTTTTCCAATGATTCTTTGATCAATCCTTTGTAGATGGGAGATTCTTATATAGAAGTTTCTTTTGAATAATTGTTATTTCTTGTACAAGAAAATTTTTGGTAAAATTGAAAGAATCGAATCATATCAATCCTACCATCTAAATTAAAGTTGCTAGCACTCAAAAGAATAATAAGTCTTGAGATGTCAAGAATGATTCTTACAAAATCAAACAACGGAAAGTCAATATTCCTTTTATTTGACTAAAGATCCAATCATTCTTCTTGTTCTTCTCACACCTTGCAAGGAAGATCACACAATGTTACTACTCACTAGATCTATCTATTTAAAATCAATATAGAGCGTCCACGGGGTTGTCAAGAAAGAATGTTTAAACAAAAAAAAATTGAGATCACTACAATGCCTTCATAAAGACTTCAACTTTCATCGTCAAATTCGACAAGCCTACACGTTGACACGTCTAAAAAAATACACATACATGAATACTTCAAGTCTTGTCACCAAGTGTTGCAAACCTTCATTTCAACAAGGCTAGAAGTAGGGGGCATCTGTAGACCCACAGTTGTAGTCCCAGTCAAATGCAAGAACGAATTAAAATGAGCCAACTATCAAAATGACATCATTTGGCTAATCACAAACAACCTTGTCCACTCCCTACAACTATAAATAGGGGATAGACATGACATTCAAAGGAGATCTAGAAAACACTTCAACAAGGACTCTGCAATTGGAGAAAGCTATAACATCAATGACATAACTCTTCGAAAGAGTGATTAAAAGAGTTCTTTCCGGAGATCAACTTGCAACGACGAAGCTCTTTCCGACGTTCATGGAGATCAAATACATCCCCACGAGGTCTACATATGCTACAACATCAACTACATAGCTCTTCAAAGGATTGATCAACGTAGCTCTTCCCAAAGATCAACTTGAAATGACGAAGTGCTTTCTGACATTCTTGGAGATCAAATACATCTCAAGGAGGTCTACATCGTCCTATGTTCGAGAAATACACACATAATTAGTTATCAATTTTTGTGTATGGGGAAATATGATTGCTCAACAACCTTAATTCCTAATGGGTAGGCTTGATCAATCACCAAATCAATAGGCATTGCACGATCCCAAATTGTCTATCATAGGTTTTTTTTCAAACCTCATATTCATGCTATACAAACCAATCTAATAACTCAACATAGATTTCTTTTAAATCAAATAAAAAAATTCAAATATTATTTTCCATCAAAAGATAATGTTACTATGCTGACATGAAGTTTTATTGATATAATGTTTAATTTCATATGCTCGTTCAAATTTTGAAAACGAACAGTCTTAATCATTTTGTGTTTCGCTCTTGGGTCACCTCTTAAAATTAAGATGTGTTAATCTTAATGGAAAGAAATAACTGATTGAAGTTCTTTCAAGTGGTTTATGAGATATTATATAATAATGTAAAAATATAAATTTATGTTGGAAAAAAAGTAAATTAAATTAAGTCGAAGAGCCCATTTTGGACTTAAAAGTATCTTTTAAGTCAAAAATAAAAAACAAACAAACTGAAATGACTTTTAAATTTTAAAAAATAAAAAGTAGGGAAAACCTACTTTTGATTTCCGACTTATTTTAAGTCATTTTTTTACCTTGTCAAACACTTCAAAACTTATTTTAAGTTATTTTAAACTTATTCTATGGCATTTTAAACTTATTTTAAGTTATTTTTTTATATTTGTCAAACACTTGCCCAAGTCGAAAACTGACTTAAAAGAAGATTTGACCGACTTTTATGCCAATTTAAACGACTCGAAGAGCCTGTTGTGGATGAGATTTTAAGCTGGTCAAACTGTCTTAAAAGTTAGTTTTTGACTATTAGAGTATTTAACAATTATCAAGGTACTTATTTTAAGTCAAAAGCTAAAAACTAGGTTAAGGTATTTTTTTTAGAACTTAAAAACTATTTTATGTTGACCAAGTATATTAGCTTTTTGTCTTTTATTATTATTATTTATTATTATTATTATTATTATTATTATTATTATTATTATTATTATAAGTTGCGCATATAAAATTAACTTACTAAATAATGAATTTATATTTCTCTTATAAATAATTTGTGATGATAAAGAAAATGTGAATGACAGGAAAATATAGTTACTTATGGATGTAAAATATAAAATAATTTTAAGGTATTTTAGAAATTTTGATAAAAAGTGTTTTTACCAACTCTTATTTGCTAAACACATGAAGAATTTTTTTTCAATCCTACAACTCTTCTATTCAAATATATAACTACTTATTTTTTAAAATAAATTTTAATACTTTAAAAATTACTTTTTAATTTTTTTTTTAAGTGGATCCAAATGGATCGAAGTTTAAACAAAATAAAAAGGGCAATTGGGTAGAATATTGGGGACTGAAACCCGAGAGTGAGCTTTAACAACGCATTGGCTCTTTTCTTGTTCCAAATTCAAACCGAAGCAGTAGCAGTAGGGCCATTTTTAAAGCCTCAAAACTTTTTTCCTTCTTGCCGTTGTCGTACGGCAGAGGTTTTGTGCCCTAACGTACAACTGAGGATAGGGATCTCCGCAGCTTACAGGTATGAAATCTCGAAATTCAAACACTGTTTCATCTTCTGGTTTACCAAATTTTGCAAAGTATTTTACTTGTATTTGTGATGTGAGAATCAATAGAACGCCCATTGATGTGCATCTGTGAAGAGTTTTTAATATAAGTAAAGATCAATCTCTGTGTGTATGTGTATGGAAGAAAATGTGTTTACTTCGCTAATAATTTTTTCTTTATCTTACGTCAGTTTTCAGGCAGAAAGAAAAGTATTTCTTCCGTCTCGAGGATACTAGAAGTTGACTTCGAACACACTTAGGAGTTGTCAAATTTCTCACTGCTGATTTATTATAAAAGTTATTTATTTGGGTAAGTGGGGTGCAAGGACAGACGTATTGTTCATCAGCTTCATACCTGTCTCAGTTTTGAATATGATTGACATGACATGGCTTAGCGCCATGTTACTTGGAGCAGGATGCCTTGCTTTGGGTTATATTATTGGGATGCGACATTCTTCTCGCACTTTTCTCTCAAACAGAGCATCTGGTGATACCGAAACTTTAATTGATGGGAAAAAGAGAAAAGGGGCCAAGCAACCTTTTGAAGTAGAAAGGCTGGCTGAGATCCTTGAAGATTTTAAAATGGTTTCTCTCTTTTCCTCAATATTTATGTTAGTGTATAATGATACTAGATTTATAAGATTAAGGATAAATAATTATTGTGTTACTGTGTGCAGGTTTTAGTGGTCAGGAATGACTTGAAGATGGGAAAAGGGAAAATAGCTGCACAATGCAGGTAATTGAGTAATTCTTTCCTTAGCTATTTTAATTGCCTTTGCTGGTTTATAGGTATCTTTATGAGTTATTTATATAGTGGTCAGTGTAAGTGCATAAACAACAATAACATACCCATTGTAATCCCATATGCGTAGACCTAACCCTTGTGAAGGTAAAGAGACTCTTCCCGCAGCAAGCTCGTCTCAATTAAAGCATATCACAGCAGGTTTAGGAAAGTGAATAAAATACTGAAAAAGCCTGAATAAATTGGAAACAAACAGTATCAATAACAAATAATATGCTAACTAAAGTAGAGGCAACAGGTAATGATAAAATTAAAGAATAAGACAACAGGGGAGTAATAATAATATTAGTAAGAAAACTAGACAATGCTCAACTACCTACTAATCTTCTACCCTCTTTCTCTAAACCCTCTTATTTATGGTCATGTCCTTGGTAAGGAGAAGGAGCGTCATGCCATTTCTAATCACCTCTTTCTAATATTTTCCCCCCTACCTCTACATCTCCTCATACTTCTCATAGCCATCCTTTCACATCCAGTACATGTCCGAACCATCTCAACTTCACTCTTCCCGCAGCAAGCTCGTCTCAATTAAAGCATATCACAGCAGGTTTAGGAAAGTGAATAAAATACTGAAAAAGCCTGAATAAATTGGAAACAAACAGTATCAATAACAAATAATATGCTAACTAAAGTAGAGGCAACAGGTAATGATAAAATTAAAGAATAAGACAACAGGGGAGTAATAATAATATTAGTAAGAAAACTAGACAATGCTCAACTACCTACTAATCTTCTACCCTCTTTCTCTAAACCCTCTTATTTATGGTCATGTCCTTGGTAAGGAGAAGGAGCGTCATGCCATTTCTAATCACCTCTTTCTAATATTTTCCCCCCTACCTCTACATCTCCTCATACTTCTCATAGCCATCCTTTCACATCCAGTACATGTCCGAACCATCTCAACTTCACTTTCCTCATCTTGTCCACCACAAAGGTCACTCCTAACTTGTCTTAGTTATCATCATTTATAATTCCATCTCTCTTCATATGCCTACACATTCATCTCAACATTTCATCTTTTGGACGTGCAAGTTTTTGATCGGCCCATATAATATAACTGATCTAATAACCACTTTATTAAATATAACTTCGACGTTTGGTGGAACCTTTTTATCACATAAGACGGAAGATTCAAGGCTCCATTTAATCCACCCTGCTCTAATACAACATGTAGCATCATCGTCAATCTCTCCATTTCACTGGATTCAAAGTCGAACATATAATTTGATCTTTAGGTCAAAGTCAAGTATAGCCTATTATACCAAGCTTCTGAAATCATTTTATTTTGAAAATTTCTTTTCAAAAAAGTACTTCTGTTGAAAGGAATTGTGTTTGACTTGTGAATTAAAAAACTCTTTTGAGCTACAATAGTGTCTGATCATTCTTTTTAGAAGTGCTTCTAAGTGTAATTTTCTCAAAAACACTTTTCTAAAAAGTACCTTTAGGGAAAACTCTTCCTGAAATGTCAGCACACCCTTAGTTTTGTTGTATTTTTTAAACAATATTTTTTTTGAATTTTTCTACGTACCGATACAAATTGGTGTACCTACATTTGTTGGCTATATTCAACTAATTTTTTTGTAACTTTTGGTTGAACTGTTTTGTTGACTGGTTAGTCATGCAACTCTGGGTCTCTACAAGAAGCTTCATAATAGGGCACCAAAGGCTTTAAATAGGTAAATTTAGGACACATTTCAAGTTTTGTTGATATAGTAAGTGTTAGTCATGCTGATATTGTCTAGCAGATGGGAGATGTGTGGACAGGTGAAGGTGGTGGTGAAGATTGAAAGTGAAGATGATATGTTGGTTTTGCAAGTACGTATCGTTTATATATCGTCTCAGTTATGTAGGACATATCATGTCCCAATAAGTTATGTTTTTTCTTGAAATATATGTGGTTTACTCCGCAGAGTTGCTTGGTTGTAGTATATTTATTATTATTATTATCCAATCTTGTAGTCACTGTAGCTTTGTTTTTTGTCATGGGCTTTTGCCTTGTTTGTTGACTTTCGTGGTCTAGGTTTTTTCTTCACTTTTGATGGGTATGTGTGATTGCAGTTTTGTAGAAACAGTATTTTGGTTTACCAAAAACCAGGAGAAAAAACAAAAACGAAATTGCCATCCCTAATGCTTAGAATGTTCTCCTTCACTTTGATCTGCTCATTTGGTACTGCTTCAAAAGATCTCATGCTTGGCTTGATGCTTGTGACAAAGTTCCCATCCCTGATGCTGAGACTTCCCTCCTCTACTTTGATATGATATGCTTATGTGCTACTGCTGTAAAATTTCTCATGCTTGGATTGGTGCCAGAAAATTTTGTTTTCTGGGAGATCTTTGGGGACATGGAAATGCTCATTTCATTATTTCAAAGAGTAGATTTTTTTCCTTCTTTTTCTTTAATGTAATCCACAATAATTGATTCCAGTCTGTACCCCTACAAATGGTCTTCTATTTCTATTCTTTTGTTTAGTCCTAATTGTTTAATTTGCCGTGTACTACAATGCATGCTATTCTGGTTGGTCATTCTATGAATATTTCTCATTTGATCACAGGAAAGAGCAAAATCAATTAATATACCAACACACATTACAATAGATGCTGGGAGAACCCAAATTGCACCAAGTAAGTGAAATATTTTCATGATTTTTCAAAGTTTAATTTGATAGTAGTTTCAGTCATGCCGACATTATCATTCATGGAATCCGTAGTTGCTTTTGGTCATCCCTGCACGATCATATTTGGAAGGTGATCAGTAATGATGACCTATTGCATGAAGCTTTATCATCGGATGTTTCAGAACACCACCTTTAATTCCTTCAATTTCTAGTGCGACACTGGTATTCTCTAAGTATAAGATCAGATGACACTGTACTTCATCAAAAAAAGAAAAAAAAAGATCAGATGACTCTGTAGAGACATAAAACATTAAGCGGATCTATTTCTTATGCCTGCTTCTACGTATGATTCAGAAAGATTATATTTGGCTTTTATGGAGAGTTTCTTCAGCTTCTTTTCCACATTGCCTGTCTTCTTTCCTTTGTTTTCCACAAGAAAATTGTTTACCACCAAAAAAATTGCTAAGCTTTATTATTGTTTACTGATGCCAATGCCTACAAAATCTTTAAGTTGAACTTTTTAACACGTGTCTTTGCTTTACTATCAGTCTCATTTTCCATCTCTTTACACAAATGAGGACTGGTGGTTAAATAAAAGATGTTGTCTTGATTTCATTTCATATGTGGTCTATATCCTAAAGGAGCTTGTTACTTAAACCTGAAAGGTTGAAAATAGATGGTTTGTTTCAGTTGGTACAGGGGCAAGCTCATTGTTGATGGAGTTGGTACAGTCAGTGTATTCTTGCCTAAATTAATTGGAAAGGCACATATTTTTGTACTAGATATCTTTCCTGTTCAACCAATGTCTTACTTATATATAAGTACAAACATTAGGTGGTAAATAGACTGACATGTTACATGCATAGATCTTAGGACTATTGAGAGCCGTCATAATAACTTGAATACAACTCTGGAATGCATAAATATTTGTTCTATGTTAAATGCCTGTCAGAGTGTAAAGGGCATTTGTGATCATTTACTGCCTAGACAAGAGATTTTACTTGCCAATGAAATGATGCTGAAGACCTTAGGACCGACCACCAGACCGCAGGAAACAGGTATATTGACAAAGAGAAGAATATCACGCATACACTAATTCGTCACACTTCTGTTTTCCAATTGAATGATGCCGAAGTTTGTCCAAAATCAGTCACCTTCTGTTCAATGCTCCTTGCTGTATGTACTGTCTTAAAAAATTAACGTTTCTATCTACTCTAATATAATCAATCAGGCTTGGGAAAGAATAATATAATTTTGAACAACTGCATAGTAGGAAATTTTAATAGTTTGAATTTTATTTCACCATTACACTATCTCGTCTACTACGGATTTTACTGCAGCCAAGTTGCTTACTGACTCTTACCTGTGTTTATTATTTGCAGACTCGAGGACAGTGATGGCTATACTTGGTAGGTTTCCCAATCCTTAATAATAACCCACTTCGGGTACTAAACTATTTGGAGTACCAATATATGGCTCATCCCCGTAATCAATAGTACTCATTAGTATATTGGGCAGAAAGCCATGTTGTTTACTTTTCCTGGCACGTTCACGCCCACGCCAGTCAGGTATTGTTAACTCATTGTGTTGTGTCCATGTATGTGCAGGACCGGCTGACATGGTTGACAATGTAACTGGGGGATTGAAACTTTTGTAGTCACTTAATTCTAACGTTTTAAGGGCCTGCCTCTGCAGTCTGCAGTATGGAACAAGAATGAGAAAACACCATCAGAGGGAAGTTGGGAATTCAGCAATCACCCATGATAATGAAAACATTTGTTTAATCTCTATAACATTTCTATCATGCAATGCAGTTTTAATGCTCTACTTTTTCCCCATCTAAACTGCCTAGCCACATAAATTTACTCTGTTTAAGACTTTGATTTACAATATATAAATCTACTCTGCTTTATTTACAAAAAAAAAAAAAAAGAACCAACAATTTAGTTTTGACACGTATTTTTATAGGTGTGGGCTGATTTTTAGGGATCGGTAATTTGATATTTTACTTTTTGGAAAGGAGAAAGAGATAGTAGTGAATTATTGTGTCGGTAATTTTTGTGCGTACTTGTCGATTAATAAATTAAAAGAAAATAGACAAATGACTCACAACCTACTGTCTGACTTTATAGAAACACTTATACTTTACGGGGTGTCCTATTACCCTTGAAACATTACCCCTTGAACTATTTTAAACAATGTATATATCAATCTAAAATTGAATACCCACATTCATAACCTGGAGTGGTGCACACGAATCGCCAGCTAGCTATCAGGCATATATAATAAATCTAAACAAAACATTTTTTAGATCCTTCTTTCATCTTTATTCTATTTTACCTCTTCATTTAAAAAAAGAAACAATTCTAATCTATATATATACACAAATTGATCCTTCAAACTATAAATTTCCATAATACTTACCTTAAATCCTTCAAATGTTTCTAGGCTTTATTGATTTCTTAAAATTTTTTAAAAAAATAATATTGTTCTTAATTGTGTCAGTCAAATTTGTGTAAATCTGGGAGGTTTGTGAATGTAATTGGTTTTGGTGTATTGAATCTACACATTACTTGTTAATTGATTTCGAATTACGTGTGAAGATTTAAGCCATAAATAAAATATCCAACCGACCTATAAAGCTGTCCAAAAAAATTTGTGGGGTGTTGTGTTTGATTCTAAAAATGAAAATTTTCATTTTCAAATGCTAATTGTAGTGACTAAATTGAATTCTTTATGGGAATTCCATTGTTGAGTTCTTGAATTTGAAAATATCTAGATCAATTACTTTGAGTTAATTTTTTTTACAAATAAGGAGGAAATGCAAATTCACGGACAACCATTATTAAAGAGCTTCGAAGCTCAAGAACATTTTTTTTTGAATTTATCGATAAGTTCATCTTTTATGGTGATAACTTCTTCTTCACCGCCAGCTTGTTGATAAGTCTTTTTGTCAAATATTGGGATTCATCATCTATCATATATGGGAATGTTGGGACTGCTATCTTCTTCTCCCATAGAAGATTAGAAGTGAAAGTGAAAGGGGGTAATTTTTCTTATAGGAATAAGTAGATAAAAAAAAAACAAAAAGCATTCAATTTAATTATAATAAATATGTTTTTTTTACTTGTTTTTTTGCTTCGCACTCTCTCAATAGAGTGAAATGAACTCTCCATGCCTTGTCAGCACATGTCAGCATTTAAGGGGTTACTTGATCAGTTTTAAAGTGGTTCAAGGGGAATGATAGGACCACCTTAAAATCTAAGTCTGTAGTTGGAAATGCACTCATAGCTTGAGTGGGCATTTGGATGTTTTCTTATAAATTAATTAAATGGTCTCTTCAATTTTGAAGATGTTTTTTTGGTAGTCATAGAAATATTATAATAAACTTAAATTTGAGCTAGACAATTCGTTGTTCATTAAATAATTTAAATTAGGGGTATTCCCCATAATTTCATTAGAATTTTATAAAGCTATGGATCTATCAAAATAAGCCCCCTATTTGGCCGCTTCCCAAGCTTTGTAGGCATAAAGTGGAGGGGTTTTGAAAATCTACATTCCCCCACTACTGAAATGCATTTTCTTGCCCATCTTAGCAAGTAAGTCGGCCACCAAGATCTGTTCTTTGAATGTGTGGCACGTCTTTGGTTCTCTCTGCTGTTTCATCAGTGACCTACATTTATTAAAAATGTTACCTACTCAAGTCTAACCCATTTGGACCCCTTAGAGGCTCGTAAATGCGCGAATCTCAGCCATTACTTGTTCTGATTCTACGTATTGATATATTGTGAGTGATCATTATCTAGAAGCATAATCATTGTGAAGGAGTCAGTGCTAAGAGAAAGAGGTCTGAAGTCCCTTTCCTTGGAAAATCTGAGGCCAAAGAGGAACTCCAGAAGCTCCACATGGTGTGCACTGACGTGGGGGAAGTTCTTACAGAATCCTATCACTAGTCTCCATGGTGGTCCCTAATTACCCCTTCTATTCCCCCTAGACCAAGATTGTTTCCAGATATTCCATCAGTATTCTTCATATTCTCCATCCCTGGCTTTTCCTAACGGATTCTAATTGTGGAATTATTCTGGATGGTGCCTTTAGCTCTTGTTGCCAAGAAGTGGTATTCCATGTTCATGCTAATGATGTGGGAGGTATCCACATGGTGGTTGTTCTCCTTGAAGACATTGTCATTTCTTCTAGTCCAAAGGCTCTAAAGAATGAAGGAGAGGATGTCTTGCCAACAGAGCCATTGCATAAAGGTCCTACCCTTCAGGTGTTTCAAGATGATATGAATCTCGGTGATGTGATGACTTGCCCAGTCCATGTGCTTAAGTGGAGCAATATGTCCCATGATCCCCTCCCAGCAAGACATAGCCTTGGAGAAATTGAAGAGGATGTGGTTAATATTCCCAGAACCTTGATTGCGAAACTTGCAATCATCTCCACTCATCACTCCGATGTTGTAAAGGTACGAGTTAGTGGGGAGTCGTGGGGCATGAGTAACCACATGAAGGTTCTAAGCTTATTGGGACAGTTAAATTTCCAGATTCATCCAAAGTTCCTCTCAATTGTATCCATGGTTGGGTCATTCTCCCGGGCAATTAGGTTGTAGGCATAGCCTCTAGAGAATAGCCCATTGTTAGAGCTCTTCCAACCTCATTTATCATCTTTAATCTTGGGTCCTATAAAGGTATCTTTGATGACATCAAGGATCCTTCTAGAAAGATTAAAGAATAAGTTGCTGAGATCCCATTATCCATTCCTAAGAAGGTCCTGGCCATTCAGAGAAGTTTCATGAGAGAGAAAAGACTGTGGATTAAGCTTCTAGTACTGCGCATGGTTAGGGAGTAGTAGTGTAAGGACCCTCAAATGGAACTAAGGTGTCTATAACAGCACATGTGCCCTAAAAGGTTAATAATATGTTAATAAGGTGTTTTACAGTGTGTTTACTTGATTTGAAGTGCTTTGGAGGTCAAATGTCCAGACGTTCGAAAGTTAGCCTTGAGATGTGCTAGTGTGTTCTAGTGTGCCTTGGTATGTTTTTCGTGTTGTCTGATGCTGAAATTTATAGAAGAGGTACCTAGAATGTATACGAGCGTATTTAGGGTCAAAACGTTTGGGAATGACTCCCCAAGTACCACCCAAGGGGCCTTTGTGGCAGACCCAAACGCTGGCTAGACACTGGCTTGATAGTGTCCAAACTACGACCACAAGTCGACGCTCCATACACCATTCGATGCCCCATCGATTAGGGGAGTTTCTTAACACTTAGACGCGTGATATCATCCCCAACATGGAAGCCTCAGTCCCAAACTACGGAGGAAAAGGATGTCTCGTCAACTAGATGATGCCTCATCGACTGCCTTCCGTAGATGATGTCCGCAATTCTCTCTGGGATGTTGGTCACTAAAGGGTTGAATGGGAAGTTCACCCCACGTTCCAAATAGAGTATGTACGATTATTATGGGTTATTTTAGGTGTATTAAGTTAGTTAATAACATGAAAACTCCATTCGCAATTCATTATTCAAATTTCACCCTTCCCTCTCAAAACACTCTCTCTAGAAACCTTCATTGGAGATGAATCTCAAGAACAACTTAAGGGATGAATTTTCATGGATTCTTCTTCAAGTTTTCATGGTTTTATCATGTATTAATTTATGGTAATCTTTGATCCTTAGTTAATATTTCATCAAAGAAGTTCTTCCAAAGATTTTCAAAGAAGATTTCATGATCAAATTCTCTTTCTTTCAATCTAGCCATGGGTTTAGTGTCAAATTGATTTCAAAATCATTATCATTATGAATTTATGATTAGCTACTATTTTTTATGTGGATTTCAATCCGATTTCATGTAGAGCCCATGATCCTCCTCAATTCTCAATTTAGCCTGTAATGTGGGTATTGTGATCTTGTTGAGTTGTTGATAGATTGTGATTTCTGTAAGACCCCCAAAATGAGTTAGGGTGTCTAGATCCTAACATGTTATTCTTAAGTATATAAGGTCCTAAGATGACTTATAATATGGCATTGAGGCAGTGTGTAAAGTTTGAGGTGATTTGGAAGTCAAACGTTAAGGGACGACCAAGACATACGACGACTAGTCACCTATGTGACTCATGTGTCTAGACGTGTTTATATATTGTATATAATTATATTATGAACTATAAATAAGTTATATTGATTTTTAATGGTAGTATATGGTGTTTGATGAATTTTGGAGCTAAAACGTCCAAGAACGTCCAAGTTGTTCGAAAGATAGCTCGTAAGATGCTCAATGTGTGTCTTGATGGTGCCTAGCTTGTTTGGACGTGTTATGCGTATTTGTTTTTGGTGAAACTAATGTCGGAGGTCTAAAACATGTAAAGTTTTGTATTTATTTTGGAAATGTCCGGACTTAAAAAGACCCGCCAAAGGGCCCACAAGAAGGTTCCAAGGCTTTCGAGACACTACCTTGGCAGTGTCCATCGACGAGCCAAATGACGGGAAGTTGGTTGACCAACGTCCCGTTCGTGAGGTCTCGTCATGTAAACTTAGACTGGGTAAGTTTCAACCCAAAAACAAGCCAATTTCCAATCGACGGAAGCCAAATGATGTCCAGTCGATTAACCAATGACCAGTCGATGGTCATCAGTCGATGGTGGCCTGCATCATTGTCATGTGACTGTTTTTTTAACGGGTGAATGGGAAATTCACGTCACATCCTATACTGAGAATAAGTGATTAATTACCTATATTTTGGTGTATATAATGGATTAAACACTTGAACACCCCATTCCCAATCCCTTCTCACGAAATTGAACTTTCCCTCCAAAAATCTTCTCCCTAGAAACCTCCATTGTTGGTGGATCTAGAGAACAACTTGGATCATGATTCCTATGGTTTCTTCACCAAGCTTTATAGGACTTCATGTAGATAAAGTTATGGTGATCCTTCATATCTAAGTAACCTTTCACTTGGAGAGTTCTTCTAAATATTTTCAAAGAAAGTTTCATGATCAAAGTTCTTCTTCTTCAATCTATCCATGGGTTCTTTTTGAAACATTTTAAATGGTTAAATAATGATGAATTGATATTAATTTATTGGTTTGAACGTGATTCTAATCCAATTTCATGATGAACACATGTTCCCTCCCTAAATTGATCCAATCCTCTCATGGGTTTTGTGATCTTGACTTGTTATCGATTGAATTGTGATTCTATTATGTTAAAGTGGATACATCTACTGCTATTTATGTGGATTGATGTTGAATTGATGATGAAGGATATATGTGGATCAATGCATGAAGATTTGAACATGCTTAGCTTAGTTTTCCATAATTTACTATAACATTGGCGTCTTAATGATTTAATGTGGATTTCGATTGTGTAGGGATGGTTGTGTATATCGACTTACTTGTATATTATTGATAATTTGTCAATAAATTATTCATGTGGATCAATGTCGATTATCCCATAATTCTTCTATTTTCCATTGATGTCTAAAATAGCAAGTTCACCGTGATCTAGAGGTTATGTCAAATTTTAGTAGGATTTCGTGTAAATTATGTTTTCCTTAACTACTGTCTTATATTGATTATATTAATGAGTTTTCGGTATGAATTCTTGATTATCAAAGAAAAGGATTCTTGACATGAATTGATCTAGGTTCTTTTAGCCTACAATTTGAATGTTGTAGTATACATTATGTGATCTTAATTCTAGGGTAGATGAAACATGATTTAGATTCAATTTATATATATTTAGATACTTCCATAATTTTAAATTATTTATAAACCTTGATTGATGAACTAAACTTGGGAGGTTAGTTGATGATCTAAGACTTTCTACTTTCTAGTACCTATGAAATTGGTAAACGTGCTTATATCCTCTAGTTTTTCTATGTTAATGTAGTTGATGAAGCCTTGTATGGCATTGTGTCATATGGTCCACTTATGGTGGAATTGTTCCATTTATTATAATTATATATGTGTTGACCATGGCCTTGAAGGAAAATTGATGATTATATGAAGGAGTGGTTATGATGATCACCTTATGTGTAACTTGTGGCTAGTCTTTTTCTTTAGTTGTGAACCTTGGTGATGCTACTAATGTTATGAATATGACTTATATGCCATGATGTTACATATATGATTTGATGAAGTATGAATGTTCATAGTGTCTTGGAGTGTTTATATGAAAGGATTGCTCATATGGGTACACATATAGACTTGTGCATTTATATATGAACATGTGTGACATTATGTGTTATGTGAAAGGTTTGCACACATAAGAATACACACACACATCACATGAAGGATTATTTTGATAATAGAGGAGTCTTGAAAGGTGTGCCCTAGAATACTCAAAATAAGATAGGGTCTTGATTATGCTATAAGCGTATGATGAATAAATATCCTAAGCCTATGTTTTATGAAATATGTAACAAAGGCTTTTCAATAAAGGGAACTTAGCTTAGAACCAAGTGAACTTGACATTAAGAGGTGTTAAATTACCTTGGAGGAATATTCACCATTTGTTCCACATAGAGTGTTGACTTACCTCAGATGAATACTCACCTATGGACTCACATGAGGTGATGACTTCCCTTTGAGGAAGATTCACCCATAATTTCTCATGAGAGGAGGCCCTAATTACCAAGTGGTATGAAGAGAGAATACCTATCTCTTAGTTCTATTAACTATGCTTTCCACATAGGATATAGCAATGTGAATTCACTTAGGATTCTAGGATGTATGTTAATGTTCTGCCTTGGCTAGGTAGGAACACCTTCTATTGGTGTAAGGCTCTAGAACACCAAATTCTATGTTTAGCACCAATGGTCTTAGTGTCAGTTAAGGCTATAGTTTCCCTAAATTAAAATGGAAAATAGAAGTAAATGAATAGGATCCTAACTATGAGGACTTAAAGGAGATTACTTAGGATAGGTCGAAGTAATGAACCCATCTAGACATTGCACAAGTCCTAGGATGGTAACGTAATGTGTATGTTTATGATTATGTCCATATGCATGACTTTGTAGTATTTGTCTACTTATTATGAGGAAGTGTATGGTATAAAATCTTTAAGATGTGATCTTATCCTTATATGCACTATGTTAGTCTAAATGACTATATGATGAAGGTCTTGTATTGACATGAATGAAGTTGCCTTCACTTACTTGTTGATGTATGAATTGAATTTTAAGGTTTGTGGTCTCATGAAGGGTTTACTAAGAATGTATGGTTTTATGGGGCTCCATATGTTCATTTAACTAGTAGACTAATATTAGGGTGATGAACAAGGCCTAATTATGATGTATATGCAAAAAAGTAAATATATGTGTGACTTGAAGTAGCTTATCGTAAAGCCAATGTAGTCTTGACTTAAATGTGTCTTTCGAATATTATGCTTATATGAGGATATGTGTTTGCTTATGTAGGTTGTATGTACGTTTCCTTATGTCCTAAAGGTTATGCATTGCATTAAGTATCACTAAAGGGTTAATTGGGAGGTTAATGAATAAAAGGGAGAAACGTTCACTGTAAAGTAGGAACAACTTACTGTAATGTGCCATAAAAATGCATTAAATTCCATATGTGATATTAAGTAATGTTTGGCCTTTTAATATGTTTATATGAAGTATTTGAATGATATAAATGCTATTGTATAAAGTTTTTATGAAGATTTACTAAAAAAGGCATGAAGTATTATTTCAAGAAAATGTCTCTTTTAAATGCATGTTTTTGCATGATTTAAATACATAGTGCATTCTTGCAATAATCCTATTTTTCTCTAATTTTTACACAAAGTGTAGTTTATGGATGCTTAAAGGATGTCTTGAATGGTGAAGATCTTGATAGATGATCCCCAAGCTCAATGAAATGAATCCTTCAGTTCAAGGTTCTTCTACATATGTCTTTACTGTAAATTGTATAAGGTTGTACTTATGTTTATTTTTTAAGGGTGTTGCCCCTAATATATTCTAATGTTGTGGAGTCTAAGAGACTTAGAGTCTATATATGTATTATAACTTAAATTTTATATATATATGAAATGATGTTTCTAGCATATGATGTGCTATGAAAAGTTTTAAATTTTCTGCTAAATTTACTATGTCAATGCGATGAATGATAACTATGGGCTTGTATAAGAACTCTATAACAACCATAAAAATGGACATGCTATGTAATGCTTAATGTGTATAGAATGCCTACGATTAGACCAGGTTCACACAGGTTGATGCGCGAACAACCAGACCTCTAAACCCTTGCGATAGCCTATCCAACTAACTTGGGGAGTTTGCTGATCTAGTAAAGGTTGGGTCCATCCATGTAATTCTTCCGAATATGAAGATCTAACGGATGAGTCTTTACCGAACTAAAAAAAAGGGAAATCTTAAGTTTGGAAGGTCTAGGGGTAAAATGGTCTTTTTTTAGGATAAGGGTAGTATCTTAATTACCATAAAAATGTAAATAATTATTTAACTAATAAGGTGGAGGAGCAATTTGGGGAGAGAGGGCCAAAATTGGCTTTTTGAGTGAAGTCTTGCTCCACTCAGGTTCGAACCTAGGTGGAACCAATGATTTAAATATTTTTATTTAAATTGGTAATTAATTTAATTAAATAATATTTATTGGCTGATTTAAAATAAAAGGGAAATCAGATTTTACCACTTAACTAAACCTTATTTGACTAAGTCCTAAACTAAACTCCTAATCCTAAGAAAACTCTCTTTACTCACGTCTATCTCTCAACACAGGATCATTCTGTCTTCTCTTTCACGTTCTCTCTGCCTAAACAACTACAAGAACAAAAAGTTGAAAAAATTTCTTCACACTTTAAGAACTCACACGAAAATATAAGAAAACTCAAACACGTCAGGCAAAGAGAGGGTTTGTCCGTCGAATTGATGTTGAAGTTGAGGGGATTTGGACGTGATCTTTGGAGAATGTTTTGGGAAACAAGTCAAGGTTGGAACGTCAAAAAGGTGTGGGTTCTCTTCTCTCTTGGTACCTTTCCCAAGAGACCCCTAAGGCTTAGACGAATCTATTCCTAAAACTAGGGTTGTTCCCCGTTGCATGTCCTTGTCACTAGCTCCTATTGAATCATAGGTTGGGTATGTTTGCTGGTAGAAATTATAGATGTAATGTGTTTTCGTGATGATTATGTTTATACTTGTATGTCCGAAATTATGTGAATATTGAGCATGTTGTCCCAAATTAAGTGAAAAACGATGTGTGTGAAGTGTGTAGCCGTGATATATACTCTAGGATTAAAGTTCAAAAAATGGCATGACTTGTTCGATCAACTTCAAGGGTCTAGTTTTGTCCTGAAGATTGATATTCGTTCAGGGTACCATCAACTTAGGGTTAAGGATGGAGATATCACAAAGACAACCTTTCATACCCGTTATGGTCACTATGAGTTCGTAGTTATGTCATGTTGTCTCACGAATGCACCTGCTGCATTTATGTATCTCATGAATAGGGTCTTCCGTGAATACCTTGACTCTTTTGTATTAGTATTCATTGATGACATTCTCATCTACTCTAAGACCAAGTAAGAGCATGAACAACATTTGAGACTAACCTTGCAGGTACTTAGACAACATCAATTGTATGCCAAATTCAGCAAGTGTGAATTCTGGCTTAGATCACTGACCATTCTTAGTCATGTTGTGTTCGACAAAGTTATAGAGGTAGATCCCAGGAAGACAGAGGCTGTTTAGAACTTGCCAAAACCTCTTAGTCCCACTGATATTCATAGCTTTCTAGGATTGGCTAGTTACTACCGCAGGTTCGTAGAGGGTTTTTCTTCCATTGCTTCCTCACTGACAGCTTTGACTAAGAAGAAGGCCATGTTTGAATGGACGGAGACTTGTGAAACGAGTTTCCTGGAGGTCAAGGATAGACTCACTTCATCCCGAACACTTACTTTGCTGAAGTGTTGTGAAAATTACACATTTTATTTTGATGCATCTAGGGTTGGTTGGGTTGTGTTCTTATGCAGGGTGGTAAGGTGATAGCTTATGCGTCCAGACAACTCAAAGTTCATGAAAATAATTATCTCACTCATGACCTGGAGTTGGGAGCTGTAATGTTTGCATTAAAATTGTGGGGGCACTACTTGTATGGAGTGCATGTGGATGTGATCACGGACCACAAAAGTCTCCAGTACGTGTACACATAGAGGGAGTTGAATCTACGTCAGTAGAGGTGGTTGAAGGTATTGAAGGACTATGCCATGAATGTCCACTACCATCCAGGTAAGGTTAATGTTGTAGCTGATGCTTTGAGTAGGATGAGCATGGGAAGTACATCCTTCATTAGGGATGAGACGAAGGAGTTGGTGAAAGCTATACACAAGATTGGCCAGACTGGGTGTGCGGTTAGTTGACTCTACTAGCGGGGGTGTTTCTGTTCATCCTAATTCTGATTCATCCTTAGTAGTTTAAGTTAAGGAGGGTCAACATCTTGATCCTGTGTTGATGGAGTTGAAGGACTCAGTGTTGATTAAGATAAATCAGTATTTTGCTTTGTGAGATGACGACATACTTACTTACCAGGACAGGCTGTGAGTACCAGCTGTGGATGATTGCGCACCAAAATTATTGCAGAGGCCCATGGTTCAAGATATTCAATACATCCAGGTTCCACAAAGATGTATCATGATCTTAAGTAGATCTATTGGTTGGATGGAATTAAGAAGGACATTGCAGAATATGTGGCTAAGTTTCCTAATTATCAACTGGTTAAGGAAGAACATCTTAAGCCTTGCGGTCTTACTAAGATTATTAAAGTTCCGACTTTGACATGGGAGGCCCTTAATATGGAAATTGTGGTTAGTCTTACGAACACTAGGAGACAACATGACTCCGTATGGGTTATTGTGGACATGATAAATAAGCCTGCCCACTTTATCATTGTGAAGTCTACTTATAGAGCTGAGGATTATGCGAGACGTTACATTGATGAGATTGTGAGATGGCATATGATTCCGTTGTCTATCATTTCAGATAGAGGAGCTTAGTTCACTTCACATTTCTAGAGATCCTTCCAGAAAATGTTAGGCACACAGGTGAAGCTTAGTGGTGCCTTCCATCCTTAGACTGATGGACATGCAGAGGCACAATTCAGACATTGGAGGATATGTTGAGGGCGTGTTTGATTGACTTCATGGGTAGTTGGGACGACCATCTGCATTTGATAGAGTTCTCGTATAATAATAGCTATCACTCAAGCATTGGGATGGCACCGTTTGAGGCACTATATGGTAGGAGATGTAGGTTTCCAGTTGGGTGGTTCGAGGTTAGAGAGTCATTCATTTTGGGTATTCAAATCATTCATGAGGCCTTAGATAAGGTTAAGGTGATTAGGGAAAGGTTGGCTACTGCTTACAGGCGGCAAAAATCCTATGTAGACAATAACAGGAAATAACCATTAGAGTTTGATGTTGGTGACCAGGTATATTTGAAGATATCACCTATGAAGGGGGTGATTAGGTTTGGCAGGATCGGGAAATTGAATTTGAGGTATGTTGGGCCATATGAGATCCTACAGTGTGTGGGTGAGGTGGCCTATGGGTTGGCATTGCCTGCGGAGCTAGCTTCTGTTCATCCACTCTTTCAAGTCTCTAGGTTAAAGAAGTGCCTAGGTGATCCAGCATTGATTCTACCTGTTGAAGGATTGGAGGTTGATGAAAATATGTCCTATGAGGAGGTTCCTGTTGAGATTTTAGACAAACAGGTCAAGCGACTGAGGAAGAAGGACATTGCAACAGTGAAGGTATTGTGGAGGATTCATCTTTTTGAGGGTTATATATGAGAGGCTGAGGCCGATATGATATCCCGCTACCCTCATCTTTTAAGCTCTTGAGGTTAGACTTTCTACCCTTAAGTCTAAATTTCCTTATCTCTCCATTCTTTGTTGCTATTGCTTGGATGTGTATAGTAACTATGTTATTATTTGACTGGTATTACCCTATATAGTTAGTAGTGTCATTCGGGGATGAATGTTCATAAGGGGGAGAAAATGTAACAACCCTAAAAATGATATGCTAAGTAATGCTTAATGTGTCTAGAATGCGGACGATTAGAATGGGTTCACACGAGTTGATGCGCATAGAACCAAACCTTTTAAGACCTTGCGACAGCCAAGCCAACTAACTTGGGGAGTTAGGTGAGCTAGGAAAGGTTGGTTCCAGCCAAGTAGGGCTCCCTAATTTGAAGATTTAACCAGATGAGTCTTTACCGGACTTAAAAAGGGGAAATGTTAAGTTTGGAGGGTCTAGGGGTAAGATTGTCTTTTTCCAGGATAAGGGTAGTATTGTAATTACCCTAAAATGTAAATAATTATTTAATTAATATGGTGGAGGGGAAATTTGGGAGAGAGGGCCTAATATTGTCTTTTTGAATGAAGTCTTGCGCCACCCGGATTCGAACCTAGGTGGAACCAATGATTTAAATTGTTTTTCATTTAAATTGGTAACTAATTTAATTAATTAATATTTATTGGATCATTTAAAATAAAAGAGTAATCAGATTTTACCATTTAACTAAACCTTATTTGACTAAGTCCTAAACTAAACTCCTAATCCTAAGAAAACTCTCCTTACTCAGTCTATCTCCCAACACATGATCATTCTCTCTTCTCTTTCACGTTCTCACTTCCTAAAAATCTACAAGAATAGAAAATTGACAAAAGTTCTTCACACTGAAAGAACTCACACAAAAATATATGAAAACAAATGCTAATCAAACACGATAGGCAGGTTTGTCCGTCGAATTGGTATTGAAGTTGATGAGATGCGGACGTGATCTTTGGAGAAAGTTTGGGCAGCAAGTCAAGGTTTGAACGTCAAAAATATATGGATTATCTTCTCTTTTTGTCCCTTTACCAAGAAACCCCTTAAGGTTCAGACGAATCTAATCCGAAAACTAGGGTCGTTCCTCGTTGCATGTCCTTGTCACTAGCTCCCATTGAATCATAGGTTAGGTATGTTTGCTGGTAGAAATTAAGGATGTAATGTGTTTTTGTGATAATTATGTTTATGTATGTATGTTAGGAATTATGTGAATATTGAGCATGTTGTCCAAAATTAAGTTAAAAATGATGTGTGTGCAATGTGTACCCGTAATATACACTCTTTGATTCAAGTTCGAAAAATGACATGTTTATGGTTATATTAGATCAAATCATGATGTTCATAAGTGATGTAAAAATGTTGATTTGAGTGCAAACTAAAAGTCAAATGAATCCAAGAAAATGCACCTAAAGAACTTACTAAAAACTACTCATAACGTCTTAACATTTTAATGTGAAAGAGGTGAGAAACTAGGCTGCAAAAATTTCCAGCATCTTGTTGATGAGTTTTGGTCAAGTTAAGGGGATTATCATGCTATGTAAAAATGAATTAAAATATGTGAGTCCACTGAGAAGCGATCCCTTGAACTCACCATGTTAAAAATCATTGAAATAATGTGAGAAAAATAGAATGTGGCATGTGGGATCCGAACCCATGTGCCTTCATCTGAAAACGAAATAAAAGAATAAGAAATGAGAGGAGTGAGATTCGAAGCCACCACCTCTCAATCAGATTTAAGTAGGAATAAAAATAAAAACAAGAGGTTGAGGCATGTGGGAACCGAACCCACGACCTCTAGGCAGAACCAAGGAAAATTAAGGAGAACAATTAAAGTGGGGCTGTAGGGGTTCGAACCCACACACCCTCGCCAAAAGGAAAGAAATTAAAGAGCAGGAAATAAGAAGAAAATGAGGTTGTGGGAGTTCGATCCCATATCCTCTCAATCCCAATGAACAAAAAAAATAAAAGGAGAAATCAAGGGGAAAATGAAATGAAGGCTTTGGGGTTCGATCTTGGGTCCCAAAGACGTGTTGTTCAAACCAATATAAATAAAAATATAAGTGTTGTCCAAGGGATTCAAAATTGGGTTCCCTTGTCCAAATTCCGTATTAATACATAAGTCATCCGTGAATAAATGTTCAAAAATAATGTTTCCTACCTAGATCGAAATCGAGATCTTTGCATACTTACAAGATGCATAAGTCTTGTACAACATAATCTTAGGAAGATATGAATCAATTAAATGAACTATGAATGAAGCCTAATGGCTTGTATGAATAGACCCATAAGTCTAGCATACGTTTAAAAGTAAGTGAACCTAAGATGTATGTAACGAAATGATAATAACTTTTTTTTATCTTTATTCTAAATCAACTGTAGGTATCACATTGTCTTCTCCGTTGCATTTGGAGCATTTGTGGTCTGGATATTTGTTGCTGATAAGTTTGCAATACCTTACTAATAATTCTTCTGAAATAAATCCTTTCTTCAAAGCACTCGTAGATGGTTGTTCTTCTGGTTGTAACAGTGATAAAATCCATCTTTGAACTTCGTCCATATCTGATTTTCTTAGTTCTTTGGAGTTTGCATATATCATTACCTGATCTCTTGCATAATAGCTCCAAATAGCATTGCCATTTAAATAATTGTTTGCTAGCTCTTGTATAATCGTAGCTATACCAATTATTCTTTTATTTGCATAAAAATTAGGTATTTCTACTTTTGGTATCTCATTTTGTTTTTCTATCTCTTCTGGAATAATCATATCTTTTGTTAATCCTATCTTTACCACCTGTATTGGTGATTTTATCTCTTCGTATAATATCTCTGCTGGTGCTGTATAACATTTTATATAGAATAAATGTCCTTTGGTAATTCTTTTATATGTTAGAAATGCTCGATGTAATTCTGGTATTCCTACTATCTCTTCTCCGGTATATGTGTATACTATATTCAGTAGTCCGTAGTTATAACATGTTTTTACTAGGTTGGGGTTGGTCTTAGGTTGTGCAATAAGTTTGTTATATCCTTGTAGTTTCTGGGTTATATAATCTTCTTCGGGATTTTTTGTTTGTATAGATCTTGGGTTTAGGTTTAGGTATGTTTGGATTTTGTATATGTTTTCAATGTAAGATTGGGTAATATAGTTATATCTTTTTTTGTCGTTTTGTAGGCTTACTGCATAGGTTGATGTTTGTGGTTCTGCTGGTATCTGCATTTGTGGTTTTTGGGTAAATGGTTTTGCAAATAACTGGTTTAAGTTTGTGTTTTTTGGTTTTTCACTAGTTCTTTTACTTGTACCTGCAGCTGTATCTGAACAAACATTGTTATGGGTTTTCCGGAGTTTCCCAACTTCTCCTTCTAGCTCTGGCTGTTTTTCGTCTGCCGAACGACGTAGCTCCGCATGTTTATAGTCATGCTGCTGACTTGTAGATTCTACATTTTCTTCTAGCTTTTGGATTCTCAAGCCCATACTATCCACTTTTGTACAAAGTGTAGTTAGGGTTTTGAGTATGTTTTCCATAAGATTATCTTGTCCTGGCTGTGTAACTCTGTCTTGATAAGTAGTCTGCAATCATATTTTTGTCAGTTTTTATTACCTCAATCGTAAATGTAAAATTTAATATATTCAATACCAATCTCCTTATTTCCTTTGTTGTAACTGAATCATCTAACTTTTTGGTTATCCACCATTTTACTTGTGTGTTATCTGTTCTTACAATAAATTTATTGTAAACAATATATGACTCAAATGCTAACAAACATTTATATAATGCGAATAATTCTTTTCTATTTATTTCCCATTTTATTTGTGCTTCTGTATAAGATCCTGAATAATATCTACAATGGTGTTCTATTTTTTCTTTTTCATATTTGTATTTTAAAACTCCTCCGTAACTATGATCACTCGAATCTGTTTCAACAATGTAAGTAAATGTTTTATTTTCATCAGGAAAATATAGTTTTGGTAATTTTTTACATAGATCTTTAATAATTTTTATATGTTTTTTATCTTTATTATCAAAATGATATTCTACATCTTTTTTAAGTTTTTTATGTAACGGTATTAAATGTTCTGCTAATTTTGGTATATATTCTCTTACCTGGTTTACTAATCCTAGAAAGGATTGTAATTTCTTTTTTGTATCTATATTTTCATCAATATTAATTATTTTTTGTACTATATGAGTTTGCATTTTTATTCCATTTTTATCTATTTGTATTCCTAGAAATTCTATTTGTGATTTCATAATTTCTGCTTTTCTTTTACTCAAACTTATACCTGTATTTTTTACTATATGTATAAATTTTTCCAATAATCTTATATGTTCATCTTGTGTTCTAGAATATAACAATATGTCATCTATATATACAATACAGTTTTCTAGTTGGTTAAAACAGTTATCCATAAAATGTTGGAATCTACCTGGTGCATTTTTATATCCAAAAGGTAAAACATTCCATTCATAGAAACCTTGTGGTACTGTGAATGCTGTTAATTGCTTGGATTCTTCTTCTAGTTTTAGGTGGTAAAATCCTGATTTGCAGTCAAATTTGCTAAAATAATTATATCCTTGTATTTGTCTTATTTTTAGTATTTTGTTTGGTATCGGATAATTGTATGTTTTAGTTTTAGCATTTAGATTACGATAATCTATGACCATTCTACTTTTACCTCTTTTTTGTTCACTGTGTTTTATTACTATAAATGCTGGACTTGTATGTTTACTATTGCTTTTTTGTATGTAATTATTTTCTAACAATTCATTTATATGTATTTTAAATTCTTCTAGATCATCAAAGTTATATTTTAATGGTTTCTGTGTTATTATACTATTTTCATCTATTAATTCAATTTTTACTTTTGTCTTATGTTTTTCCCATCCTTGTAATGGATCTTCACTATATAATTGTTCTAGTTGTTCATTAATTAATTTGACTTTGTCTATAGCAAATATAATAATTTCTAATTGCGTTATTTGTTTATTATTTATATTTTCCAATTCTTGGTTTATCTTTTCACTTCCTTTTATCCATTCCATAGGTTTTCGTTGTTTATTATTTACTCTTTTTGCTCCTATCTTATTTCCGCATGGTGTAGTAAGCCACCAATGTGTTTTTGTTATTATGTGTGGATAATATCTATCTAGAAATGGCATTCCTAATAACATATCTTTTGTAGTAAATTCAAAATTATACATTTCTTCTATTGTTAGTATTTTATCCCATATTTGTATTTTTATATTTTTTGCTTTGTATTTAATCATACTTCCTTCATTGTTAAATCCCGTTACTACCATAGGTGTTTTTAATTTTTCCCATTTATCTTCTGGTAAGCAATTATATTTACATATATTCGCTTCTGCTCCTGTATCTATCATAGGGGTATAATATCTGTTGTGATATCCTTCTACTATAATTTTTGCAAGTATAAATATTTTCATTAATCATTTTGTCCTTTTTATAATTATTTTCTTATTTTGACAAGTTATTGTTAATTGTTCATTTTATATATTGTATGGTTTGACTTTTTCTAACCATTTTATTCCTAATGTAATATTATGATTTCCTTGGTATATTTTAAATTGTATTACTAAGGGTATTCCTCCTATAATTATTTCTTTTTCTGTTGTTTCTTCATTCGTGTTCACTATCTCACTAGGTAGTCCAGGGCATGTATGTCCTGTTCTTATAATTTCTTCTTCTAATACTAACTCTATTGTTATATAATTTTCTTCTTGTCCTGTATTTATTAATATTTTATATTTTCTTTGGTCTATGATTCCTGTTATGAAATAATGATATGGTGTTATTTCTTCTTTATCTAATAAGCTTTGTGGAATTTCATATTTCCTTTTAGATGTACTCATCCTTGATGAGGTAGCTCTTGTCAATGTATTTGGTACGCTTGAAGTGCTTAATCTTTCTTTTACTATTTCTAAATCTTCTTCTATATCAATTTCTTTATAGCTATAGTCATTATTGTCTATTACAGTAATTATTTTTTCAAAAGGATTTTCTATTTTTATTTTATTAATTTTATTTCTTGCTGTTATTTTATGCTTTGTTGTTAATATATATAAATTTTTACATCTTGCTGTAAATAATTTGCTTCCTGGTGCTAGTTCTATTCCAGACATTTTCCAATATAGAACTAATGATCTATCTATATTTTTATCTGTTAATGATACTGTATAATTAGCACTTATTGTAAACTTAAATTTTTGATATATTAAGTTTCCTTTTACTGCACTAATTATGCTTTTTTCTATAGGGTGTACAATTCTATCATCTGCCAAATATATTTCTATAGGTGTATCTATTCCTTCTCTAAAGCAGGCTTTTATTAATATTTCTGTTCCTCCTAAATGTACATATTTAATTGGTGTTTTAGCTTTTATATCTTGTATTTCTTTGTTTATCATTCTTTTATTTATTATAGGTATATATGTTTTTCCTCTTGTGTATTTACAATCTATGATATGTTCTTTTTGACTACCTACATAGTATTCTTCTTTTTGTCTTTTAAACCAATTTCATAAAATAGGTATTTCTAGTACTTTTTCAACACTTAAATCTAATTCTTTTCCTTTTATTTGTTCAAATATCGTATTATCAAATATAATTTTCTGTTCTGATGATTCTTCATCTTGATATTCTTCCTTAGATATTATTTTTATTTCATTTTCAGACATTATATTTCTTCATCTGTTTCGTTATTATCTATGTTAATATTTTCTTCTTCATTCTCAGTTTCTATGTCTGATACTTCATATATACTATCATTTTCACTTAATTCATAATCTATGTACTCTATTTGCATATATTTTTCATTGTCTATTATTAATTCTGCTATTTGTTTTCTTTTTGGATTTTTGGGTAATTTACAATCTTTAGCTATGTGTCCTATCTTTCCACAATTATAACAAGTACATTGGGATATTTTTCTTTTTGGTCTGTATGGTGTTTTTATTTTATGATTTTTACATAATACCTCCGTCTTGGTTGTTTATATTTATATATGGTTTTGTTTTTTCTATAATTTTTATATCTTTTAGATTTTTGTTTTTTAGTTGTGCATCCAAATTGTGGTGCCATTTTATTTTTGCAACATGATAAATTTTTATTTAATACTTTTTCCATTTTTAATTTTTCTTTTTGGTTTTCACATAGTTGTATGAACCATTGATTTAAAAATTTTATTCTAGATCCTAAAGTATCTACCATTCCTTCATTATTCCAATCTTTTATTACGTTTGTACTAAATGGTTCTGGTAATTTTGTATGATATTGTCTTCTTATTTCTTTTGCTTCGTCTAAATTGTATTTAGCTTTGTAATAATATTCTTTAAATGCGCAAGTATATTCTTCTAAGTAACACATTTTACATATAGCTAATTTTGTCATAAGTTGTCTATTTATTATTTTTTCTCTATTTTGTTCTCTTATATCTGTAGTCATGCCTCCAAATTCATTTCTTATTGCTGATTCATATTTATCTAGTATATCTATATTTGTTGCTGATGCGGATCCATCCATTTTTTTTTATCATTCCTAAGTACTTCTAAACTTTCCGAGGGTAGATTTTCTATCCATAATTTTGTTGTTCCTACGAATGTTCTTTCTACGTATCTTGGTGTTTTTGCTGTTTCTATTTTGTTATCTATTAACTGTTTAGACATATTTCCTATCCATAACAATATTGCTTTATTTATATCTGCGACACAATCTAAATCTAAGAAATTGTATTGTTCATTTGCTGGTTTAGGTGTCCAATTTTTATTTAGTCTACTGTTTCATATTGCATTATTTCTGTCTGATTGTTTGTAGCTTTCTGTATAATAAGTTGGTGGTGTCCACCTAGGACTACTTCTAGGGCTATTTCTGGGACTATTATCTGGGGTTTTTACTCTTGACGTACTAGGTCTATTCATATCTCCTGTGTTTATTTCTAATTTTTTTGGTTTATTTATCTGTTCTAGAATTTCTGTATATGTTTCACTTATATCACTTATTTCTGATTGTTGGTCATTTTCATTTCCGTCTATTTCATTTACTTCAATATCTTCATTTAGATCTTTTATATCTTCATTTAGTTTCTGTTCCATTTGTTTTATTTCATTTGTTAATTCTAGCTCTTTATCTTTTTGTTTTTGTTTATTTTCATATAATAATTTTAACCTAGCTAATTCTTTTTCTAATTCACTTATTCTTGTATTTTTTATTTCTTCTAAATTTTGTACTTCTTGTTTTGTCTTGTGTTTTTATTTTTTCAATTTCTCTTGATTTATCTATTTCTTCATTTTCTTTTGTTATTCTTACCATAGCTGTTAAACTATCTTCTAATTTTGTTGTTTCTTTTTCTAGCATTAAGTATAAGTTATTTCCTATTCTCTTGTATCTTCTTCCTAAATTTGAAATTACTGTTTTTATTATCATTCCATCTTGGTTTTCATATGTTTTTTCGTCTACTGCAAATTCTTCTTTATTCATTATAATCTATGTATTATATTATGTTGTAACTCATATTCAAGACAATCTAATTCTAATTTTAACATTAATATATTTTTTCTTTGTGCTAGTATTGATTTATTACATACTCCTGCTAATGTATTTTCTTCTAACCTTCTTTTTCTATGTTGTAATTCTTGTTCTTTTTCAGCCATTTTTTCCATTATTTCTTCTATTAATTGTTGTTTATAGATTTCTCTGTTCATACTATTTTTTCAAATAGCAGACATATTTATATTCTATTTTTGAAATTATGTTTATCAATTGATCTTTTCTATCATTATGTTTTTTGACTAGTTGTGATAGTTCATATTCTGTATATAAAGATCTTAATTTTTTCCATATTTTTCTTACCTTTTTATCTATCTTAGTTCTTTTTATTTTAGTATTTTTATTTTTATTCATCATAACTTTTTATATAATATTTTAAAAAGCTTACTTAATTTATCTGAATATCTAATCTTTTTTAACCTGTAATTTCTACCATATCGCCTTAGCCAATATTCAGTCATATTTAATCTCCAATATCTAAATCATCATATAAATCATATATGTCATAATAAAGCTCATCTTGTATACTTTGTATGGTCAACTCAGTCCAACCTTGGATTGTTATTTCTATTATCTCATATGTTAATAATTTATTATAAATTTCTCTTTTTATATCAGTATTTAAATTTTTTAGTATATAGAGTAGTAATATCTTATAATCAACATTATCGTCTAATAGGTATGTTTCCATTTTTTTTCATTTTTCACTAAAATTTTATTCCTTCCAACCTCTTAATAAATTATACTTGTTTATTATGCAAAAATAATAATTTAATAATCATCTCGTCTGGTCACTACTACAGCTTTCTTCTTTGATTAGTTACCCTAACAGCGCCTCAACTTTGTTTACTCCCGTAAACGGCCTTCTCTGCCTACTGGTTTCAACCTTAGGATGGCATAGTCTGGGCATACTTATTCGAAGAATATTTCTGTAGCAAACTTTCTAAAGATGGTTATTATAACATTATTCAAACATGATAAACAATTATAATTAACAAGAGATTTTCAGGAATAAATTAATTTAGCTACTCATGAATATAAAATGGTATACCTGTTTTTGTAGATCTTTCGACATAGTTGGTTTCTTTTCCATAATTATTTGTTTAACTAGCTCTGATACCAATTTTGAGTGGAAGCGTAAAGAGAGAGTATTCAGAAAGAAGAGAGATGTAAGGATGAAGGTGTGTTTTATTTATGAGGAAAGTTCCTCTATTTATACACATAAATTACACATAAATACTATTTACTTTACATAATTGGCCGACAAACTTTTTACAAGATTGGCCGACAAACCATTTACTTTACGACTTTTGTACATTTGGCTTTTTTCAGCCGACGCAAGACGACAAAAATAAAAAGACTCTTACTTTATACATATGGCTAATATTCAGCCGACACAATAATACATATAATACTTTATACATATGGCTATTATTCTGATGAAATGAAGAATGAAATGATGAAACATTAGGAAGGTTAAGTAAGTGTGTGAAACACACTAAATGGACAAGTCCATTGGCATATGATGAAATGAATATTCACGTAATAAAGGGTGAGTAATTATAAAGAGAAAATGTGAGAAAGTTAATGAATGTTAAGGAGCTAACTTAAGCTTGGTCGATAGTCGTTCTGATCTAGGAAGTCAATCTAATCTCTCTTTTGGGTCACCCTCTTTTTGGATTTGGCCAAACACTTTTTCTCGCTGGTCGAGCTTGGTGACGACATGATACGAGGCTAATGTAAAAGATGAGAGAAATCTAAAATGAGCCTAAGTAAATGTTACAAAAATGTACTCACCTATGAGAGTGAAAAGTTAATGAAGAGACCAGTCTCTATGAACACTCTAATGAAAGTATTGGGTCAATATACACTTAATACTAATGATGAGATGAGAAACCATCTATTGAGCTAAGAATTCCTCATACTAGAAGCCAGGTTCCACGCCGTATGAGTTGAGCGTAATGGAAATTTATATTGAGCACTAATAGACTAGCTATGAGTGGTGAAGCCTTCTTTTGAGAAGGGCGGAGGTTCACATAACTCTCATGAGATGAGACTGTCTGGCATGCCGGGTATGTGTCTCCTTACATCTCCTAGTCTTCGAACCTATACTGCCAATATAGGGATCTGGTAGGGTTCAATTCCCATGTACACTAGCATGTTTTGGGTCACATTGGCCGGTGATTCCACCTCTTTTTGCTGTGGGGGAGACACTGGATTTTATGATGCTCACATGATCTATGTCGATTAAAGTTAAAGTTCCCAATGAATGAATGAGGTAAGCCTCAAATGATGCAAATAATGAAATGAATTATACCAAAGGTGTTAGGATAGGATGATCAAAATGTGAGCTAGACTCAAGTAATGACACTAGGTCATTTTTGATCATTGCATAGCGAACCCGATGAAAGTCTTAAACTACATCCTAAGTATAGCAGGTGTTCACACTAGCCTATGAACGAAATGAAATGAAGTACGTAAGAATGAATGAAGCAGACTCTGTGCTTGCTAACGAAGGCTCCTTAGTTGAGGTCCCATATGTTGAGCCCTCATTTTTAGGAAGTCTATATGTGAAGTCCATGATTCCAAAGTCTCATGGCATATGAACGAATGATATGAAAGATGTTATGTGCTATACACAGTATGTTATATTCTATGTGTTGTGTGCAAGATAATACGTTTGATGATGCATGTTACTCTCATGGCATGACTTCCCTAATCAAAATTTGGAATTCTCACTAACTTTCTAATCCCATTTTGGTAAGTTCATTGACTTGAGTTTCCATGATCATGTTGTTAGGAAAGAGTTGTTCTTAATCATGCATGTCCTTGGTGTGTGCTTGCATATACCCATACTTAGTACAAGTGTGTACTAATACCATACAATTCTACAATTCTAGGTGCAGGCACAGGTGAACGCTAGAGCTTATAGGTTGATGTTGCAGCTATCCAGACGTGGATCTTTCATCCGGACTTTGTAGGCATTCACAATTTCGAGGATGTCTACCGTTATTATCTAAATTAAATGTAGGCTATAGCTAGTGGAGTATGTTCAACTAGTATTTCTTTCAACTTTTGTTCAGACTTTGTATTGATGTCGTTTTGGCAAAAATACGTTTAGTAAAATTATGATCTACTTCTTTCATTTGATTATCTCTTTATGAGATGGTTGATTTGTGAATGCCTATGATATTAAGTAGTATGTATAAATGTATGTTAAGAAATAAAAACTTTCAAATTTTCCGCTTAAATTAACCTAGATGAATTAAGAATGACGTATGCAGGCTTGTTTGCAACCTCTAAGAGGTCAACGATGTCCGTTTCATCTGAGTTCTATATTTCGGTCATGAAAACCTTTGAGAGGTTAAGTATGCCATGTTACTTCTAGGGAGTGATCCCCGGATCTGATAAACCTGGTATCAGAGCATGATATTTTTAAAAGTGGTTTAGGGATCAAGAAGTCTCATATTGCCAAGTGTAGTAGAGTCTTTTATTATTGGGGGTGAGCCGCGACACATCAAATGGCTTTAGAGGCTATAGGACGATAGAGTTTCCCTTTTTCGTCATTCTTATATCATGCCATAGAACTTAAATCTATAAGTTCTATCTCTTTTGTTTTCTTTTCCGGTGGTCTATTACATGTGATTGCTTTGATGAGATTATTCTTTAAAATTGAGAGAGAAAAGGTGAGTTTAAATACTTATCTAGGTTTTATGGTTGAATGAGTATGTGTGAAGGTGAATTTGGCATGTTTTAATGATGTGATGCCAATTATGGTTATAAATGAAATTTATGTGAAATAGAATGTCATATTGAGAAATGTATGTCATGATATAGTTAAAGAATGTTAGAAGTTATTATGGTTGACATGAGTTTCTTACGGAATAATGAGTTACTATATGGTTTTACATGATGGTAGCCTAATTCTATGATTTGAACTTGAAATATTTAGTGACTACCTATGAAAGCATGCTACCCTATGAATTTGTTCTTTAAAGTGTTCAATGTTTCCTCTTAGATATATGTGGTCATTAATTAGTTGCCAAGAATGGATTGGAGTCCTTTGTATTGACTTGATCGTAGGTATGATTATAGAATGCTAGTTTTGGTAAAGTCTTGTATCTCATATTGTCATGTTTTTCCCATCAATCTCCTAAATCTTGCATTTTTGGAAGTTTGAAGCATGTTCACTGTAATACTTGACAACGTACTGTAATATTTTTAGGAAACCAACTACATTTTTCTTTGATTAGAAGTTATTTAAATTTGTATAGAATTGATGCATATGAACATGATAATGAATGTAAAAAAAGAGATTTGCTATTTGTAATAAAGAATGAGAGTCTTATGGAATGATGAGTTGTAGAATTGTTTCTAACTTCTTATTGTGTTGTGAGTCCCTTGATATTGTGGAATTGATGTCTCCCTAGAATTGAGGGTAGAACTCTTATCTATATAGGGTGATGACACTACACCATTTTAGGGCTACGACTACACTAAATATGAGCAACGCTTGAAAAGTGTTGCCTAATATATTTTTGGGAACACTTTTTAAATGTAGCCTAATTTTTTAACTTTTCACAACGATAATATAGGCAACGCTTAAAAAGTGTACCCTTTAATGATATAGACTACACTTTATAAGCGTTGTCATAGTATGAAATAAATGGCAACAATTATGTATATTTATGGACACACTTTTAAAGGGTCCTATTTTTATAATTGTAAAAACAACACTTCAGAAGTGTGGCCTAAACTTTTTCACTAAAATATTAGATTCCCTTCAACATTTTCAACTCCCCCTCCCATTATTTTTGGCCAAAAAAAATTATAAAACATTATTAAAAACTTTTTTATCTGGGAATTGGAAAAAAAATTGGGGCTTAGAACACAACGCTTAAGAGTAGAACACAACGCAGGTTCTCTTCTCCAAAACTTCAAATCGAAAAGTAGAAGCTGAAGATCGAACAGAGGAAGTTGAAGACTGAAGAAAAGAGCTGAAAATCAAAAGAGTTGAGTTGATTCTCTTCTCTAAAATCGGAATAGCTGAGTTGAGTTGAGCTAATGCTGACGAACTAGGGATCGATCGAGGAACTGAAGATCGAAGATTTGAAGCTTAAAACCAATTTCATCAAGTGTAAGTATCAATTTCATACATCTAAAATTCCTTTTCACTCTCTTCTAATCATCTAGTACTAAAAATAGCCAATTAATTGAATTTTTGTTTTGTGTTTAGAAGTAATTTATTAGTTTGGGATTGTTATTGCTGAAATTTCAATCTAGTGGAAGAAATTGAAAATAATTTGAACGTCAAAATTAGCCCTAGGAATATTGAGCTTAACAAAAAATTTTCTTTAGAGATACAAGTAAATGAAGACATTATTGTAAACATGGGTAAACCTTGGGAGAATTGAAGAGAACTTCTAAACATACCTTTCTTTGCTAATGTGTTTTATTCTATGATTATTTTATAAAAATTATTTAGATAGTGGTATTCTGGTTAGTTGATTATCAGTCCTTTTTCTGCGTAATTTTTGACTTGTTGCTGCTGGTTTATGAAGATGGTGAAAGCTATATGCCTCAATGAGATAAAAATGATACTCTTGATCTGGAGAAAATCCCCATTGAAGAAGTGTTTGAACACATGAGATGTTCGCGAGAGGGTCTGCTCCCCCTCTTTAGTTTCTACACTGTCTTGGTTTGTACTATCACTGCATACTGCTTACAAGTATTTTTTGCTCGTATAATTCCTCCACAACGACTGTTTAGGATAATGGTTGCTGTTGCATTATTACTGCTAATGCTTTGAACAGAATTGCTATGTAACTACTATGAGACATGCGATATTTATCGAATTAACTCTTCCTCTAGAATTTTACAACTCTTTCGCTATTGCATAACTCAGATGATGGAAATTTACAAGCTGAGTCAGATTCTGGATCATTTTGGGTTCTGTTTGGTGGCTTTGCTCCAATTAGCAAAAAGGTTGCTACCGATGATGATATCGTTCCTGAGAGAACTACTGCTCAACTTTATAGGTAATGTTGAATCGTTTACCAGTAATCACCAGTGTCAAGTAGTTTCTCGTGTTTATGATACTCTATATCAAAGTTTTCTTGATATCCTTGAGAGACCATGTATTGCTGGACGTAATGTCTTTCAATGAATGGTCTTCGGGGTTGTTACTTGTAACTGAATTTTGTATATCAACCTTTTGTTGTTGTTGGTTGGTGCTAAAGGTGAATTATGTCCTCTTTTGCAGCATTACTTATGGTCAGGTCAATCAGTTGGATGGTGAACTTACAAAATCCATCTTGGAAAATGATAAATGCTATATTTTGGACTATGGTTCCGAGGTTTTCACTTGGGTAGGCCGTCATACTCAGCTCGAGGAGAGGAAAAGTATAATTCAAACAGCAGAGGTAGATCATCCATGTTCTTGTGTGGTATAGTTTCTCATTTCTGAATGACTCAATAATTTTCAGGAATATCTTGCCAATCAAAATAGACCCAAGTCAACACTTATTATCCAGATTATTCAAGGCTATGAGACACATTCATTTAAGTCCAATTTTGACTCTTGGCCATCAGGATCAACACCTGCCCCTGAGGACGGACGAGGAAAAGTAGCAGGTAGAGTTATTATGAGAGAGTGAAGATTTTGTGTGTTTCTGGTTTGAGTTAGTTTTAACTTTGTCCATATTGAGCCCTTTCAGCGTTGGTGAAGCAACAAGGTGCTGCTGTCAAAGATGCTTGCAAAAGTACTTCTGTCGATGAAGAAGTCCCGCCTTTGCTTGAAGAAGGTGGAAAGATAGAGGTCTGAATCTGATCATCAGAATGTTTTCCATGTCATAATTTGGCCAGCTTAGTCTTCACTGAAAAAGTAAAATTTGTCAGGTTTGGCGTATCGATGGCAGTGCAAAGACTCAGATACCCAAAGAAGACATTGGTAAATTCTACGGTGGAGATTGCTACATAGTTCTCTACACATACCATTCTCACGAACGAAAGAAGATTATTACTTATGTTGGTGGACTGGAGAGGATAGCATCGAGGTACGAATGTCCTTGCATATAAGGGTCAAATACGTCTTTATAGAATTTTATTAATTGAATCATTATTGTGGATTCAGGAGGACCGAGAAATGGCTGCACAATTGGCTAGCACAATGTGCAATTAACTTAAAGGGAGACCTGTGCTGGTATTACTTTTTTTCGATGACTGTTTTTCAGTCAAAAACTCAAAATGAAGCTTAATTGTGACATCTACGTTATCTAGGGTAGGATATACCATGGCAAAGAACCACCACAATTTGTTGCAATATTCCAGCCCATGCTGGTCCTTAAGGTATCTCTCGATATGTCACATAGAGGCTATTTTTGTCGTTTAACGTATAAAATAACCAAGACAAGTTTCTTTCCTTTTTTCAGGGTGGATTAAGCTCTGGCTATAAAAATCATATTGAAGAAAATGGCTTGAATGATGAAAACTATGCTTCTGATACTGTTGGCCTTTTCAGGATATCTGGAACTTCTAGTCATAACAACAAAGCAGTTCAAGTCGATGTTGTATGCATGCTTATCGACCCTTTAAGTTTTCCCCTCTTTGGATATTAAGTTGTCAGTGCCTGATAATCTTTTTCTTTATTCTACACTATCTTTCCAATTTAGTCATGCTGCAAAAGCTACGTTATGAGATCCTTCTAGTCATCACTTGAACATGTTCTCAGACTATGTCTAGATAGATATGTAGCTTCTGTTCTATGTTGAAAGAGTCTCAGAGAATTGTTCTTCTGGATTACGTAAACATCTGTCTGGGATGTAATTTAGGATTCTTTTCAATATATATTGAAGCTGTCTAAATGATAGTCTAATTGAAAATTTTATGTTAAACTTTGTACTTATGTATAGTTTCTATTTCTCTGTACTGTCACGCTAAAGTCTAAGTTGCTGTTTTCATTATGTCCAAAGCTACTATGAACTTTGTTGTAAAGTTTCCAAAATAGAATTTTACAACCTCGAATTCTAAATTAACAGGTGGCATCTTCACTGAACACTTACGAGTATTTTCTTCTGCAATCTAGCTCTTTAGTATTCATTTGGCATGGAAAACAAAGTACCCATGAGCAACAGAACTTAGCAGCAAAGATTGTGGAATTCTTGAAGGTGAGGCTTTTATCGAAGTAGAAAAAAGGCGCTCTTTGTCATTGTTATCCCAACTAACAAACCCTGTGTTTATCCTAGTTTATGCTGCATTAGGCTAATTTTGTTTGGTCTGTTTTATTCACAAACTCAGCCCGGAGCAACCGTGAAACACACTAAGGAAGGAACAGAAAGCTCAGCTTTTTGGCTTAGTATTGGAGAAAAACAAGATTATACCAGCAACAAATTAGCTCCTGAAGCCACCAGGGAACCTCACTTGTTTTCTTGTTCTGTTAATAGAGGTGCATCCTTCTCACCCTTCGATATTTATCCCGAATGAGGAAATTTTTCTCTTCTAATTGTCTTTATCAAATGATTTCATGTTAACTCGTGGATGTCTAGGAAAATTTTAGGTAATATCTAGAGAATTCAGTTAAAACTAAAATTAAAATTTCTTGTTGTGTATATCAAACAGGTTAATATTTTCTATTAAAATAACAGGTTGAAGAAATCTATAACTTCACTCAAGATGATTTGTTGAATGAGGATTTCATGGTTCTCGACACACATGCTGAAGTTTTCGTTTGGGTTTGTCAATCAACAGACTCCAAAGAAAAGCAAAGTGCTTTTGAAATTTGACAGGTAATACTATTTAGTGTCATATGTATCTCATATATTGAAAGTACTTGTTCATTTTCATTTTTGCTCGAGTAATCGAAGAAGTTGATCACAGAAATATGTAGAGCTGGCTACATCTTTGGAAGGGTTATCCTCTTATGTTCCATTGTATAAAGTCACAGAAGGAAATGAACCATGCTTCTTTACAAGTGAAACTCATTAGTCATTTCAGCAACTTTTAACACTCTGACTTGCATGTTTAATCAGGCACACGGAAACTCATTTCAAAAGAAGGTTATGATACTCTTTGGATTTGGTCATGCTTCCGAGGTAATTGATCTTGTTTTTCCATTACTATAATCTCATCTAAGTTACATGAATCATACAATGGTGCAAGAATGAGGCATTGTTTTCCATATCATATATTAGTTGTTTGACAGTAGCTTTTCGTATCATCAACCGAGTTTCATAATACAAGACTTCATTAGTTATTCAAGAATTTTAGACCTTGTTCTCTATATTTCCGAATGATAGAACAAATCAAGATGGACCAACCCAAAGAGCCTCAGCATTAGCTGCTTTAAACTCTGCATTTACTTCATCGGCTGCTGCGAAAGCTAGTTCTGTTCCAAAGCCTACCGGAGAAAGTCAGAGTTCACAAAGAGTAGTTGCAGTAGCTGCATTGTCTAATATTCTTACAGAAGAGATGAAACAGTCAAATTTGTGTGGATCTTCTCTCATTCTATTTTTTTCTTTTCCTATGTTTGTGTGTTAATAAGTTAAAACAAGAATAAGTTTATTTAGAAACTAATCCTATTTGGCTTAAGATCTCTTGGTTGTATTTATCTTGTCGTCTTATCTTGAATCCTTAGTTTGTGATTAGTCGCTGCTCTATTTAGTTCTTCTTGTTGATTCTTTAGTCTCTACATGATTTGCTCGAACTTTGTTTTCTTCCTCAATAATGATGACGTCAAAAAGAGAATTTTGTTGATGCTAAATGTGATCCTCTTCCACACACTGATGTGTCTACTGAGGTATTTGAGGCACTGTTGTTTCGTCTGTTTGCTACTCTTTAGGTAATCAATAAAACTCGCAGTTTTCTTTATGCTCTTACTCTTTCCTTCTTGTTTTCCTGTTACCAGAAAGCAACCTCAATCCATTACTCTCGTACTAATGGGTTGTTGCTTCGATTTGCCTAATGTTGGTTATCGTATTTTATTCGGAATGTTGGTGTATATGTTGTTCTCTCTTGTTCTCTAATAGGTCTAGCAAGGATTTGGATGTGTCCCTCACCATGCTCTTGGCTGATTTCTGGTATGAACCTCCATCTTTTTAACCTTTTTTCTAATTTACATGCATCTTTGGCTTACTCGAGTACTTTTTGCTTCACTCATGCTAATTAGTTGATTAATAGTTGTTTACAGGTTTTAGTTTCTGTTTTGTTCCATATGTGAAGTATGTTTTGCTTAATACAGAAAGTGTAGGAGATAACGAGATATTCCATCTTCTTCGAAACTCTAGCAATATGAATTTGTGGGTAATGAGTTATCTGATACTTGAGCACAAGGCTAAGTTAGTTCGGTTTTTCCTTCAATACTGAAGAAGGTTCTGCACATTGGACATGCATTTTGTGTACTCTTTGTTTTCTTTATCACTGTGACTTTGAATCACTGTGTTCTGGTAATTATTATGAAGCTAGTAATCTACTTTGCATCAGCTTTAGAGTATTTCTTGGCAGATATGTATCCTTTGCTATTGGGTGCCCAGTTGATGGACTGATTTCACCTTCAAAAGATACATCTGTTGCAAATAAACTTCATGACATGGGATGTTTTGAAATTTTCCATGGAGATACAATAGGAATCACTACTCAAGGTAATATTCTGAATTATGTATTGCATTAAAATTGAGAGCCAACAATAGAAGACTGCACAAATGTTGTAGTCCTTATAATCTGTAATTTTTACATTGAAATTATATTTAGATTTGGATTGGTTGTCTTACAGTGAATTCTCTCTGATTATGCACTTCCATCAATTAATTCACAAACTTATAAATTTATTTTAAATGTGCAGGAAAATGCAGGTATTGAATTTGAATTTGGCTAGAAGTAAACTCGATCTATTGTGGCAAAAGATGAAGAAATTTTTGTATTGTTGTCATATACGTTTGAATGACACTTTTAGGTTTATGGAACTTGTTGATAGTAGAGATCTTTAAGCAATCACTTTCTATGTTTTGGTTGTACATGAAATGTTTCTCGAAGTTTATTTGAAAAATATAGCTTCAATTCAATGATTAATTAGTTCATATTGTGTTTTAGGTCACTTGTATGTATGTAAACATATTATATATTTGTGCTACACGTAGTCTTATAAATGTTGAAGTTACACTTTATAAGTGTTGTTCTAGATGAGATATAAAGTAACAATTTATAAGTGTTGCTATAGCTGACATATAAAGTAACACCTTATAAGTGTTGCAATAGATGAGATATAAAGTTACACTTTATAAATGTTGCAATAGATGACCAATAAAAGGCAACAGTTTTTAAGTGTGACCAATAAATCTGAGAGGCAACGCCTTTTAAGTGTAGTCTAACAAAAAATAGGCGTTGCCAATGCATGTCTTCAAAGCGTGCCCTTATACCTATTTGGATACGCTTTACAAGTGTAGCCAAAGATGGAAACATTTAAAAAGTGTTGCCTAATGTCAAAGGTTACGCTTCTTTTGGGCAGCCCCTAAAAAGTGTTGCTGAATGTCCAAAAGTGTAGCCTTTTATCAAAGGCCACACTTTTTGCTAGTTTAGGCTACACTTACGTGGTGTTGCTGTAGGCCGAAAATGGTGTAGTGTGATGTGGATTTGATTGACCTAGAAGTTACCTTACCTTAAAGTTTAAAGAAAAGAAAGAGTCCTTATGACTATGTCTTCTTGTTGTTTGCCCTAATGATGTATGACCTTGGTATGTATTGTATTGTGTGAAACCTTATGTGGTTAAATGGTATGACCTAACTTGATAATTGGAGGATAATATGCCTAAAATGATAAGGTTTAGAATGCCTTGGTTGACATACTGTAAATCCCTTCTAAAGTTGTAATCACTTATAAGTGATGAAAATGAAGTTTTTTTTTGTTAAGATCCTCTTATGTTTGGGTTAAGTTTCTCTTGATTGGGTTTATCCTAAGTGGGGAATGGTGATGGATTAGTAAGGTTGTAGATATTTTGTACATTGTCCTTCTATTATACTTGTGCTTGAAACTAATGAATTCTTAGTAAGCTTTTTCATGGATAAGAGTTTTGCATAAAGTATGAATTGCATGACCTTTATATGTTTGGTATGTATTGATTGACATTACCTTAAAGATATTGTGAATATTCCAAAGATTATGAAAAGAACTTTTTGATTAAATCCATATTTTCTCATGTTGATTTTCATCTTGATATGCTTGTTGTACAATTGACTTCATGAGGTAAGATAAAAAACATGGTAATAGTCACTTGTGAAGTAAAATTTTTAGCCTTAATGAAAAGTTGAGTCTAATTGGAAATGAAATATGTTGAGTGTCTAGAAAATTATGTGATTTGTATGGTTTGGGAATCATTATTGTGGTCTCAATCTTAAAATATGAAAGCATGTGTAACTAAGTATTCATGTGTGTGTGCCTATGATTTGTATTGTTTTTCCCAAATGATGCTTACTGTGAAGGTGAGTACTATCCTAGAAATTGACATATTGTGAAATTACTTCCTAATTGTTGTGAGGTGCTTGGTGTGATCTTCCATTTAGACTTCACTAGGAAGGAAACATGAGCATGCGTTGGTTTAAAAGTTGAGAATTTCTTATTTTAAGAGGAAATTGACCTTGTATTTTGATTAGATGTGAACTCATGATACATGTTAGTGTGTCGAGGAAAGAACATTTCTCCATGGACATTACTAAGCATGGTATGGTTGAGTATGACCCTCATGGCACTAGGTCTAACTAATAAAGAGTTTTGTGAATTTAATTAACTCAAGTCGATGTGCATTGAAGTATGAGTGCCTTACTGCTTCTTGAGTTTTATTGAAATCTTCCTAAGTGTGACTTAAAGAATAGTTGCAAGATGAGCTCTTAATGAATTGAAGTGTAATGACCATGTTATGATAAGGAGCATGATGTTCCTCCTATGAACATGATAAGAGCCGTTGTGTTTGATGCATTAAAGAGTGAGTGAATTTTCTTGCTTGTGTGCATTGAGTGCAAAAATGATTTTATGATGTTATAAATGTGATGAAATGCTCGAAAAAGCATTAAAGTCCTTGTTGTGAATAAATCAGTCTAAGTGTCATTCGAGGACGAATGTTTCAAAGTGGAGATTTTGTAAGACCACCAAAATGAGTTAGGGAGCTAGAGACTAAAATGTTCGTCTTAAGATTCTAAGGTCCTAAAATTAATTATGATATGGTATTTAGTCAGTGTGTAAAGTTTGAGGTGATTTGGAAGTGAAACGTTAAGGAACGACCAAGACATTTGACGAGTAGTCACCTATGTGCCTCATGTATGCATATGTGTTTATATACTGTATTTCATGAGATTATGAATCCTTTAAATGATTTATAAAGATTTTTTATAGTAGTATTTATAGTTTCGAGAAGTTTGGAGGTCAAACGTCCAAGACATTCGAAAGATATCCCTTAAGATGCTCAATGTATGTTTTGATAGGGCCTAGTCTGTTTGGATGTGCTATGTTTATTTGTATTTGGTAAAAATCATGTGGAAGGTCTAAAACTTGTAAAGGTTTGTATTTACTTAGGAAACATCCGGTTACGACTTCTAAAGGGCCCTAGAAAAAGAAGCACCCAAGGCTTTCAAGACAATCCCTTCGCAGTGTCAATTGACGAGCGAAACGATGGCCAGTTTGTTGAACAATGGCCCGTTGGTAAGGTCTAATAGATGGAAACTTAGCCTGGTCAGGTGTCATCTCAAACACAGGCCAACATATGATCGACGGAAGCTAAAGGAAGGCTAGTCGATTGACCAAAGGCCAGTCGATAGTCATCCATCGATGGTGGCCTGCATCACTGCCATGCGACTGTTTTATTTAAGGGGTGAATGTGAAATTTACCCCACGTACTAACCTGACAATAATTTATTAATTTATTTGGGTGTATATAACGGATCAAACACGTGAACACCCCATTCCCAATCCCTTCTCGAAATTGAACTTTCCCTCCAAAAATCTTCTCCTTAGAAACCGCTATTGTTGGTGAAGATCACAAACATATTGGAGCATGATTACTATGGTTTATTCAGAACATTTTAGATTTATTCATGTAGATAAAGGTATGATGATCTTTCATCTCTAAGTAACCTTTCACTTGGAGAATTCTTCTCAATGTTTTCAAAGAAAGTTTCATGCTTAAAGTTCTTCTTCTTCAATCTATCCATGGGTTCTTTCTAAAAACGTTTTAAATGGTTAACTTATGATGAATTGATGTTAATGTATTAGTTTGAACGTGATTCTAATCTATTTTCAAGATGAATTCATGTTCCCTCCGTAAATCAATTTAGTCCTTGAATGGGCTTTGTGATCTTGACTTGTTATTGATTGATTGTGATTCTATTATGTTGAAGTGGCTATATATTCTGTTATTTAAGTGAATTTATGATGAAGGATCCATGTGGATCAATGTATGAAGATTTTAAAATGCGTAGCTTAGTTTTCCATAATTCACTGTAACATTGACGTCTTAATGATTTAATGTGGAATTCGATTGTGTAGGGATGGTTGTGTCTATTTTCTTACTTGGATATTATTGATTAATTGTCAATAATTGATTCATGTGGATAAATGTTGATTAGCCTATGATTTGTCTATTTTCTATTGATGTCTAAAATAGCATGTTCACTGTGATATAAAGGTTATGGAAAATTGTAGTACGATTTCGTGTAGTTTATGTTTTCCTTAATTACCACCTTATATTGATGATATTAATGAGTTTTGGGTATGAATTATTTATTATCAAAGAAAATGAGTCTTAGCATGAATTGATGTAGGTTCTTCTAGCCTACAATTTCTATGTTGTAATGAACATTATGTGATATTAATTCTAGGGTAGATGAAGCATGATTTAGATTTGATTTATATGTGTTTAGATACTTCACTAATTGTACATTATTGTTAAACCTTGATTAATGAACTAAATTAGGTAGGTTAGTTGATGATCTAAGACTTTGTACTTTCTAGTACATATGAGATGCCTTGTATAATGTTATAGTATGATCTCGTAGCGACTTGTACATGATTTCTTTTATGATTAAAGTACATTTTAGCTACTGCCTTATATGTGAATTGTTGATTAACAATGTGTATTGATCAATGATGATAAAATGGTGAGAAATTGGTAAGAATACTTATCTCCTCTACTTTTTCAATATTAATGTAGTTGATGAAGCCTTGAATGGAATTGTGTGGTATGCTCCACTTATGGTAGCGGTGTTTACTTTATTGTCATTATATATGTGTTGACCATGGCTTGAAGTCAAGTTGATGATTATATGAAGGAGTGGTTATGATAATCACCTTATGTGTAACTTGTGCCTAGTCTTCTTCTCTAGTTGTGATTCTAGGTGATGTTACTATTGTTATGAATATGACTTATATTCTATGATGTTAAGTATATGATTTGGTGAAGTATGAATATGCATAGTGTCTTGGAGTGTTTATATGAATGGATTGCTCATATGGGTACACATATAGAATTATGCATTTATATATGAACATGTGTGACATTATGTGTTATGTCAAGGTTTTATCACATATCAATACATACACACACATGAAGGATGATATAGATAATAGAGGGGTCTTTGAAGGTGTGCCCAAGAATACTCTAAATTAGATAGGTACTTGAATATGCTATAAGCATATGAGTAGTGAATATCCAAAGCCCTTGTTTTATGAATATGTAATAAAGGATTTTCAATAAAGGGAACTTAGCTTAGCACCGAGTGAATATGACATTGAGAGGTGTTGACTTCCTTTGGAGGAAAATTCACCATTTATTCCTTATAGATGTTGACTTCCTTTACAGGAATACTCACCTATGGATTCACATGAGGTCATGACTACCCTTTGAGAAAGATTCATTCATGTTTTCTCATGGGAGGAGGACCCAATTACCAAGTGGTATGAAGAGGGAAGACCTATCTTTTAGTTCAATAAACTATGCTTGCCACATAGGATATAACAAAGTGAATTCACTTTGTATGCTAGGATGTATGTTAATATTCTGCCTTAGTAAGGTAGGAATACCTTCCATTGGTGTATGGATCTACAACACCAAATTCCATGTTTAGCACCCATGGTCATAGTGTTGGTTAAGGCTATAGTTTCCCTAAAGTAGAATGGACAATGGAAGTAAATGAATATTATCCTAACTAGGAGAACTTAAAGGAGGTTACTTACTATAGGTTGAAGTAATGAACCCATCTAGACATTGCACAGGTAGCTCCTTAGGAAGTCCTAGAAAGGTGACATAATGTGTATGTTTATGCTTATGTCCATATGCATGAATTTGTAGTATTTGTCTACTTATTATGAAGATGTGCATGGTATTAAATCTATAAGATGTTATCTTATCCTTATATGGACTATGCTGGTCTAAATAACTATATGATGAAGGTCTTGTATAGACATGAATGAAGTTCCCTTAGCTTACTTGTTAATGTATGAATTGAATGTTAAGGTTTGCGGTCTCATGAAGGGTTTACTAAGAATGCATGGGGTTATGGGTCTCCATATGTTCACTGCACTAGTAGACTAAGATTAGGGTCATGAACAAGGTCTAATAATGATGTATGTGCAAAGAAGTAAATAAATGTGCGACTTGAAGTAGCTCACTGTAAAGCCAATGTAGTCTTGACTTAAATGTGTATTTGATATATTATGCTTATATGATGATATGTGTTGGCTTATGTAGGTTGTATGTATGTTTCCTTATGAACTTAAGGTGATGAATTGTACCAATTATCCTAGAGGATTACTTGGGAGGTTAATGAATAAAAGGAAGAAACATTCACTGTAAAGTAGGAACAACTTAATATAATGTGCCATAAAAATGCATTAAATTCTATATGTGATCTTATGTAATGTTTGGCCTTTGAATATGTTTATATGAAGTATGTGAATGATATAATTTCTATTGTACAAAGGTTTTATGAAGATTTACTCAAAAAGGCATGAAGTATGATTTGAAGGAAATGTCCCTTTTAAATCCATGTTTTTGCATGGTTTTCATATTTAGTGCATTCTTGTACTAATCCCGTTCTTCTTTAATTTTTACACAAAGTGTAGATTACGGATTCTTAAAGGATATCTTGAATGGTGAAGAGTTTGATAGATGATCCACAAGATCAATGAAAGGAATCCTCAAGTTCAAATATCTCATTCTTATGTCTGTAAGGTGTATAAGGTTGTACTTATGTTTATGTTTTAAGGGAAGTGGCCTTAATGTATTCTAAGAGCCTGTTTGGCTCAACTTAAAAGCTGGTTTTTGACTTATTTAGATGTTTGGCAATACTCAAAATAACTTATTTTAAGTTAAAAAAAACTTATTTTAAGCCAAAAGTTAAAAGCTGGGGTAGGGGTGCTTTTTTTTTTTAGCTTATAAGCTTTTTTAAGTTGACCATATTTTTATCTTTTTGCTCTTAATATTTTTATACAATATCCAATTTACCCATATAACCCTAACATTTCTTTCTTCCATTTTCCCTTTTCACGTTTGGCATAACAACTTCAACACTTTTATCCAAACGCATAACGGCTTATTTTAAAAATAAGTTTCAGCACTTTTAAAAGTACTTTTTTAAAGCTGCTTTTATTAAGCCCATCCAAACGGGCCCTAATGCTGTTGAGTCTAAGATGTCAAAGAGACTTAGAGACTACATATGTATTATGAATTATATTTTATAGATATATGAAGTGATGTTTCTAGCATATGATGTGCTATGAAAAATTTTAAATTTTCCGCTAAATTTACTATGTCAATGCGATAAATGATAACTATAGGCTTGTATAAGACTTCCGAGAGGTCAAGTACGTCATATTACTTCTATGTGGTTCTCCCTAAATTTTACAATTTTGATTATGTTAATGTATCTATAGCTACTGTTTTCTATATGAATTGATAATAAATTATTGGTAATTGATCAGATCAAGGCTTGGATAATTGGTAAGATTTACCTACATTCCTCTACTCGGTATAGATATGATGATGTTACACCCCAAGAGCACACCCCAGAAGATATGGCACTGTTGGAGTGCGACACAATGTACTTGACCTCTTGGAGGTCTTCTACATGCCCTTTGACATCAATTATTGCATACATGTATGAAATGTAGTGTGGAATGAAAACTTTTCACATTAAATATTTTAAAACATCTTTCATATTAAAATCATACGAAAACACACTGTCTCAATATATGACAATCTTTAGACTCAAGAATACTTTGGAACACGACCCATACAATACTAATATAGAAATACTTAATCTATTACAATACTTTGAATAAAATAAATCTAAAGAAAGCTATGTCCTCGAGTCAAGCGAGGACATACTTCAATTTTCGTGAAAGAATCCTAGTTTTCAAGCGTTGCTTCAAGACGCTTCTCACCTTCCACCTACACCTTTAGATATTATGAAATGTATTGAATTAGTACAAACTCATGTTCTAAGTATGTCTTAATGCATAAAACATGATAAACAAATATTTATGAGAAACATGCTCTTTTATATTGAAACATCATATTAAAAGTATAAGAATCACATTTGAGCACCAAACATCACATTTAGGACACATTACAAATTATACTCAATTTATATGTACTTTATAGCAAGGCCACAATGAACTCATACTGGGATTACAGTGACTTCAGTGTAACTTCACCAATAATTCACATATCACAATATAGTATCAATAACCCCTACAAAACACATAAACATGAGATCCTCCTTCCAAAAGTGATTCTAAGTCTCGCTTAAGTGACTTAAACTACCTAAGATAAGATCATTCTCACTCATACACACACACACACACACACACACACACACATATATATATATAACATTCTCTTTTAAAAGGTTATCAAAAGATGTCACGACCCACACCTACACCCTAGGAATTAGGGCATTGTCGGATGGTAACACGGCATACTTGACCTCTCAGAGGTCTTTTACAAGACCTTTGACATCATTCATCGCATACATGTATGAAAAGTAAAGCAGAATTAAAACTTTTAACACGAAATATCTTAAAACATCTCTTATATTAAAATCATAGAAACACTAAGTCTAAATATATGTCATTCTTAGACTCAAGAATACTTGGGATACAACCCATACAATACAAATATAGAAATACTTAGTCTATCACAATACTTTGAATTAAAAGACATCCAAAGACAATTATGTCCTCTAGTCAAGTGAGAACATACTTCAACTTTTCTTGAACAATCCAAGCTTTCCTTCAATATCATTCTCACCTTCCACCTACACCTTTAGATATAACAAAATTTATGGGATTAGTAAAAACACTTGTACTTAGTATTACTTAATGCATAAAATTATGAAAATGGACATTTATTAGAAACATGCTCTTTTTGATTAAAACATTATATCATAAGCATAAGAACAAAATTTAACACCATAAAAACATATAAGACATCACATAAACATTTTATCAAACATTATGAAATGTTACAATGAACTAGTCATTTTATAGTGAATTAACTCAACCTTATATTGAATTCAATTAACATACAACCCTCTCACTAAAAGCTATCCTAAAACTTCACTTAAGTAAGAAAAATAGAGGCCACCCATATGCCCTTTCGAGGCACACCTGAATGTTCCTTAGGACAACCTATAATGATATAAATGCACTTACAATACACCAACCACATACAGATGAAAACCTCCTACCAAAGGTGATTCTCAGGTTCACTTGGGTGAGTTGTGAAGCGACCACCCATAGAATTCCTTCAGAAACACCTAAGATATCCTTTAGAATGCCTAAGATAGAATCATTCTCACTACACATTATAGCATACTTATAACATGAAGTTCTCTTTCCAAAGGTTATCCAAAAGACTACTTAAGTAATGCCAAAAGAGAATGCCCATACATCCTTTACAAGTTTACCTAAATAATCCTTAAGACTACCTAAGTTCAGATCATGTCTACTTATCCAAGTTATTTTACTCCTACAGTCTTTCTAAAGACTTATCTAGGTGAAAGATGAAGTGACCATTCCTATGCCCCCTCACAACTTAACTAGACAACCCTTAACTACTCTAGGTAAGTGCCTATTCATTTACATGTTGTCCAACTTAAGTCATTATCCTTACTAGTTCATTCAAGAGACATCCATCACATAAGGAAATTCAAGTAATTGTCTTGGTGAAGACCTAGGGACTCACTCACTAACAACTTCAAAGCCTATTGTGCAATGTCTAGATAGCCTCCCATACCACCGTTTAAACTTTATTGAACTTGTCCAATACTTGATGGTATCCCATATGATGAGAATAGGAAATAATTGACATAGACTGTTGTAGCTAAGCATGGAATATGGAGTTGTAACCTAATCCGATGGAGGGTGTTCTACTTGTTAGTGGTGGAACTTGGACACACCCCAATATAGGCACATGGTTAAGGAATATGAAGGAATTCTTTGTACTCTATTCTCATCCTTAAATAAAACTACTTCCCAAACCATACTCACTCAGTGCTAGCCTTTGTTCTCATAGAGTATTTCAATAAAGGACTACATGAAGAGGTTTAATCTCTAGTTCATATCCAATCACATTTACCTTACCAAAGAGGTCCCATAGATTTTCCTTACAGTGGTCAATAGGATAGATTAATGATTTTCCTAAGGATGATTTCATGCCGTTCTAGCCAATCAATACATAAGTCCACTATTCACACAAGAAGGATACAATTACGGCTTTTGACTTCAACGATATCATAACCTTATAACTAGGTTGAAGGATTCACATAAAGGACCTTCTTAACATCATTCAGAGTCACATGTCATTCATACATACAAGACGAAGACGCTCTAGTATCCTAAGATAAAAATTCATATTCTCATTATACATGTATCACGTAAGGGACACAAGTCTACCAAAACAAGACACAACATACTTCACATATAACATATCATTCTAGAAGCACATAAGTTGAACTAAGCATACTTACTAGTCATCCTAAATACTTCTATAATATAATCAGTACAACCATCATAAGTCTCACATATTCAATTAGGAAGACTCATGCATCAACTCTAAGACTACACACATAATGACATAGTCATTGTGTAACATGATCACCTAACGATCTCAATAGAATAACACATATTTTCACATTACTCACATATAGATAAATATGATCATACGTAACATAATCAACTACACAAATCATCATAATACATAAAGTAATTTGCCAAAAGGTCCATGATCATTATAATACGTAAAGTAACACCGACAAGGTCACATCATTTACAAGTAAAACACATAGCATCGCCACAATAAGTGGACCGTAACAAGAATCATCATATAAGAACTAGTCTAAATAATATAGAGAAATTTGGATCAACATACCATTGATTCCTACATCCCAACTTCAATCCATAATAAACTCAACCAACAGAATATAACAAGGCCTTTACTAATGACCATGCTCATCAGTTCAATACAAAAATCACAACACTCAATGAATCTAAATCAATTCAATATATGTTTATAAATCTGATACATACTATACATTAATCTAATACAATTCTTATAACATTCAATAATCCAAAGAAAACTACACTAGAATTCCTAAGCAATGAGACATGATCATAACACCCATAATATAGACAATTTGAAGAATCTAGGTTTTGAATGGTTTAATGAATATTTTAAGTTTAAATTATCTAATTAACAACAATTCAATAAATATTCAATGATTCAAAACCATTAATGCAAGAACCCATGGATAGATTTAACTTTAGAAAACTCATTTTTAGAAATCTTTGAAAAATACATAGAAGTTTGGATCCTTGAAGAAAAGAGTTCCAAGGATGAAGAAACATATCTTAACTGATGTTAATCCACAAAAATTGACAAAATTTTGTGGATAAATCAACCGTCAAGCTTCAATATCCTTTCAAGCTTTAATGAAGTTCTAGAGAGCTCTTTATAGGTTTTGGATTTTGATTTTTGGAATAATGAATTAATATAGGTATGTAGGACTTATTAACCCACTCAAAATACAAATAATACCCTTAGGAAACCTCCCAAACAATAATTTGGACGTTGGTTGAATTTATCAATTAACCCTTGCATTTTACAGTAAAGCTGTGTAGGTGACACAGACCATCGATGGATAGTCTCCCAACGAACATACCATCATAAACATAACTTTATAGGTGGATCCACTAGATAGTCATCCTATGGGGGAAATACAGTTCAAGAACTAAGAGATATTTATAATACCTTCATACCATTTGGCAATTGGGGCCTCCTTTAATGGGAATCCAATAGATCTGTATCCCTCATAGGGGAGTCAACACCATATGTGGAACTATAGGGTTAATCTTACTCGATGGGAAGTGAACACCTCCCAATGTCATGTTCACTCAGTGCTAAGCTAAGTACCTTTTTGAAATGTATTTATTATCTCCTTTAATCATCATACCTTATCGTAGGTCATAGGGTCAAACCCTTGTATACACATCATGATCATTACCATAGCTCAATAAGAATTGCATGAGTATAATCCTTTCATTACAATCACATAGGTGATGTTAGCACATTTGCATATCACTTCATGTTAAGGCACATGGCTAAATCATTAACCATCATTTTAACATTTACATCTTAATCTTACACCAACAAATCATAGTTAAGACATTTCGATTCAACACCATACCATCCTATCAATCTAAATACTAGGCATACTCCAATATAACATCATGACATAATCATAATTAACCATAATTTAAAGTAAAAGATAGGGATCAAAAGACTTACCAAGTATCCTTCATAATTCATCTTCAAGGTCTTACCACAACCCTCAATTAAACCCAATTTGGGTATACTTTATAATAATTCAATAACATATCATTATAATAAGTCTAGAAGAATCAATACATCACAATTCAATACTAGATTAAAGCTTACGATTAGATACTTAGGTAAATTCACAACATACTTTATAACCTAGATCATCGTATCAAGAACTAGCATAAAAGACTACAAATCACCCTAATTCATTTATTATTTGTGTAATAAAATCATTTTGAAGTAATTCATCCAATAACAAAGTCAATTGAACCAATACAACTTAATTCATCTGAAGATCAAAACCTAGGGTTAAGGATTAAAGGGTCATCTTCTACAAACTAATCCAACGAATCAAGATATATAATAATTAGTTATTAATACATGTTAGTATATTCATAATATACAATATACATTATAATAAAATAGATTTATAACATCAATTTCATATTGGATGAAAACCCACTTGAAAACTCAATTTTTGAAATCAATTTGATGGAACCCTTTGAGGAAAGAGATCTCAAAAGTGAATTAGATACCTACATTGTTTATTGATGAAGATTGATGGAATAAATTTACCCTTTTCATATCTTAAACCCTCCCCTAACTTAGTCATCAATGGTGTCTTCCAATAGAGAGAGAAAAAAGAGAGAAGGCAAAGAGTTTTGGGGTTGTGAGTATGAGAGTTTTGTTAGTGTTAATTAGGTTAGGACTTTATATAGGGTGTTAAATAAGTTAATTAGGAATTTCCTAACCCCTAATTAAATTTCTAACTAATTCAACTAGTTAAGTGAACCAAGTAAAAACATGTAGCAAATTAAAGCCCTCACAGACGAGACCCCGATCAACGATTTGTCTGTGAGTCGACGGTGACTGTTCCCCCTCCGGGTTGCACTCCGTCGCTTTAATTACAGACTGGTGCAAATGGAACATTTTCCAAAATGTCTTAGTATTGGTCGACGGATGGCATCGACGTCCCATCGTTCCTCTTCGTGGGTGCACACTGCCCATGTAGCCTTGACACCTAAATGCAAGGTTCCTCCTCAAGGCTCCTTGGTTGGTCGTTGGAGAGTCATGAATGAACGTTTTTGACTATGAATCAACTATAATACGTGAAAGACACTCTTCGACCAATTTTCATAGATTTTCGACTTCTAAAAGCTAGTCAAATAGGCTAAGGCACGCTAGTACCTCTTTGAAATAGTTTTCGGACATCATGGACGTTCTAGGATGTTTTGGTTTCTAGACTTTGTAAATGACATAATCATTGAAATGGATCTTAAGACAATTCCTAGACCTTCATACACCTATTTTAGGCTCTAGAACATGCCTTGGATTTTCAAAGTGCTACATTATCCCCCTTAGGAATGTTCGTCCTCGAATGACACCAAAATTCTTTTGAGGGAAGGAATAGACTCACCACTAGAAGCTCAACCAACAACAACACCTAAAAACATGATTTACAACATAAATCATACCACTTTACTCAAGGCATTTCAAAAACTTTAATTACCACACATAAGGCTCAACATTACATTATGAAGAATTTCCTTCTCACAACAATTACATGAATTGAAGATATCATACATGAGTCAATTTTGCAATATATTAACTTGTCAATGTGATACATATCATTTCATAAAGACTCACCATATCAAAATGCACAACATTATTCAAAACAAGCCAAAGAGCAAAATTGACAATTTTTAAATTAATTAAGCATGTCGTTGTAACATTCACTGTAACCACATCAAAAATGCATATTTTGCAACACTTCACCAAATATACATAAAGTTCAATTTATTTATTATTTTCATTATTATCCCACGTTGCACCTTCAACTAAGTGATTCTTCCATAGCACCTTTACGGAAGCCACCTCTTAATTCCTTAATTTCTTTTGTTGAGTATCAATAATTTGAACCACAACTTCCTCATAAGAGAGGTTATCTTTCAGACAATATCCTCAATAGGAAGAATAGACTCGAGATCACCGATAAACTTATTAAGCATAGAAACATGGAAAGCCGGATGAACCAAATCCAATTCACTAGGCAACCTTATCTCATAGGCAACCTTACCAACCCTTTGCAAGATTTCATAGACCCCTACATAACGAGGACTCAACTTTCCTTTCTTGCCAGATCTAATCACCCCTTTCATAGGCAAATTTTCAAATACACTTTACCTCCTTCTTCAAACTCTATGTCCCTTCTCCTATGATCAGCATAAGAATTTTTCCGACTATAGGCCGTTTGCAAGCTATTCCTCATAATATGAACTTTCTCCAAATTCTTATAAATCAACTCAGGACCAAGAAGCGAAGGCCCACCCACTTCAAACCATCCAATGGGAGACCTACACCTCCTACCATACAAGGCTTCATAAGGAGCCATGGATATGGATGAATGAGAACTATTATTGTAAGCAAACTCCACCAAAGGGAAATGCTTGTCCCAATGTCCTTTGAAATCAATAATGCAAGCCCTAAGCATATCTTCACGAGTTTGAATAGTACGCTCCACTTGACCATCCATTTGTGGATGAAAAGCGGTGCTTAGCTTCACCTTGGTACCCAACCCCTTTTGGAATGTCCTCTGAAACCTAGATGTGGATTGTGCACAACGAACCGACGTGGTGGATAACGGAATACCATGGAGACACACAATCTCCTCTACGAAGATCCTAGCATAATCTTCCACCGCATAAGTAGACTTGTCAAGAATAAAAAGAGCGGATTTGGTCAAGCTATCCACAATCACCCATATAGAGTCATATTGCTTTTGAGTCCGAAGAAACCCTACAACAAAATCCATATTAATGTCTTCCAACTTCAAAGTAGAAACATGGATTTATTGTAGCAAGCCACCCGATTTTGATGCTCGACTTTCATTTGTTGGCAATTTTGACACTTAGCAACAAACTCCGCTTTGTCCTTTTTCAAACCTTCCTACCAAAATAATTCCCTAACGTATCGGTACATCTTCGTTGAACCCAGACGAATGGGGTAACAGGACCCATGAGCTTCCTCAAGAATCCGACTCCTCAAACCATCTATATTGGGAAAACATAACCTCCCGTTGTACCTCAAGACACCATCCCACCAAGGAGAATGGCTAATTGAGTTTACAAAAGACAAACTCCTTTAACTATATCAATTCTTGATGAAGGTGTTTTTTGGACTTAACCTCAACCACCAAAGGTGACTCGGAGTTATGACATACCACCACACCACCTATGGGAGAATATTCAATCCAAACACCTAAACGAGCCAACCTATGAACATCCTTTACTAGGTTTCTCTTGGTTTCCTCAACATGAGACACACTTCCCATGGACAAATGACTCAAAGCATCTGCTACTACATTGGCCTTACATGGTTGGTAGAGGACACTCATGTCATAGTATTTCAACAACTCTAACCATCTTCTTTGCCAGAGATTAAAATCCTTTTGTTTGAATATGTATTGAAGACTTTTATGGTCCCTATAAACATCCACATGGACCTCATACAAGTAATGCTTCAAAATCTTCAAAGCAAGTACCACCGCCGCTAATTCAAGGTCATGAGTCGGATAATTTCTCTCGTGTACCCTGAGTTTCCTAGAGGCATAGTCTATAAACTTCCCATGTTGCATGAGAACACACCTAATCCGACTCTGGATACATCTCAATATAGGAAAAAACTCTTTGTACCCTCCAGTAGGGTCAATACTGGAGCGAAAGTAAGCCTATCCTTCAAAATTTGGAAGTTCTTCTCTCATTCCTCCGACCATTCAACCTTCTTACTCTTTTGTTTCAAATTAGTCAAAACCAACCACAGACCTCTGATAAAACCCACTAGACCAAAGAAAATCCTAATGTCAGTTGTAGTCAATTGTCTAGAATAATTCATTACCACCTCGGTTTTCCTTTGATTAACCTCAACTACCTCACTAGAGATGATATGATAAGGAAATTCCACCAACCTCAACCATAACTGACATTTTGTATACTTGGCAAATAGTTGGTTCTCCTTAAACACTTACAATACAACCCTCAAATGGTTCATGTGGTCACCCTCATTTTTTGAAAATACCAAGATGTCATCAATGAAGTCAATGACAGTTAAATCTAGGTAACTTCGAAACACCCTATTCATGAGATCCATAAAAGCCGCTGGGGAATTCGTGAGACCAAAGGACATTACTACAAATTCATAGTGACAATTTCTAGTCCTAAATTGCATCATTGGTACACCCTCACCTCTCACCCTAAGTTGGTGATACCCCGATCTCAAGTCAACTTTTAAAAAGTAGCTTTCCCATTGTATTTGATCAAACAATTCGTCAATCTGAGGGAGAGGATACTCATTATTAATAGTGACTTTATTGATTTTAGCGGTATAAATGCACATCCTAAGGGACCCATCCTTCTTTTTCACAAAAATAACCGAAGCACCCCATATAGAAATGCTAGGTCTAATGAAGCCTTTGTCTAGTAAATCTTTGAGTTGAGCCTTTTACACTTTTAATTAGTATGGAGCCATCCGATAAGGAAGAATTTAAATGGGATTTGTATCCGATGACAAGTTGATACCAGAATGAATTTCCTGTTCGGGAGGAATACCGGGAAGATCAGTAGGAAAGATACCCGGAAATTCGCTCACTATGAGGACCGACTCTATGGGAGGAATTTCGGACTCTAAATCTTGGACTCTTACCATATGGTGTAAATACCTTTTAGGGATCATTTTACGTGCTTTCACACAAGAAATGATATGGCCTCTAGGAATAGAACTTCCCCCGTTCCAGTCTAAAATGGGCTCATTTGGAAAATTAAACTTCACCACCCTTGTTCTACAATTTATAGATGAAAAATAAGCATGCAACCAATCCATACCCAAGATGACATCAAAATCAAACATTTCAAGTTCTACTAGTTCAACATAAGAAACTCTATTGGGCAACATTATAGGACAATTCCTAAAAACTCTTTTTGCAACAACCGACTCACCCACCGGGGTACACACATCAAAAGGTTCATTTAGAATGTCGCATAAGATTTCAAAATTCTTAGGTATCATCGAAGTCACATAAGATAATGTAGCGCCCAGATAAAGTAAATCATATACATCAATAGAAAAGACTTTCAACATTCCTGTCACCACATCGGGAGAAGTCTATTTCTCACACTTAGAGCGAAGAGCATAAAAACGATTCTTCTTTGGAGCCTCATTAGAACCACTAGCTTGATGTTAACCACTACCCTTGTCTTGACCCTTCATATTAGGTCAATCCTTAACCTTGTGGGCACTTTTGCCACAACCAAAGTATATTTCTGTTCCAACTAGACATTCAACAAGATGACCCTTTCCACACTTGGCACAAGTAGGCTTCTTGATTGGTGAACTAGTACCATTTCCCTGTTTAGGCTTAGGGTTTGACACCCTATTATCACGAGACTTAGGGAAATTGGAAGGAACTTTATTTGACACCCTTTTTTTTGAACTTAGGCTTCTCTTGAATTTAAATCCTACTTTTTGAAGAACCACCATCAAAGGGTCTTCCCTTCTTAGAATCTCTACTCCTCCTTTTAGCCCTTGCCTCTTCCACTTGTTGAGCATGAACCATGAGATGAGAAATGGTCATATTGTCATGTAGCATAGCCGAATGACACTCTTCTTGCAAGTCAAGTGACACCCTCATCACAAAACGCTTTATTTCATGTCTAGGGTCGGAAACCAAAGAGGGAGCATATTTTGACAATTTAATGAATTTCAAGAGTATTCAAGAACACTTATACTTCCTTAGCGAAGGTTGAGTACCTCCATCACCTTGGCTTCCCTCTTTTCCCTAGGAAAGAACCTATCAAGAAATGCCTTAGTGAACACTTCCCATGTCACCGGTCTCCCCTACATGGCCTATTGTCTCTCCATTGGACATACCAAGTTTGGGCCACAACCTTGAGTTGGTAAGTGGCTAACTCGACCTTCTTACTATTAGAAAACCCCAAAGCATAGAGAATCTTGTAGATATCATCAATAAAATCATAGGGGTCTTATTCAACCTTGGACCCATACAAAGTAGGAGGATTCATCCTTGTGAAGTCCCATAGAAGAGAGACCAAAGTAGCAACTTTTTATTTTGACCTTGGTACAACCTTCCGATTAGCTTGGGCCGTCATGGATTGAGCTTGAGTAGTGGAGGCTTATTCTTGGGTAGTGATGTCTTGGGACATTTGGATAAAAGTGGATCTTATGTTATCATTCGTCAAAGGAGGAGGATTCGCCGGAGCTTGGTCATCATTCACACCTTCCTCAAGAGGAGGAACTTGATCACCACGGGGAGGAACTCCCGCATGGGCAATCACTTCTTCAAGTCTTCATGCCACGTTTCTTCGAGTATTCATTTCCCTATAATCACAATAGAAGGATTAGATGCAAAAGCACACAGATCTAACACATCCAAAGGAAAGATTTGGACTTCCAAGAAAGTGAGAGTTTCCTGAGCATCACGTAGGTTCACATCGATAAGTTTGGCACACATCACAATTATGAATACGAACTTACATATATGTGGTTGAGAGAGACATAGACTCAAAGATACTTAAAACTCATGCTCTGATACCAAGTTTTTCACATCCTAGAATAGCCCCTAGACGTAACCGACATCATCGTTATCTTGTAGGACTAAGACTAGCCTCTTAAGTTACATCATTACATTCATAGGTCAAATTAAGTGGAAATGTATAAATTTTTTATTATATCTACTCGGAGGTTTACATAGACCTCTACATACCCATACTATATATATATAGAGTATACATAGACCCATTGTATAAAACGATTACTTTGTCTTCTACTTTATTGTACATAAGAATTTAAAATATAACATAGTCATAATAGTTGTCTCATCTCATAACCATCTAATAGGAGTGTAATAACTTGGGCATAACCCATCGATCAAGTAAGAATGCCTCACATGGGCTACACATGTTGCATACTAAATGAAAAGGAAAGAACATAGTAGTCTTTAATACTAGAAAATATAATAGCTTGATAGTGGCATCGCCCTCGGAAACTGAGGACCTACCCTACTTTGATGAATAAGAGACCCATGCCTTCTTCAAGTCGTCTTCAAAGCACTTCAATGACTAGAACCTAAAATGTTTGGGAAACGGAAGGAATGGGGTTAACACACCACTTGTACTATGTATGAGACCATGTTCACACATACTTCAAAATTATGCTAAGAAGAAGGAAATTTTATAAAGATATGCAATTTTCTTTGAAAAATCTTATGCATATTCAACAAGTTCATACAAAATCAATAAGGCATATTCATGAAGTCATAAACACGTCTATCACAAAACCAACAACATAAAATTATTCAAGTCAACATGCATATCATAAAATTATATGTACAGTCAAAGAAACTCTAACATAAAGTGATAACCACGACTAACATGAATAACAGTTTGTTATAACATAACCAAAACAAGATAATTACCCATAAACCCTATAAAGTCAACAAATTCAATGACCATGCAAAGCCCCATAACCTTACTCAATCAAGTAATCCAATAGGAATCATGACTTACTTCCTACTTCTAGTAGCATAGCATTTAGGAGTACATACCATCATACTTTAACAATGTAGACCAACACATATTCATAAATGGCACCTATCAACAAATAGTATTAACAATGTACAAGTTAATCATATACATATCATGTGTTATGATAAGTATATTCATACATAACAACAACATCCTAAAGTTCCCGTCAAGGCAAACTAGTGCAAGGCATAGGTAGAGGCCCATACACTACCTAGGCTAAGTCAACCTCTAAAGTTACCTTAGTTAGCTTATACTTCATTAATTAATTTTATTTTAGGGAAAACTTGCCTTAACTAACATATAACACAAGATCTATGTGTGGAATCTGGTGTTGTAAAACCTTACACCGAAGGAAGGTGGTCTACCGGCCAAAGTAAAGCCAAACATAAACATTGCTTTATTGGTTGATCCACTAGCTATTCTTCCTATGGGGGCAAAATAGGTAAAGAAGTAACATATAGGTATAATCCCTTTTCATTCCATTTGTCACTTGGGGCCTCCTTTCATGGGAATCCAATGGATGAGTATCCCTCATAGGGGAGTCAACACCATATGTGGAACTATAGGGTGAATCTTCCTCTATAAGAATTCAACACCTCCTAATGTCAAGTTCAATCGGTGCTAAGCTAAGTTCATGTTTGAAATGTCTTTAATATCTCTTTTAATCATCATAGCTTATTGTATTTTATTGGGTATAATTCTTGTATACACATCATCATAATCATCATAATATCTCAATAATAATTGCATGAGTATAATCCTTTCATGACAATTTACATAGGTGAGGCTAGCACATTTACATATCTTTTCATGTTAAGACACATTGGTAAATCATTCACCATCCTTGTAACATTTACATGTCAAGATAACACCTCTCAAATAATAGTTAAGACATTTCAATTCAACGTTATACCATCCTATCAAGCCTAATACAAGGCATACTCCAATACAACATTATGACTTAATCATAAATAACTGTAATTTCATCTAAAAGATAAGGATAATAATACTTACCAAGTCTCCTTCATAATTCATCATCAAAGTCTTAACAAAACCTTAAATTCAATTCAATATGGGTATACATCATCATAATTCAATAAACAATCATCATAACAAGGCTAGAAATCCCTACATCACAATTCAATACTAGATCAAAGCTTAAGATAAGATACTTAAGTCAATTTACAACATACTTCATAACCTAGATCATTTTCTCGAGAAATACCATGAAAGAATAAAAGTAATCCTAAATCATTTATTATTTGTGTAAAAACATAATTTAGTGTTAATTCAACCAATAACCAAGTCAATTGAACCAATACAACCTAATTCATATCAACATTAAAACCTAGGGTTAAGGATTAAGGGTCATTTTTTACAAACAAAACCAAACCATAAAGATATATAATAATTTTATTAAAATGCATTCTAATATGCTAATAATATCAAAAATAAATCATAAACAAATCAATTCACAACATCAATTTCATATTGGATGAAAACCCACCAGAAAACTCAATTTGATGTAACCCTTTGAGGAAAGAGGTCTCAAAGGTGAATTAGATCCCATACCCTGTTAATTGATGAATATTTAAGGAGTAAATTTAACCTTTGAATCCCTTTAACCCTCTCCTACCTTGGTCTTCAATGGTGTCTTCCAATAGAGAGAATAAGAGAGAAGGAAGAGAGGTGGGTTTTGAGTTATGAGAGTTTAGTTAGTCTTAATTATTTTAGGATTTCATATAGGGTGTGAACTAAGTTATTTAGGAATTTCCTAAAAACTAATTAAATTCCTAACTAACTCAACTAATTAAACGAACCAAGTAAAAATGTGCAGCATATGAAAGCCCTCACATACGACATCCCGATTGACGGTCCATCTGTGAGTCGATAGTCACTATTCCCGCTCCCGATACACTCTGTCATTTGATTCAGAGACTGTTCCAAATGGACCATTTGACAAAACGGCTATGTGTTGGTCGATTAATGGCATCAACTCCCTGTCGATCAACCTACGCTCTATCGTTTCTCTTCGTGGGTGCACACTGGCTAGGCAACATGGACCCCAAAATGCAATGGTCTTCCTAAAGAGCCCTTGGTTGGTCCTTGGGGAGTCGTGACTAGATGTTTTCACTATGAATCAAATATAATATGTGTTATACACCCTTACACAATTTTTCATAATTTTCTGACTTTTAAAAGGTAGTAAAATAGGCTAAGGCACACTAGTAGCTCTTCGAACTAGTTTCCGATCATCATGGACGCTCCAAGACATTTTGGTTTCTAAACTTCCTAAATGACTTATATTCATTAAAATATATCTTAATGCAGTGTCTAGACCTTTGTACACGTATGTTAGGATCTACAACACATCTTGGATTTTTGATAGTGCTTATAATCCTTTACATCTAACTTCATGTTAAGGCATGGTAAATAATTAACCATTCTTGTAACATTTACATGTTAATATAACACCTAACAAATCATATCTAAGACATTTAAATTCAACATCATTCTATCCTATCAATCATAATACAAGTCAAACTCCAATACAACATCATACCTAAATCATAATTAACCGTAATTTAAAGTAAAAGACAGGGATCATAAGACTTACAATGTCTCCTTCATAATTCATCATTAAGGTATTACCAAAACCCTAAATTCAACCCATATTTTGATATATATAATCATATGTCAATAACCAATCATAATAAAAAGTATAAAAGAATCACTACATCACAATTCAATACTAGATCAAAGCTTAATATGAGATACTGAGGTCAATTCACAACATACTTCATAACGTAGTTCATCTTCTCATGAACTAGAATCAAAAGACTAGAAATCACCCTCTAATTCATTATTTGTGTAAAAACATCATTTAGTCTTAATTCAAATTATAACCAAGTCAATATAACCAATACAACCTAATTCATATGAAGATCAAAACCTAGGGTTAAGGATTAAGGGTCATCTTCTACAAACTAAACCAAACCATCAACATATAGAATTTTTAGGTTAGTATACATGTTAATATATTCATAGTATAAAAAAAATCATAAAAATATCAATTCATAACATCAATTTCGTATTGGATGTAAGCCCATTTGAAAACTCAATTTTTGAAATCAATTTGATGGAACCCTTTGAGGAAAGAGGTCTCAAAGGTGAATTAGATACCATACCTTATTTATTAATGAAGATTGATAAAAGAAATTTACCCTTTGCATCCATTAAACCCTCCCCTATCTTAGTCTTCCATGGTGTCTTCCAATAGTGAGGGAAAGAAGAGAGAAGGAAGAGAGTTTTGGGTTTGTGAGTTATGATAGTTTTGTTAGTGTTAATTAGGTTAAGACTTTATATAGGGTGTTAACTAAGTTTATTAGTACTTACCTAACAAATAATTAAATTACTAACTAAGTTAACTAATTAAATGAACCAAGTCAAAACGTTGAGCAAATTACAACCCTCATTGATGAGACACTGTTCGACGGTCCGTCTATGGGACGACAATCATTGTCCCCCCTATGTGCTGCACTTCGTCGTTTGATTCACAGACGGGTACAAATGTACCATCTTCCAAATTTTCTAAGTGTTGTTTGACTTATGTCATCGACTCCCCATCGATCAACCTATGTTTCATCGTTCCCATTCATGGGTGCACACTGCGCAGAGCCTTGACCCCAAAATGCAATGGTGCTCCTCAAGGGACCTTGGTTGGTCCTTGGGGAGTCGTTCTCAAACTTTTAGACTATGAATGAAGTCTAACACGTGTTAGACACCCTTTCACCAATTTCCATAAATTTCCTACTTCTAAAAGCTATTAAAATAGGCAAAGGCATGCTACTACCTCTTAGAACTAGTTTTCGGACATCATGGACGTTCTTGGATGTTTTTGTTGCTACATTTCCTAAATGACTTATAATCATTAAAATGTACCTTAAACAGTGTCAAGACCTTAGGAAACCTATGCTAGGCTCGAGAACACGTCTCAGAGATCTTTTAGACTACCTAAGATAGAACCATTCTCACTACACATAATAGTATACTCATAACTTGAAATTCCCTTTTAAATGTTTTCCAAAAGATATGCTTAAGTAATACAAGAAGATAATGCCCATACATCCTTTATAAGTTTACCTAAATATTACTTAATACTTCCTAATTTTAGGTCATGTATACTTATCCAAGTTATTTTTCCTACCTAGAGTCATTATTGAGACACTTCTAGGTAAGACATGAAGTGACCATTCCTATTCCCCCTTCACACCTTAACTAGACAACCCTTAAATACTCTAGGTAAGTACTTATTAATTAACATGCTTTACAACTTAAGTCATTATATTTAATAGTTCATTCAAGAGATATCCATCACACAAGGACATTCAAGTAATGATCTTGGCAAAGACCTAAGGTCTCACTCACAAACATCTTCAAAGCATAATCGTGCGATGTCCAGATAGCGTCCCATACCACCACCTAAACATTATAGAACTTCTCCAATACTAGTAGGTATCCCATATGATGATAATAGACAATAATATACGTAGACCCTACTAGGTATGCATGCAATTCGTAGTTATGAACCTACTCCATATGGGAGGTTTGTTCTACGGGCCAATGGTAGAACTAGGAAACATCCCATGTAGGCACATGGTTAAGGAATATGAATGATTTCTTTGTACTCTAGCCTCATCCTTAACAAGAGATACTTCCCAAAACATACTCATTCAGTGCTAGCCTTTTTTCTAATAGACTAGTTCAATAAAGGAGTACATGAAGTGGTTCCATATCGAGTTCACAATCAAATCATAAAACCTTACCAAAGAGGTCCCTTAGGGTTGCCTTACAATGGTTAAGAGGATAAATCAATGATTTTCCTAAGCATGGTTTCATGACATTCCTGCCAATCAACCCTAAGTCCAACAATCACACAAGAAGAATAACATTACGACTTTCAATGTCAAGGATATCATAACCTTCTAGCTAGGTTGAAGGTTCTACATAAGGACTTTCTTAACTAAGTTGAAGGTCACATGTCAATCACACATATAAGACTAAGGAAGTTTAGCATACTAAGTCAAGAATTCATATTCACATTGTACATGTAATAACTAAGGTACAAAAGTCTACCAAAATAAGACACACACATACTTCACCATATCACATATAGCATATCATTCTAGAAGCACATAGGCATAACCAATATCATCTATAGGTCCTATTACTCAATAAAATAATATCATCAATTTATGTATCACAAGTATTATATAATCTATCAAGAAAAATCATACATCAACATCATGTAATCCACATAATGACTACAGTGTAGTCTACTAGACACACACATAATCAACTAGAAGAACTCATGCTTGGACTCCACATAAACACACAAGTCATCAAGATATTCCGAATTTTCACATAATAAAGTTATAACATGATATATCCATAATACTTGAAATAATGCTGATGAGGCCACATCATCCACAATCCATAAAGTAATGCCAACAAGGCCATATTAGTCAGAAGTATATCACATAATACCCGCCACCATAAGTGGAACATACCAACATAATTATCAACTACGACCTATACTACACAATATAGATAAATTTAGATCAACATACCATGAATCCAACCTCATAATTTTAATCCATATCCAACTCAACCAACACAATATACAAAGGCCCTTATCCATGACCATGATTATCTATTCAATCCAATAATCACAATACATAATGAATCAAAGATAATACAACATGAATTTTTGAAATTAGTTAAGCCAACTAATAATTCTAGCATTATTTATTCATAATTCAATAGCCCAATTTAAACTACAAAAGAATTCAATAACATTAAAACATAACCAGATCACCCATAAAGTAGTCAAATCTAAGGTTACATGAATTACATGGCTTCATAGAGATTTTAGGTTACATAAAAAAATTAACGACAATGCAATCAATATACAATGATTCAAAACATTTTATGAAAGAACCTACGGATAGATTACAAAATTGGACACTTTCATCTTTGAAAGACATTAGAAATCACTTTGAAGTTTGTCTCCTTGAAGAAAAAAAAGATTCAAGGATTTAGGCCATACCTTAGTTTATTCTAAACTACAAATTTTATTAAGAATCACCAAATAAATCTTCAATCAAAGCTCTATCTTGAGTTTTGGATCCAATGGAGTTCAAGAAAATGTCGTAGAGAATTTTGGTTTTGATTTTGAATAATTATTCATCTAAGTGTTTAAGACTTATAAACTCACTTAATGTACGTCATATAACCTCAGGTAACCGCCCAAAAATTTATTTGGATGTGGGGTAAATATACCACTTAACCAATACATTTTATAGTGAGAGCTGCATGCAGGTGCAGACCCAATCGACGCTTGCCTATTAACGGGGATGTCCCTTGATGGTATCATAGACTACAATTTAGGATCTTAATATACCTATTATTATACGTGACCTATGATTCCCACCTACGGGCGTCAATCCACCTATCGGGCGTCGATGCCCTCCGTAGGTGAGGCTGGTTTGGACAACTTTGGCCTGAAAAAATGGGTCCTTTCTCAAGGATTGTTGGTTGATCCTTGGGGAATTTTTAGCGGACGTTTCCAACTCTACTATGATCGATACTAGTTTAGAACCTCTCATATCAATTTCATCCAAAAAGAACATGTAAAACTCAAAGAAACACACTAAGGCACACAAGGTCATTTCAAGGCAAACCTTTTAAACGTCATGGACGTTTGAGATCCAAGCATCACAAAACTTTAACCATTGCTTCCTAACCTGATTATAACCCATTTTAGAACTTTGAAACATCAACGCACAATCATTAGACTCTAGTTACTCCTAAGTCATTTTAGAGGTGTTACGGATGAGAGATTGTACATTATGTGGTGTGGTTCACTTATGGTGGCGGTGTTTACATTCTTGTAAATATATATGTGATGCATCATGTACTTGAAGGAAATTGTATTGTGAAGTGTGGTTGTGATAATCATACATGTGAAGCTATATACCTAGTCTTCCTTTCTAGTTCATTCTCTAGGATACATTGATGATGTTATGACAATTGAATGAAGGTGTTAGGGTTGGTGTGGTATATATGTTTATCATTAATAAAGTGATATTGGTGAATGACCCCTACCTATGTATACCTTTATAAATGTGTTATCTTAACCAATGTTAGGAGTCGGTTCCATTAATGAAGAAGTCTTGTCTCCTACGCTATAATGGGTGTGTGGTCTATTGTATAAGGGACATGAATGTGTATTGTGATCCTTGCAGGGTGGATGCCTCAATAATATGTTAATTTCCATTATGTGATAATTTTTTCAAATGTACACACATATTTCATGCATATCTATAAGTTGTACAGGTTCATGGTGATCTATGAAAGGACATTTCACATATACACCAATGTCTACTATTATGCATTTGAAGTATATGCCCGTGAAAGTATGAAAATCTATTTTAACAAAGGATGACTTTATAGGTCTACTAGTATAGATAAGGGTAAATGACTTTTCCTATACATTGCACATGTGTACCTTTATTAGATAGTTCGTATGGTGATTTCTGGATGTGCATGAATATGATTACATGATTAAGCTATGAACATAAAAGTATATGTGTGCAGTCCAAAAATCCAAGACCTAGTCTATAGACTCACATGATTATATAAGGTCTATAACAATGATTAAGTTCAATAATAATGTATAAAAGTCATTTAGGAAGTTTCAGAGTCAAAATGTCATGGAACGTCCATGACGTCTAGAGACTAGTACAAAAAGGTGCTAGTGTGCCTTAACCTATTGCACGGGGTTGTAGGAGTTGGAAATTGATTAAATTTTGAAAAAAGATGTCTAACACATGGTAGAGTAGGTTTAGAATAAAAATGTTGAGGTACGAATCCCAAGGACCACCCTGAGGATTCTTGAGGAGGACCCTTTCCTTTTGACCCAAAGCTGTCAAATAGAAAATTTTCAAATCCCACAAGCACACCATAGAAGTTAGAGTATCCTTGCGATGTCACACGAAAAATTAGACTTCAAGAAGTCACATCTAAGCCTCTCGTAGCATTCAATGCATAATAAACACAATTAAAATGAGTAAAAAAATTTAAAACTTTTTACACATCCAAAGAACTCTTTCATAAACAATACGCGAGCGGTAGACTTTAATTTAAAACATTAGAACTATACAACATCTCATTGAACCATCTAGACTTTAGAGTTTACAACACCTGGGACAAATCCCTTATAAGACATGAAACAAAGACTTAAGACATAAAGGAAAATGTGGCTATTGTATTCGAATCAATGAGGACTCACCAATACTTTATCTTCAAGCCTTAGAAACTTATCCATCATTTATGGCACATCAATATTCCATTTCCCTACACTTTAGTCAAAAAGTCAAAGAAGGGTTAGCAAATTAGATGTACTATGTATGGAAGCAATGCAAAAACCATGAAAAAGGGGACGTTTAGTAAATATCGTGGTTTTCAGGAATTTTGATTAAAACATCATACTATAAGCATGAGAACAACATTTAACAACATAGAAACACATAAGAAATTATTTAGGCAAAAAGTCAAATTTTTAGCAAACATTACAGTGAAGTAACTTCACTATATAGTGAACTCAATTCACTGTTACACTGAAGTTCCTTCACTTCACTTTAAACCCCCTTTACCATGTAATCTTACTCAAAGCTATCCTAAGATTCACTTAAGTCACACAAAGAGAGACCGCCCATAGACCCTCTCTAGATGTGCCTAAACGACCCTCAAGATTACTTATCATGAGTCACATACACACTTAAGAAATATCAACATAACAACATGAGATTCTTCTACAAACGTGACTGTAAGTCTCACTTGAGTGAGGGTGAAGCTACCACAATACGATCCATTACACACACACTTAAGAGATCCTATAGACTACTTAAGATATAATAATTCTCATTTAACACATTAGCATATAAGTGATATGACACTATCCTTCCAAAGTCTATCAAAAAACATAAGTAAATCAAGAAGATAACATCCATAGTGACCTCTTCAAGATTACCTAAATAATCCTTAAGATTACTTAAGTCTTAGATCATGTCCACATAATCAACCAACTTCCCTAACTAGAGTAATTCTTTAGACTTATCTAGGTAAGATAAGAAGTGACCATTCCTATGCCCCCTTTACACCGGAAATAGACCACCCTTAATTTCATTAGATAAGTAGTACATAATTTTAACATACTTTCTTAAATTAAGTCATTACATTCGCTAGTTCATTATGAGACATTCCACACATAAAGGATATTCGAGTAATGGTCTTTAACAATACCTAGGGACTCTAGCTAAAACCTTCAAAGCCTATTTTGCAGTGTCTAGATAGTTTCCCATACCAATACGTAAGCTTCATAAAACATCTTTAATGCTAGTAAGTATCCCATATGATGAGAATAGTCAATAACCAACATAGACCATGGTTGCAACTCATGGAATCCGGAGTTCTAACCTTATTTGATGAGGGTGTTTTACTTGCCAAGGTTAGAACTAGGACACATCCCATGTAGGCACATGGTTTAGGAATACGAAGGGTATGCTTTATATTCTAGTCCAAACATAACTAGTACTAGTTCCCTTACCATACTTACTCAGTGCTAGCCTTTGTTCTCATAGAGTAATTCATATTAAAGATTCACATAAGAGGGTTCCATAAAAAGTTAATAACCCAATTGCATATACCCTACCAAAGAGGTCCTCTTAGGGATACCTTCCATTAGCGACAAGTAGCTCATTATGACTTTCCTAAGATTGAATATGATTACATTCCATCCAATCAACATTAAGTCCATCATCCTTTATTTTGAAGGATACCATTACGGATTTTGACTTAAATATACATAACCTTATCACTCGGTTCAAGGTTTCACATAAAAGACTCTCTTAAAATCATTTGAGGTCACATATATTTCATACATTCAAGACTAAGAGACTTAAGAATCCTTTGTCAAGACATCACATATTCATATTTATACAAGCATCAAGTATAGGACACAAGTCCAACAAGATAAGACACCACATACTCCACCTTAACACATATTACTATTCATTGTATAAGCACATAGGAAAAACCATTATCATTTGTAAGTAATCCGACACACTACCATATCATCATCAACATAACTATTATAGACTCATAAAGTAAAGTAGGAACAACCATGCATCAACCTTAAGACTACACATAGAATCTCAGAGTCATTGTTTACATGATTTCCTAACATACATAACAAGAACACATACATTCATATTCCTTCACATATAGATAGATTTAGTCATATTTCATATAAAACAACTATACAAAATATCATGGTACTTCAAGTAGTGCCGACAAGGCCATGATCAGCATATTGCATAAAGTAACGCCGACAAGGCCAAGTCAATTGACAGTAAAGCACATAAGAGCCCCACCATAAGTGTACCATTCTAATCACAACATAATTAAATTATTATTAACATCAAAACAAAGGAATAAGGTCAGCATCCCCCACTCTATCTTGCCACTTCAATTTCAATGCTAAATAATCCAATTTGATATTACAAGACCCTTACCAAGGCCATAACCAAAACCTCAATACAATTATATCAATAATCAATGAAAAATAGGTCAATTAAGTACGTAATTATCAATATAATATAACCTAGATATCAATTGAATATAATTGTTGCATCATTTTAAAACCCATAGAAAATTACAGTAGAAATCATAAGCCTTAATTCAATATCAATTCAATACGATTAGCATGCAATCGATCTAAGAGTATAAATTACTCAATTAATGAAATTGAAACATCCTATACATCATACATACATAATCTATACATCAATCAAAAGCCCATAACAATCTACATCTGAATTCATGAGTATCAAATCATAATCAATTCATTAATATTTTAGTGAAATTTAGAGATTTCAGAAGATCAAGGGTTCATGGAGGATTTCATTGGAAACATAAATTATAAACCAATTTCATCATATAAGAACGTTTGGAAACCATTTATGCAAGAACCCAAGACTTAGAGTAGAAATTGGACTTTTTCATCTTTTTGAAATCCTTTGAAAATCATCTTTGAAATTTGCTCTAAGGTGATAACAAGCATTATATGAAGAACTTCCATTCGTTATTTTATGAATCGAAAGATAATTTCAGAAGAAACTTCATTGAAGATCCATCTTTAAGAACAATCATCACTTTGAACACACAGGGAGGTTTTTGGAGAAGCTTTAGGAGGGAAAGTGTTTTGATTTAGGTGTTAGGGTTATAATGAGAGTTTAATGACTTATATACTCTTAAAATACCCATAAACACCTAAAATAATAATCCTCCTATTTTTAAAAGAATTGGGGTCAAATCCCAACTTCACCCCTAAAATTACAGAAAGCTGGAAGAAAACTGCCTCACAGACGACTGGACCATCCACTGGGCGTAAACCCATGCACGGACCGTGCTGGCTACCGTCGATGGGTTCAGAGGCTAGTAAAGGATCCCTAATAACCCAATACTAAGTCCATACAGATTATACCCATCGACGGGCGTTGATAGGCCCACAAGCCATCGATGCCTCCATCGTTTGGGGCCTGCCTGGGACAGTTTTGATAACAAGTTTGGGTCCTTACTGAAGGACCCTTGGTTGTTCCTTGGGGATGTTTAACCGGACGTTTCCAACCCAAATAAAATTTTCTATGAGTTAAGGAACTAACACATTAGTTTTATCCAAAAGAATAACATAAAACTAGATTAAACATACATAGACACACAAGGTTGTTTTAAGGCAAACCTTTCGAACGTCATGGATGTTGTTGGACGTTTGACCTCCAAACTTCGCAAAACATCACACACTGACTTTAAAAACCATATAAAATCATGTAATAACAATATAAATACATGAAACCACATATGAGGCACTTATATGGCTTAGTCCTTAAACTTCTTGGTCGTCCGTTAACATTTGACTTCTAATTCACCTAAACTCTTAGATAGTGCCTCTATATAACATTATAGAACAAATTAGGACCTTATATGACCATTACAACCACTTTAGGCTCTATATTTACCTCAATAATTTTGGGGTCTTACAATAGTGTAGGCAATTTCCAACTACGCTTGCCATTGACGGGGGGCGTAGGTGAGACAAAGGGGCATCGATGCCTCCATTGTTGGAAACTTATAAAATTTTTAAAAAGTGAAAAAATGAAGGTTCTATTTTAAAAATTATGGAATTTCATGATGGTTGGTCCTCAGGCCCGTTATTTGACCTACGGATCGTAGGTTATGGTCTCGTAGGTCAGGCCTGCGATTTCATTGGTGATTTTAATAAGTCCATTGAATTAAGTTAGTTAGTTAGGTGTTTAAATAGTTATTAGGGTGTGGTTCATTAGGATATTTAAATAACTATATAACCTACCCTAAGTCTAAACACAACTTAACACCCCCAAATTTCAAAACCCAATTGCTCTTCCTTCTCTCTACTTTCTCCCTGACAAAGAAGAACTCCATCGAAGGGATAGATCAAGGTCATTAAGTCAGGAAGAAGAGAGATTTATCCATCAGTATTAAACAAATAACAAGGTATGGGAACCTTTCACCTTTGAGATTCCTTTCCCCAAAGGGTTCTTTTAAAATTGGTTTTCAAATTGATGATATCATATGGGTTTCTTCCTAATACGAATTTGATATACTAAGTTGCATTATCTATGTCTTCTTAATATTATTATTCATACATTATGATGTATTATGATTAAATTTTCTAGTTCTTGATTAGTTAACCTAGTTTGTGGAATAGATCATGAAATTGACCTAAGTCCCTAACCCTAGAACATGGACTATTGTTGAATTGAGTTATACAAATGTAATTGACTTCATTATTGTGTTAATTACTAATGATTGATTATATTATACCTATTATTAGATTTAATTTAATTTTTTAATTGTAAGACCAAGATGATGGATCTTGAAGGAGTTTGGGTAAGTCTTGATATCCTAAACCTTTGCTTGGTGGCTTGTACTTGGTGATGAAGTTCAATAAAAATATGTCTTGTAATCTGATTAAGTTGGTGTGGTATGATGATGCAATTGAAATGTCTTGATTATGCTATTGTGAAATTATGTTTAAGATGTAATGATATAAGGTTTTTTATAAAGTATCTATGTGCCTTTCTATGATATAATAATGTTACTGTGCTAATTCTCACATATGAGGGTTGTAATTAAAGGTGTTCTCATGCATTTAGTATTGAGCTAATGAATATGATTATATGAATATCTATTCTCCTATGACCAAAGCTAAGTTATGATTTTTAAGACATACATTTCAAAAAGGGACTCTAGCATAGCACCGATTGAACTAGTAGTGAGGAGTGTCCCTTCCCACAAAGGGACGTTCGGTTCACTATTGTACTTATGAGATTGGAGACTATAATGTATGTATCAGAAGAGGGTTCCAAACATATCTCCTATTTCTCGAAAAATGTTGATCCATAACTATACGAGCTAGTGGATCCACCTAGATGCTATGTTCATGTTTTGGTAATACCTTGGAAAGTAGTCCCCTTCTTTCGGTGTAGGGTTTCATGGCACCAGATTCCACATTAGCACATGCGGTCTATGTTTATTAAGAAAAGATGTTCCCGAAGGTAAAATAAAGCAATAAAGTGAAATCTAACTAGGATGACTTAAGGGGTTTGACTTAGTCTAGTAGGGGTATGGGACTCTACCAATACATTGCACTAGTTAGCCTTGAGGGAAGTCTTAGAAGTATGTTCTTATGTTCTCATGCTCTTATAAAGTTAATGAAATTTATGTGTTGACTTTACATGTTGATGATACTATAAGATGTTGGTTTCATGAATGAAAATGCTACTAGTCTATTATTGGTAAACAATGATGATGACTACTTTTGCATGTTTATGACATAAACTCCTATACATGCTTTGTTGATTTAATATGATGTTGGATTTGTGTTGGAGATGATTCTATTATTTTATTAATCATATTTACTTGTCTATAATTGATGATGTTTGATTGTGTTGAATATGCTATTGTATTGGTTAATATGCAGTTATTGTCCTACATATGTTATTGATTGTGCGTAAGTCTTTTCAAAGTACCTTGGCATGGTTTGTAACAAATGTCCATTTTAGCATGATTTTTATGTTGGGTGTGGACTATGACAAAGAGGCTGTTGCTCACCTGCATGATTGTACGAGGTCACAATTAACCCAAGATGATCATCACAAGTGAACAAGAATTGGGGATCGGATACGGGCAAAATTCCCTCCAATGACTGAGATGCTCAATCGACTTCCTCCCTATTTGTGGGGGTCCCAACCCCTACGAGTTACCAGAAAATTGAAGAGGAAAGAGGCCTTGGTGAACCGTCATAATTTGTGAACAAGTATAAACTTCGCCCGATAGTATGGACTACTGATCACACCGAGGGACAGGCCCTGAAGCGAAAGAAGGGAATGAGCAGAATCAACGTGTTCCAATTTTTGGCCTTGTACCGAACATCCAATGGACCATGGACTAAACGACCACTGCCTGAAAGGACTATGTCAAGGGGCCCGCCGGCCCCCAAAAGGTACATTTCACGCTTATGGGCCTCTATAACTATCCAAGAAGACATCAAAACTGGAAGTATAAAAAACCCACCCGTTGGATTTCCGAGCTACAAGTCCAATGACACAGGAGTGGGATTCTCTAAAAATCCAAGGTCTTGGATGGTCAAGAGGGCCCACTTGGAGGCTTGAGTTCTCAGTAGGAAATGCAAAGGTTGCAACAAGCCGACCGGCCAAAGAGAGTCAACTAGTTTAGTTTTGATCTGAGTAGGATCATAATTATAGAATACGCAAACCCTGGGAACGGAGTCCTGGCCATCCTTCATTTGCGGTCGACGTTCCGGATTTGTCCGTCGACAGTTGAATGTTTCTATATGGTTGAATTCATGATCGCATCTGCAAACCTTGTGCCATGGGCTTTAGATTAATTTTTTCATTCTTTACCCGGTCCTTGGTTAACCTTCCAAAGGAAACCTAACCGCATGCCTTTTGAAGGCGCTAAATAGGCCTTTTCCCTTACGCCTTTACATATAATATTTCCATACTTAGTACAAGTAATGCGCTTACCCCTATTTCTCCCCTTTTTCGATTATTTTTGGTTCCGATTGTTGAAGGGTTCGTTACCACTCTTTAAGGAAGACTTTGATCATTTCTCCAAGTGTGGGTATGTCCTCAAGTTCTGAGGATTATGCCTTTCTACCACTCTACCTATGTTACATTGTTATAGTCTAACGACAATCATTTCACTCTTGTTTTTTCAATATATTATTGTAAGCCCTAAATAGTATTTACACATTTGTGTTATGGCTATGCCCACATTGTTCTATTCCATTTAGATAGTTTAATATGACATCCCTATTAAGACTATATTGCATAATTTACATATACGTGACATTAAAAGTATAAGACTATGTAATATTTTTATACGAGGAGTCTAACTAAAATTGCTATGTATATATTATGTTTATGCGAGAGATCTATGTAAACCTTATGAAGTAGATATAGATGAAAAGTCTTAATTTTTTTCTTACTGTTAAGACTATGATGTAATGATTAAAATGTTAAGAGGCTAGTCTTAGTCCTCTCTGTGGACGAAGACCGTAGTTATTTCTAGGGGTTGCTCCCCGGATCTAATAATATTTTTTGATGTCAAGAGTATCATATTATGGAGGATTAATATGTGTAGTGTCTAAATGTGTTTATGTGAAAGGTTTCCTCGTATAAGTACACATACACACATAAATTCGTGAATAAAGGATGTAATGATAATCTAGTAAAGTAAGTCTTTTGAAAGTTTTGCTCAATTGTACTATAAACTAGATATACTATGTCCATGTGAAAAGATATTGTCACATGATTTAGGTTGATGAAAGGACATTCTCATCTATAAACTATGAGATATGCAAATGAGGGGTTAATCTCCTTAAGCCTATTTCTATGGAGTAATGTTAATAATGGTTTTTCAATAAAGGCAGCTTAGCTTAGCATCGAGTGAACTTGACAAATGAAGGGTGCTCTTTTCTGATGATGGAATCCATGTGCACACAATGTCCTCATGAGGTTGAAACTACAACCCCTAATGAAATAAAGAGGGTTTCAATATACATCTCCTAGTTCCTTAACTATCTTACCCCCATAGGACCTAGCAAGTGGATCCACCTAGATGCTAGGATGTTTTTAACGTTCTACCTTGGCAAGTAGAGCACATTTTTTAGTGTAGGGTTCCATGAAACCTGATTTCCATGTTTAGATCATATGGTATTAATGTCGGTTGAGGCTAAAGGTTTTCCCTATTTAAAGTGGACAATGTAAGTAAAGTAATGAACCCTAATTAGGATAACCTAAGGTAAGTTCTATAACACACTGAAAGTCCATGACTTTGTCTAGAGACTCACATGATTAACTCAGTCTTTAAACAGTGTTTATAAGCCTAATGAATGTATTGAAACTAGTTAGGAAGTGTTAGAGTCAAAATGTCAGGAAACGTCCATGACGTCCGGAGAGTAGTAAAATTAAGGTTAGTGTGCCTTGGCCTATTTCATTGGGTTTTAAGAGTCAAAATTTTGTTAAAATTTCTATAAAGGTGTCAAAAATATATAATAGTGTGTTTAGGGTCTAAAATCCTAGTTACAACTCCCCAAGGACCACCTTAAGGGTCCTTGGAAAGGACCCTTAAATTTGACTCTAAAATTGTCAAATGATAGTGGCTAAGGACGAAGCCAATCGACAAGCCGTCGATAGGTCAATGTCTTGTCGATCATAGTTGTTGGGTAGGAATTATCCAAATTTAGAAAATGGGCAATGGACTGCTCTCTAGAGAAAACCACATACCACTAGGACGGTCCGTGGTCCAGTCAACAGCTTGTAGGTCCAGGTTTCGTCGATTGAGGTTGAGTTTGACTGTCCAAATATTTGTTAAATGACTTAATTAATCAATTATATAGGTTGTTAATTAAGGTTTAAGGGGTGTTTACTTAAGTTAGTTGCGGAACTATATAAGACGTAAACCTCATTAAACTAACCTAACACCCCATACTTCCCAAACTCAATTCTTTCCACGTTCTCTCTACTTTCTCTCTTTATTTTAAGACCCATTGAAGACCAAGATTCAAGGTGCAACAGTGAATCAATAATTCATCTTTTATCCATAAATTCTCAAGTAAACCTAAGGTATGAAAGTTATCCTTTCCCCAATAGGCTCTTGAAAGATTTGATTTCTATAATCTTCAAAAGATGGAGTTTTCTTCCAATTTAGTTATTGATCTTTAAAATTGGTTTCATATTGGTTTCCTTTGAATTTTATTGATAGATTACAATTTTTATGGGTTAATTGATATATCTCTTGGTATTTGACATAGTTCTATGGATGTAATTATAATTGAACCTTCTTCCCCTAACAATAAGTAATGAATTGAGGTTAATTTTATTAATTATGATATGATTGACTTAGTTCTTTGATAGATTACTATTGTATGATGCTATTAAGTAAATTTATGGAAGACTATGGTTGTATTGATGTAAAGATATTTAAGGAGGCTTATGAAGTCTATTTGGTAAGACTTTATGATTTCGAATCCTTTACATCAATGATGATGGCTTATCCTTGCTAATGGCATTCACTTTAAGTATTATGCGTTATTAGATTAAGATGATGATGATTTTAATAATGTGATGAAATGTCTTGACAATGTACATTGTTCAATCAGGTTAAGGGTATGAGATACAAGGTTGAATATGAATCACATGTACCTTACTATGATATGACTACGATATGTTGATCTCATAAATGAAGGGTTTTTATGAAAGGAAATTTTCATGAAATAATAATGAGATAATTAATATTAATATCTATGTTTTTAATCTCCTATGGCCTAAACTAAGATACGATGATTAAGAAAGGCTTAAAGATATTTCGAAAAGATACTTAAGCTTAACAACTAGTGTAACACCCTAGATATGAATTTGGTGTAGATAGATCCTTACATGAGTGTCATGATCTTATAATATCCTCAAATGACTAAAAATAGTTTTAATATTCAGTATATAAAGTTTTAAAGTGGTTAAAGGTCAAACGCCCAAGAACGTCCAAGACGTATGGAAACTAGTCGAAGTCAAACTAGTGTATCGTAGTATTTTGTAGTGGAGTTTTGGAGGATGGTTTTTGGGTGAAACTTATTATGGATGGTTCATATACGTATATTTACATGTAAAGGGTCGATACATCCAAGAACGACACCCCGGGGACCAGGCTAAGGGTCCCCAAGGAGGACCCAAACATAGCCCAATGAAGCTGCCAGGCAGCCTAGATCTTGTAGTGGTTCCGCGATACAGAGAAATACTGAAAAGGGAAAATTTTTCATTCTTTCCCAAACTAGTTTCCTGAACCACGAATCAAAAATGCCTCCGCGACGCGTAGTAAGTGCCCTTATTTGGTCACGGCGTTTTTAAGTCATATTTAAGTTGGTTAAAATGTACAACATTTGCAGGGGTCTTTTGGGAACATTAGGGATTAATTATTGGTGTTTATTGTAGTTTTTTAAGAGTATAAGCAGCTGAATAGCCACTAAGACAATAGACTTCAAATTTAAACCCTTCTCTCCCAAAATTCTCCCAAACTCACCATTGTAGAAAAAGAGAACTGGAGGCTACTTCAGGACGAATTGAAAAAGGTTTGAAGATGGTTTTTAGGCTCTAATATAATGTATGTGAATATTATTCATTCATGGATTCTTCCATCCATGAATCCCCCTTAGTTTTCCAAAATTAAGAATCCAAAGAACCCCATTCAAGAAAGGGTTGTGATTTCACTATGGGTAAGACTTGAGTTTTATCCTAATCTAGCAGGTAGCATTCAGTTATATTCATGTGATAATTATATGAAGTTTTCATAATGTTTCTATAATTCATTATAGTAATTGATCTTGAAAGTGATAATGGTGTTTTAGGCCATTATAGGCTACATGAAGGTTTTATGTTGATCTTCTTCATTCAATTGTATTAGATACTATATGATCATGATTGAATAATCTAGATAGGAATTGAACTAGGTATTATTTATTAAGGATGATCTTTACCTAGGAAGTTGGAATTGAACCTACGTGATCATGTTTGACTAGAATTGCCTTTTAATGATCTAATTAAACGGTTAACATGTAAGTGAGTATGAATCATGATGGACTATAAATAGTGGTTGATTGTAGGTTTAGGTTTCAATTGTTGCTAGGTCTTTGGGTGAAGTCATAATGAGGATGATTGTGATGATGTTTCCTTTCTATTCTACATTTAGACATGAACATGATTAGGAAAATCAAGTTTTTTCACATAGATGAACCCAGTAAAACTAATAACCTAAAATGAATCAAGACATGATGAACTAGATTAGATTGAAGACGGATTGTATGATTCACATCATGTGTAATAGACATGCTGAGAGAATACCAAGGCATGATAGCTTGAGATGGTAGGTCTCAAGGGTAGCTTGAGATAGAAAATATCAAGGAGGATTGAGTTAAAAGTACTCATGGTAGCTTGAGATGTTAAATCTCATGGAAGATGGAGTTGAATTACTCATGGTAGCTTGAGGTTATGAACTTCATGATAGCTTGAAATGGAGGAAGTAAGCTCTCTCATATTTAGCTTGGTCATGTGTTTCAAGAATTCTTGATCATGTAGCTTGGGGATGGTGGTTCCCCTGGTAGCTTTGATTGAGTAATGTATCTCTCCTAAGAATAAGTTGAAGTAGCATGACTAGAATACATTCGTGATAGCTTGACTTGGTTAGGCCAAAACTATTTCATGATAACTTTAGGAGAAAGACCTATACTATCCTAATGGCAGCTTGATTTGTATGTAAGGTGTAACTCTCACATCCCAAAACCACACACTAGAAGTTATGGCCAATATCGGATTTCAACCGATGTTTTTTACTTCTCGGAGGTCTTGTACAAGACCTTACATATCATTCATCGCATAAACATAGTGAAAAGTAGGTGCGAAATTAAGACTTTTCAAAAAACATATCATAGTCTTTAAAAACACTTTCACATAAAGCAATAGGAAATACTAACTCTCAGATTCATAATCTTAAGACACAAGAATACTTGGGACACGACCACACTTCAAAATATAGAAATACTTAGTCTATTACAATACTTCAAATGAAAACATAAAAGACATATATGCCCTCGAGTCAAATGAGGAGAGACTTCTACTTCTCTTGAACGATTCTATAGTCCAAGTCTTCATTTCCCAAAAGCTCGTTACCTACCGACAACAATAGAGATAGATAAAAGCATTGATTACTACAACCAAATGTACTAAGTACGACATTATGCATAAAAATCATGAAAACAAACATTTAGTAGAAATATGCATCTTTTCATTTGAAAACCATATTATAATAATAAGAAACAACATTTAACTACTTAGAAACGCATAAGATAACATTTAAGCAAATATCATCATTTTACCTTAACATTAGACATCTCTTAGACGTAATCATCCCACTTAAAGTTATCCTAAGATTCACTTAAGCGACACAAAGAGAGACCGCCCATACAACCTCCCTACGCATACCTAAATTATACTAAAGACTACTTATAATGAGTCACATATACACTTCAAGACATCAAAGCAAAAATGTAAGTTTACTCTACAAAAGGTGACTCTAAGTCTCACTTGAGTGAGTTGTGAAGCGACCACCCATAAAATCCCTTCCAGATTCACTCAAGAGATCCTTTAGACTACCTAGTATATAATCTTTCTCACCAACTATATCAACATGTAGATACTACGACATTTCCTTATCAAAGGCTATCAAAAGACTTAAAAAGTAGATCAAGAAGATAACGTCGATGATTGACCACTTCAAAACAACCTAAATAATCCTTAAGACTTTCTAAGTACGGATCAGGTCCACATAATAAACATCTTTCCTAACTAGATTCATTCTTAAGACTCATCTAGGTAAGATATGAAGTGACCATTCCTATGACCCCTGTACAACTTAACTAGACAACCCTTAACTACTCTATATAAGTACTTATTTCATTTACATTCTTCGTAACACAAGTAGTTAGTTTATTAGTTCATTAAGACTCATACATCACATAAAGCATATTCAAGTAATGGTGTCCGTCAAGACCTAGGGACTCCAACTGACAACTTTAAAGCCTATTGTGTAGTGTCTAGATAGTGTCCTATACCACCACGTACACTTCATAGAACTTCTCCAATGCTAGTAAGTATCCCACATGATAAAAATAGGCAAAAATCAACATAGAGCATGATACTAGACATGGAATCCAGAGTTCTAACATACTCTGATAAGGGTGTTCTACTTGCCAATGGTAGAACTTAGACACATCCAATGTAGGCACATAGTTAAGGAATATGAAGGGCATGCTTTACAATGTAGTCTCATACTTAACTAGAATTACTTCCATTACCGTACTCAATTTCATAGAGTAATTCACTATAAGGTTCACATAAAAGGGTTCCATAATAAGTTCATAACCCTATTACATTTACCCTACCAAAAAAGTCCTCTTAAGGCTACCTTCCAATGGAGACAAGAAGTTCATGATGACTTTCCTAAGCATAATATGATGCCATTCCATACAATAACCTTAATTCTATCATTCCTTTACTTTGAAGGATACCGTTACGGCTTACGACGTCAACATTCATAACGTTACCACTAGGTTTAAAGATTCACATAAAAGATCCTCTTAACTTCATCTAAGATCATTTGTCATTCATACATTCAAGACTAACAGATTTAACATCCTAAGTCAATAATCACTTATCCATAATCATATATACATCAAGTAAGGGACACAAGTCAACTAAGACAAGACACTACATACCTCACTTTAACTCATAATGGATGCCATTCTATAAATGCAAAAATATAACCATATTATCTTCAAGTAATTCTATAAACTAAATAATCCTTAACAGTTCCTAAGTTCGGATCAATATCCACATAATCAACATCTTCCCTAACTAGAGTCATTCTTAGTACTCATCTAGGTAAGATATGAAGTAACCATTCATATGCCCCCATAACACAATAACTAGACAACCCTTAACTACTCTATATAAGTACTTATTGTATTTGCTTACTTCATAACATAAGTCGTTAGTTCATTAGTTCATTAATACTAAACATCACATAAAGGATATTGAAGTAATGGTCTTAGTCAAGTGTTGGGGACTCAAACTAACACCTTCAAAGATTATTGTGAAATCTCTTGATAGCGTCCCATACCACCACCTAAATATCATATAACTTCTCTAATGCTAGTAAGTATCCCACATGATGAGAATAGGCAGTAACTGACATAGACCATGACAGCTAGACATGGAATCCGAAGTTATAACCCACTCCGATAAGGGTGTTCTAGTTGCCAATGGTAGAACTTAGACCATCCCATGTAGGCACATGGTTAAGGAAAATGAAGGGCGTGCTTTGTAAACTAGTCTCATGCTTAACTAGAACTACTTCCCTTACCATACTCACTCACTGATATCCTTCGTTCTCATAGAGTAATTCACATATAACGGTCATATAAAAGGGTTCATAATAAGTTCATACCGCTATTACATTTACCCTACCAAAGAGATCTTGTTAAGGCTACCTTCCAATAGCGACAAGAAGCTCATGATGACTTTCTTAAGGATTAATATGATGCAGTTCCACACAATTAAACTTAAGTCCATCATTTCTATCATTCCTTTACTTTGAAGAATACCATTACGGTTTACGACTTCAACATTAATAACCGTACCACTAGGTTAAAGGTTCACATAAAAGACCCTCTTAACTTTATCTGATGTCACATGTCATTTGTACATTCAATAATAAGAGTTTTAACATCCTAATTCATGACATCACATATACATAAGTATATATACATTAAGTAAGGGTCAAGAGTAAACTAAGACAAGACACCACATACCTCACTTTAACACATAATACATTCAATTCTAGAAACGCATAAATATAACCATATTATATTCATGTAAATATATACACTATCATAACATAATCCATGTGACCAACAGAGACTTATTTAGTCAAGTAGACATAACCATGACTCAACCCTAAGACTATACATACAAGGTCAAAGTCATAATCTAACATGATCACCTACATAACATCAATCGAACACATATACTTTCACATTTATTAACATGTATATACACATCACCATACTTCACATAATTAACTAAACAAATATCCACATTACCTCAAGTAGTGCCGACAAGGCCATGATCATCATATTGCATAAAGTAGCGCCAACAAGGCCACATCAATTGCAAGTAAAACACATAAAACCACAACCTTTAGTGGACCATACCAATCACAATATAATTGAAGTATTACCAATATCAAAATAAAGGAAATAGGGTATCTTACTACCACAACATCCTCAAAACCTCGGTTCGATGCTAAATCATCCAATTCAACACCATAAGGCCCTCACCAATGGCCATGAACAATAATTCCGCATAGAAACTATGATAATAAATGAAACTAGGTCAACTCAATAGATATTAATAAATCTAATAAGACCTATATATCAATTGAAAACAATTCTTACATCATTAGAAATTCATAGAAATCTACACAAGAATTCAACAACACTAGGTCAATATCAAGTAACCCATAACTTAGTCAAAATCTAGGGTTCATCCAATTCATGTATTCATAGGTAAATTATGTAAAATCATAAATAAAATATCAAATAAATCATTATTCACTGATTAGAAGTCATTAATGCAAGAACCCATGGTAGAATCATTAAATTGGATAATTCAACTTTGAAAACTTTAGAAAACATCTTGAGAATTGGGGCTCCTTGATGAGGAGAGTTTAAAGTATCAATGTCCATATATTGATGAATCTAATTATAAAATTTGATGAAGAAAATCCACTCAATTAGTCCCCTTAAGCCCTTCACTGAGTTTGGACATCAATGGAGTCCTAGAGAGTTTTGTAAGGAATTTGGGTTTTTGATTTAGAATAATGAAGTCTTCAATGTGTTTAATACTTATGTACTTACATAAAATACCCAAAATATCCCTTAAAAAC